>NC_048599.1:54185557-54498665 GCF_003668045.3 Cricetulus griseus
GTGGATGATATCTCAAAGCTGGGTAAGAAATTATGTTCGTAAGGAACTGGGCACTTTCTGTGCCTAGCAACCACAAGAGTTGATGATAAAGAAAATCTATGACTTTCTGCTTTGAAAGTTCCAAGGGGCTCTAATCAAGGAGCAGTAAGAGGCTGCCATGGACATTGCCCTGAAGGTCCTTCCTGTGAGATGGTGAGGACAAGTTGTAGTCTTATGGGGTCGGATCCCTCTGGCCTGTGTGTCTACCAGCGATGGGCAGTTTTATCTGGATTGTTCAAGCCTAAATATTGGATATTGGCAATTGATTTCTGCTTTCTTGGTATCTTTGCTGTAGAAGATAAGCAGAGACATTCTGCTTTAGTTCTTGAAGTCCATCAATAGTAGATGATATAGAATAATGGCTGCGATGGCAGGTGGTCCAGAGTCAGTTGCTCCTGCACTCCTCAGTCCTCCTCCTAGTTCTGAACTTGCTCCCTCTACTCACTTCATGCATAACATGCTCTTTTTCAGGGTTTGTATCTTGGATGCCTGGGTCTTGATGACCTGTCTCTATTCTCAGGGTCCAGCATCCATCCATTTAAGGCAAGAATATGAATATGACCATTCTCAGTTCTCACCTCTTGCTACCACTACACGGGGATCAAGGCTTAAGTCACCTTGTATCTATAAACCATTTTCACTTTTTGACTTTAATGGTTTGAAGCAAGTGATAGAGTTTTTTTGTTTTGTTTTTGGTAATGTTAACTGGGGAATAATTCTGCTATTGCAAAAATCTTAATGATGGAAATCATTTTTGGATGCCCCCACTCTTTCTATGAGGAATCATAGATATTTATAGTCATAGAGTTTTCCATATGACTTTCATCAGACAGAATTCTTCATTGAGTCTCTTGACTGTTCTGTATCTTCAGTGAGGTAATCAGGTCTAGAGCAACAAGTGAGAAATAGTGGCACAAACCTGTTGTCTTAGTTTGCTTTCTGTTACTGTTATAAACACCATGACCAAAAATAACTTGTGGAAGAAAGGGATTATCTGGCTTATTAGTCTATCATTAAGGCAAGTCAAGGCAGCAACTCAAGGCAGGAACCTGGAGGCAGAAAATGAAGCAGAGGCCATAGAAGAACATTGGTTACTAGCTTGATCTCCATAGCATGGACAGTCTTCTTTCTCATAGCATCCAGGAACAATTGCTCAGGTATGGCACCACTCAGAATAGACTGGGTCCTCTCACATTGATCATTAATCAAGAAAACGCCTCACAACATACCTGCCCATGAGCTAGTCTAATGGAGGCAATTCCTCAATTGAGGTGCCTTACTCTCAGCTGACCATAACCTGTGTGAAGTTGACAAAGAATTAACAAGCACACTCTTTATTAGCAAACATGTGTCCAAGCCTATGCTTCAACAAGCACTATTACACAGATCATCTATCTGAAATCACAGCAAGACTGTCATTGTTATTGCATTGATGTTTTACATGAGGAAAATCACTAAGGCCCAGTGAAGCAAAGAAAAGTGCTCCAGACCTCACAGCTACCAGGGAAGGGGCCCAGTGTTGTCTTTCTTCTGTTTCTTAGTGCAGCAAGCACAAATACTGAATGGTCTTACAGCATCACACAGTGGGAACTCTACCAATTGCCTCTTCATATCCTAATTGAGAAAAGAAAGACCTAGCATGCCTATCTGAAACAGAATGCTATGACATATAAGAGAGCTGTGATGGAGGGAGAGAGAAGCCAGCACTACCAATTCCCATGCCCATCAATTTCTCTACTTTTTCTAAGACACTAGCAGTTGCATTTTCCCATCCCCCTCTTTTGCATTTAAACTCATCCTTTGCCTAGTAGTTTCCCATCCTTTTTCCCACAAATTTGCCAACCTTCTTGATTTTCAGCCTTCAGACATTTGGTGAGAGCACATAGGGTGTTCAGCACGATGTCAGTTCACTTCTTGAGGTTGCATTTTCTAGTAGATATGAGCACAAATACCAACATATTTTCATTATAATTGCTTTAATTTGCTTGGCCCCAAGCAGATCTGGAGTGTGTCAGTCTATGGTTATTTCAGGAGATGGAGATGATTACTGGTCCATGGAACATAAATTACTGGGAACGCTTATATGCTTTGTGTATTGCCTTTGAAAAATCTCAGTTTTGCTTTGGGGAGGGCACGAGCTTTTATATTCATGAGGGTAAGTCACAATTTTCTAGATCTTCAGGTTCTCATTTCTAAAACAGCAAAAAACCATTTATCACTGTGAAGAAGTGGGAGCAGAATTGGTGAGGCTATAAATTAGTGTTGCCATTAGGAAAACACAGTTTGGAAAACCTGAAACTCAAAACAAACAAACAAACAAACAAACAAAAAACCCTGAAAATAGAACTAGCATATGCCCAAACAAACCTCATTCTGACCACACACCTGAACTGAACCACATAAGGTCAGTGTCGTGAAACGATCTGTGCACTCATGTGCTCATTCGCTGAAGCATTATTCACTATAGCAATGTCACAGAAATGATAAAACTGTCTTCTCATTTCTGAATGAAAGCAATAGGATCAAGTTCACAGTAGAACATGATTGAGACATAGAAAACAAGTTCTGCATGATCTCACTTACATGAACAAGCCAAACAAGTTAAACTTACAACCCGAAGAAAGAAAGGTGATGCCAAGGGCTCAGAGAGGAGAAATGAGGAGATGTGGGCCAAAGGCATAAACTTCCAGTTACAAGATGAATGTGTTCTAGGTTTCCACATGGTAAATATAGTTGAGGACAGTATATTATGTCCATGAAATTCCCTAACAGTCACTCTTAGCTCTCTTACCTGACACAGAAATGATAACCATATGAAGTGATGGATGTGTTCATGGAGCAGTACTTTCAAAACATGTATGTTGATCAGAATTATCAGTTTTTAATATTATATTATATAATATAATACTATGCATATACTTTTATTGGTTAATTTACCTTAAAAAATTGGAAGAGATAAAACAAATTCTTCCGAAGTTTTCCACCATGAAATTATACTACAAATATTTTAGCATGCCATTCATTGGTTTCTCACACTATCAAACATTATTGCAGAATTGGAAGACTGTTTCCTAGGTTTAGAAGATAAAATCAAGGCTTTTTGCCTTCATAGAATTTTGTAGGCAATCCTGCAAAGCAAGTGTACAGGCAGCAGAGTTTTATCAGACATGTGGATGGCTATCTGCATGTAGATGAATGCACAAAAGTCTATATTTAGATGCTTATAGCTAATGGCCAATTAACAGTAGGAGAGCTTAGCTTTAGAGGCCAAGTTTGAATGATTATAATCCTGTGAACAATATTACCATTTTCTCTTGTAATAAATATTCATATAGTCACTGGGTAAAGTGTATTTATTGGCAAACTACCCTGTGCAAATCCTGTGACTACTGAGTAACTATTGTATAGTCTAGGTGACATACAAGGGACATGCATCTATGTGTTTGTGAGAGGGAGAGGAAGTATAGAAGGAGTGGAGGATTCCAGCTTGAGGTTCAGTTTTACTCATCACAGAGATCCATGCCTCTCTGATTCATACATTATGACATGTGTTCATTTCAGGGCTGTCCCTTTGATTTGTGATCTGACCTAATTTTAGATGGATCTGTAAATCTCAGACTTGTTACTTGCAATTAAAGAATGTGTCTTTATATCTTGTCAAGAGTTCCTGGTGGTTTGTGCTCATGGAGGGAAGAAGTACACTGTGGCACTCCAGCACCTCCATCTAGTGCTCCTGTGACTCCCCATAGCATAGTAGTGGTGCTGCATGGTCTAGGGAGCAGCAGCCAGCAGCTCTTCCTTCCAGTTAACATTTGTGGTGGAAGGGAACAGAAGATCTAGCCATGGAATGTAGTGCTGATAGCTCTAGAAGCATCACCAAGAAGGACCCAGACATACGCATCCCTGACTTAGTATGAAGCAAAGGCAACAAGCAAGGGCATTTGGGTAGGATGTGGGGATGTCACCTCACATGACAACCAATGCATTTGGGAAATAGTTCTCTAGGAGACAAAGTGCCATGGGGACTAAATTTATTACAATAGCAACCAGGGAAATGCTGGAAAAAACATGTATGTGATCTTGCAAAGCATTTGAGTGGGAGATATATTGTATTTTTCCTCTCCAAACTTCACAAAAGAAGTTTTTGTTTTTGTTTTTGTTTTTTTGGGTTTTTTTGTCATTGTCATCTTAGCGATGAGCCTCTCAAGTTCCAACAGGTTGAAAACTGCCTGTATTGAATGGTGGCCTGTCAGCCAAGATACATCCAGATCAAATCCTCACAATCTGTGAGAATGGGCAAATTCAGGCCCGAGTTCAGGGACAGGGTAGGAGAACAGAGGTGGTGCGGTGGGGGAAGCCAGTTCTGGAACACACTTCTACTGACACAAACTCAATCACAAATGTCTTCCTAAGAGTCAAAGGAATTTGGAGAGCACCCTGGGAAAACACAGGAGAAGAGGAGACAATGTGACTCCATAGAAGAAGGGGGTGATGCAGGACAAGTCAGGGTGAAACTGAAGACTCTCTAGAAGCAAGACAAGGCAAGAAACAGGTTCTCTCCAAGGCCTCCATGAGCCAGAGCTCTGCCCACACTTTGAATTGAGAGACACTGTTCCAAACACCAACCTTGTGTTAATTCATTACGGCACCAATGGGAAACCACTGTAGCAGATACACAGGTCACAAGAAGAGGTAACCTCTTTCAGATTGAAGCTCATCCATCCTTGAATCCTACTCTGTTGAGTACCTACCATATCCATAATCCAGAGTTCCTTACTAGTGACATCCACAGCCACCCTGGTTAGCAGTCACCACATTCGGTTTGGAAATGTGCTGAATAAGACTGAGGACTTTTGCCTCTTCAGGTTGTTTCTCTTTGTGAACTAAAAGCTATAGCAATATATTAAGAGCTAAGTGAGAGAGACACTATGCAGCATGGTGAAGGGAGCTGGGTTTTGAAGTAGTGTTATGGGTTGAAGAGATCTGAAAAGTGATTATCGAGAAAGACTTTGAATTATGAAGAAAAAATACACGCATATTTGGAAAACTGGGAGGAGCAGGTAGAACATTTTAGGGTTTCTTAAAATTTGCATAACATTTCAAGCTGGAAATTACAAGCCTCATGTAGAGTAAATTGTGTGACCCACCTGGCAATCAAAATCCTGTGCTAAAATAAATAATGAATTTAGGGCCTGTTTGTTCTGTAATCTCTGCTGTGGATTCTGACTATCCCCTCTGTCCTCTGACTCCTGCTTACTTACTGTGGATCCCTTCCTTAAATAAAAGCCCCTCCCTTACTGTAGATTCCTTCCTTAAATAAAAGCCCCTCCCCCAGACAAGTTCACAGCTGACTTGGTTCTGTTGCCACCGTTTGTCATCAGGCATTTCTGTCTGTATGCATGCCTCTTCGATGCCATCTGTCTCACTGAGGGATTTAGTGAATTACAAGCCAGGCTCTGTTCTTGAAGACTCTTACAGCAGGTTTTAACTACACCTCAGCCTTCCCCCTCTTATACAGGGTGAGCTAAATAAACAAAAGCAAAAGTTACCTGCATTCTTGCCTAACCTTGATAATGAAAAAGAGAAAGACTTTTTATCTATTCATTGTGAACAGAATCATCACAATTTGCAATGGCTTGGGAGCAGGACAAAATAAATAAATACACAGACCAGAACAGCTAATGCAGTTTGCATTTTATCTGAGAACCCAGAATTGGTGCTTCTAATTCTAGTTCATTAGAGTTAACAATTGAATCTCAGGTGGCAGAGAGGCAAGAAATATGCTTATGATCACGGGGCAATGGCATTGCTCCAGATCAATACTCACAAGGACAGCAAGCAAGAGACTTGGCTTCCCCAAGCATCTGTGCATGCCGTTTTGCATTGGGGCCCTGCTGTGTGGAATGAGTCCTCCAGAATGGCTCATCCAGACTGTTAGCCTGCCATGAGGTATGATGCTTGGACCCTGGGATAAAGAGGCAACATTGTTGGCCTTAAAACTCCAGCTGGCAAGCTGAAACAAAGCATCTTCAATTTTTAGCAATTTCCCTAGACAATGAAGACACAAGGAATCCCAAGTAAACCTATCAAAACAATAAAAATAGCACAAAGTGGGATGCATCTCATTATTAGTCAATGCCCCCAGGATATCAGATAAGTGGAGACAGTGCATCACACTGAGTGGTGGTGGTGGGCACCTCTACAGCACTAGGAGGACTTGAAGGTGATCCTACTAGGTGGAGGTAAAAGGAGAAAAATCCTATCTAGACTCAACACACAGCACTGTTGGGATCATTCAGTGAGTCCTGCTGGAGCACAAGGCATTGCTATGGCAGAATCAGGTCACTGACTCAAAGAAAATGTGTCTTCAGTGTTCTCTCTTCCTAACAGACAAACATGAAAGTAGGCATGGGGGAGCAACTCAGTCTCCCTCTATATCAGTGTAGCATACAAGCACAAGTTCATATCTTAGGGGTTCATTCCTTTGGTATTGTTTGTTTGAATTGGCCTTAGCTCATCCCTGAAATTAGGATTCCAAATGGAGTGACTCAAACAGGGCAAAAAGCAATTTATTCCCTCCTTCACACAAAATTTTTTTTTTTTTGCCAAAGTTCCTGCACTCCGCATCAGCAAAGAGCTTAGGTATGAGCATTACTGTGCAAGTATTGTTTACTTAAAGGCCCAGAGGCTCTGCCTCCACCTTCTTTGTTTCTTTATGTGCTTTTGCTAAACTTCTTTGATACTTTGGATTATAATTTTTTTATCAGATTTCTACCCATTTTCTTCTGAAAGTTTTGTCCAATCTCCTTTCCTTTCCACTGATGATTAAGAAGAATGTTTAGTACATTTTAAAATATGTATTGCTCAATTTGGTTTCTTCTTCTGAACTATCTTTTCCCCCAAGTATTTGTTTTTGATAACTTAGTAATGGGCTGCCTTGGCTGTATGTGTTTATTTCTGGATCTTCGATTCTGTTTTGTTGGTTTACACTACTGCCTTTGTACCCATACCAAACTGTCTGTGTCACTATGGCTCTGTAGCACATTTTGAAGTCAGATATTGTGATGTCTCTGGCAATTCTTTCTGCTTAGGATTGCTTTAACTATCTGGGGTCATTTGTGTGTCTATAAGAATTTTAGTATTGCTTTTTATAATTCTGTGAGGAATGTAATAAAATTGTTGACACTGGTTGTATTGAGTTTATAGGTTACTTTGGTAATTCGAGGATTTTTCAGAATATCAATTTTGTCAACCCAGGAACATGAGAGTTCTTTTTTTCTTCAAGTACCATCTTTAATCTTTTTTTTTTCTTTTCAGTGGCTAATAATTTCCATTATAGAGGTTTTTCAACTACTTATTCCTAAGTGTTCTTTTTAAAAGATACAATGGCCGGGCATTGGTGGTGCACATCTTTAATCCCAGCACTTGGGAGGCAGAGGCAGACAGATCTCTGTGAGTTTAAGGCCAGCCTGGTCTCCAGAGGGAGTGCCAGGATAGGCTCCAAAGCTACACAGAGAAACTCTGTCTCAAAAACAAACAAACAAACAAAAAGGTACAATGAATGGGAGATTTTTCCTAATTTCTTTCTCAGCAAATTTGCTATTGGTGTGTAAAAAGGTACTAATTTCTCTATGTTGATTTTGTAGCCTATTTTGCTAAAACTATTTATCTAAGAGTTTTCTCCTTATTATTTCTATCCTTCTTACTTCTGTCTAATCTGATTTCTGCATAACTTTGAATACTACATTGCATTTGAATTTTATAGAAAATATTTGTAGTTTTTCTCATTTATTATAATGTTGCTTATAAGTTACTTGCATATAAGCTCTCTTCCTCTTTCTCATCCTCATCCTCCTTATTGTTTTCTTCCTCCTTCTTTCTTGTATATGAGATAGAGTCTTACTATGTAGATCTGACTGTCCCATAACTTGCTATGTAGATGGGCTGGACTCAAACTCATGGAGATCCACTTGCCTCTGCCTTCTGAATTCTGGGATTAAAACTATGTGCTACCATTCTTAGCTTATAAAAAAACTTATTGTATTGAGGTATGTTTCCTTTATATTGACTCCCCTTCCCCCCCAAAATGGTTGCATTTTCATGCTACTTTGTATATATGGATAATTTTCATTAAATGCTTAATGGTTGAAATTTATATATTGGGGTATTTGTATACTTTTTAGTATACCTTAAGCTGTTGTCTTAAACAAAAATGAATTACTAGGTGAGATTTTCAACGTTTGACATGTTCTTTAGTTTGGGGGACTGGAGCAGTATTTTTTCTACAAGACAAGGTTTCTCTGTAAAACAGTCACAGAAATATCCCTGCCTCTGCCTCCCAAGTGCTGGGAATAAAGGTATGCACCACCACCGCCCAGCAACTGGAACAGTCTTTAACACTCATTTTGTCTGCTTCCTACACAGTATAATTCTCAGTTCTTTGCTCAATGACCCCTGTTTTACAAAGATTTTCCAATTTTGCCTAAAACAACAAATTACCAGTAGCCCCCTTTGAACTCTTGTAATGGTTTCTCTGGTGCCTGGCTTTTTTCAAGATGTGGGTGATTTCCTTGCATCTCTCTGTTTGATGAGGCTACTTGGAACTATCTCTTGCGCTCTCTTATCCCTTTTCTTTCTCTCTACCCTTTCCTGTTATCTGCTTTGAAAATTCTAGTCATTTTGGGATCTCTGACTCCTCAGATTAATTTCCCAATTGCCAGGAAATGCTGTGATCATGTGAGAATCTGCTCATGGGCTGGAAAGCTGAGACAACCATGGGCTCCTGGCCCCTATTTCTTGTCTCCATTCTTGCAGCTGGGTTTGTCTTGCACTGTCTTTGTCTAATATTTTAAATTGTTTCCTGTATGCTTTCTGGTATTTGTAGGTTGTGTGAAGGGGGCATAGATACAGGATCTCTGGCCCTTCTTCTGTAAAGTGGAAGTCAGCAGCATCTTTTTGTTGTGCCTTGGTCATTATGGAAGTTGGGAAAACTCTATGGACTCTTCTCAGAATATTGTTATTAAATCCATACAATGAGACATAGGCTAAAAATGGATTGGATTACATGAAGAAAAACTAACCAAGACATTTAAAAAATTATCACATTACTGTGATATGTGACTCTTTTCTCAAATGCTAGAAGTTTTCATGGCAGTGTTATAATTATCAAGGTTTAGAGCAATGCTGATCATATATTACATTTCCAGGTATTTGCCAACAACTTTATGTGATATGAAAATATTTGCACCTTCTCTTGGTGACAAAAATCATAAGAGCTACCAATCTTCCTGAGACTGGTATGGTGTGTTCACAGTTGAAAGGATATTAAATTTCAATTAGAATTTCTTGAGAGTAAAGATGTATCTGTTTTCTAGCAAAGCTCCCACTCCCTCAGTCTCTGGAGGATCATCAAGCAGGCAGATGGACCTTGTGATAAGAAAAGTCGTTTCAGAGGATCCCTGCCCTCATTTGCCAATTAAGTCAAATTCACAAGACTTGCTGCTTCCCTGAACCTTACTTAACAGTACTGGTTCCATCTGTAGATGGCCATTGTTAGCAACTTCCTAGAGAACTTTAGGAACAAGAGAAAGCACTTACTACTGTGCAAAGCTTCCATCAGTATACAAAAATGACAATGGCATTAGCCACTAACCATCAACATCATCAGAACAAGACAGGAAAGCCATTTGGGTTACTCACATTCACATAACATGAAGATCCTCTCTTTGAAAATTTTCATGTCTTAGAACATCCATTAGCTGCTCTCTACCTGGACCTTAAAAGCCACCTGAGCAAGTGAGAATTATTGATTTTTAAGCTAAACTAATTTGCTAATCAACCTGCTTTCCATGGATGTCATTCTCTTTCTAATCTTCATAATTCTTTTTCTTGCTTTTTTTATTAATTTATTTTTTACATTCCGATCACAGTTCCTCCTCCCTCCTCTCCTCCTGCTCCCCCCACCACACCAACATCTGGTCCTTGGAAAAGGTAAGGTCTCCCCCTCATAATTCTTATCCTTTATTCATGTCAAAGCATCATGGGGGGACAGTGTGGCAAATGCTGAGGGATTCTCAAGATGGAGAGAACCACTCTTGTATCTAGCGTTGATCCTCAGAGCCCCCAGTTGAGTGTTCACCTTCTGCAGGAACTAGCCTGTGTTCCCAGCATCAAGCATTAATGTGAAGCAATGATGGAAACTAATTAATTGTGAGCACCAAAGAGGTCCTCCCGGCACTGATGTTTTCCCCTCATCACCCAGTTGGTATAACTGGGCTGTGAACACTCCATGCAAGTGCATTAAAAAATATCAATGCAGCTTTATTCCCAAGAATCTTTTGAATGTAAAAGTTAGTTTTAAAAGAACATCCAAAGCATATGTAAATGAATCCAGGAATGCTACAAAGTTTTCAATTTTAACTACTGAAACAAATATTTTCTTATTTTAGGGATATGCAACAGGGCTTGGGTAAACAGGGGAAAGAGAAGGCTCTTGATTGTCCTTTCGCAATTTTCCAGCTGCTGTGGCCAGTCCTGCCATCCTTCCCTAACCACACCCTGCTAACCTGCCCTCCTGTAATGATAATTCTTTCTGCCAGCTGCCCGAGTTCCGCCGCCACGTTAGGGCCCCAAAATAACACACAGAGTCTTATATTAGTTGCAATGCTGCTGACCAATGACTAGGATTTCTTATTTGCTATCTCAGTTTTATCAGCTATAACTACTAATCTATATATTTTATAAGGACTTATCTTACTGAAGATGCCAGCAGCATGTGTTCTCTCTTCCCTGGGATCACACGGCAACTCCATCTTTACTACATTTCCCAGAATCCTCCTCGACTCCTAGCCCCACCTATCTTGCTTTCCTATTAGCCAACATTGCTTTATTTACCAACCAATAAGACAAACATATATGCAAAAGGACTTCCCCCATCACCCTACTCCTAGTATCTGGTTCTGATTATGTCCTTCCAACAGTAGTGTTAGTACCTGCACCTGCCAGGCTCAGGCTACTGTTGGACTAATAGTATTGCCAACCCCAATGTGTTGTCAACATTTAATTTACAGAGCAGGAAAAGAATGTTCACAGAAACTGGGTAGCACATCCAGTGTCATAGAGCTAATGACACAAAATTCTGGACACAAAATTCAATCCTGGACAGAAGTTCTGACTTCCGAAGTGAGACTCAGTTCCATTCAATCCCACACTACCCTACACCAGACAAATAAAAAAAAATCAAAAGCAAAGAAGTATCATGTTATGACAGAACTTCAGGACCCAAAGAAAGTCCAGCAAGCTTCTATCCTATTAGTGTCTGAGAGAAATAAAAATTCTGTCCTAAAAACTTTGATATACCTTATCACCAAATAACAGGGGAAAGTGTGTGTGTGTGTGTGTGTGTGTGTGTGTGTGTGTGTGTGTGTGTTGAGGCATCATTCAGGCTGGCCCAGTTGTTTCAGTGCTTCTTCCTCAAGATCTCATTTCAAGATAGCTCATTCCTTTCTTGCTATCAAGATGACACCATGTCAGTCCTTCTTCATCAGTCCTCAAGGACAGCAATCTATCATCCCAGAAATGTTCTCAGCCAAAGGTTTTGAATACATATTTATAGAATAACACCAGATTCTTATATCAGAGGAATAAAACCAGATAATGTCAAAATGACAAGCTTCGAAATTACCTTGGAAATTAAAGCACTACTTGAGAGATGAGGGCAATGGCTTTTAAGGGTCAGCAATGACTAGGATTCAAACTAAAATGAGACCATTAGTTTAGGTGCACTGTAAACTCTAAGGACTCTGATCCTATTTAGATCTTACTAGCATCAAACCGGGTGCATGTATACCAGTTTCCCATGGGTGCTTACGAAGCACCAAACAAAGCATGCTACTTGAAACCAGCCTTTTAGTGACTGCATCATGAATTAGAACATTCTGGTGATAACAGAAAGCTTTTGCTAGCCCATTTTTTAGCACCAAGAAGGCCTGCAGCTGCAATCATTGGTAGGTCCGAATTGATGGCA
The DNA here is from genome assembly GCF_003668045.3 of Cricetulus griseus. Lineage (NCBI taxonomy): Eukaryota > Metazoa > Chordata > Mammalia > Rodentia > Cricetidae > Cricetulus > Cricetulus griseus. The sequence goes on from NC_048599.1 coordinate 54,197,622, forward strand.
AGGAAGTGGCATTAGAGTCTGAGCCTTATAAATCACATGGCTCCCATCTGAGTAGGGCTTCCTGTTTAAGGCATTTTCTTGACAACATTCTACCTTGTAGCTTCATCTGCAATAATTTTAAGCCCATCCCTGGCATCTCAGATATGCTAGCTGAATGATCAGAGTTGCATGAACTCTTGTTTTCCCTTCTCTGTCATCTTTTTGAAAAGAACTGTTAGAAGTGGTTCACAGTGAAAAAGTAAGATGTTTTGAAATAGATCAAACCAGTGACATTTGGTTCTGCTTCTATGAGGACTGGGCCTTTTTGTTTTAGTTCATGGACCAAAACTTGGAACTTGTAGATATGTTGTTAGTTAAAATTGAACTCTTCCCTGAACATGAAACACAGATGGATCCTAAGTGCCATTCCCAGCTCTTTCCTCTCAGTAGGATATAGAGCTTTGTGGACACAAGAAACTCAGACATTTTAATAGCTGATTTGTTCCTTTGGGGCCAGAGCTGTCATAACTCCTATAGACACACTGTGGATAACTACGTGAAGCTTAGCCCCCTTGATTTACTTGTTTCATATCTGTTTCTTAAGTGAAAGAGATTGTCACTTTCATTTAAAACACATTCCGTTTCTCTTTTGAAAGGGCACTTAAGTCATTTTTATTTAAAATAAATTAATTAAATTTATCTTCCTCATTTGCCACTACATGACCTTTTGAGAACTTGGAAATTAAATTTTCTCCTAATATTTTGCTTTCCAGCTTGGCAAACATTGATGCTATTTTTGATTCTGAACAAAGGTGAAAATTCACAGACTTCTTTTAAAAATTACATCAGCCACAAAAACAAGAAAGGACAATATTTCTGGAAATTTTCTGCTGTACTGTGAACTTTGCTTTTTATTTTTAAATGTAAGAAAATCTAGTGGCGTGTGTGTGTGTGTGTGTGTGTGTGTGTGTGTGTGTGTGTGTGTGTACAGGCAAGATTTCTACATGTTGCTAGAAGAAAATTTTTGGAGTTAGATTTCACCTTCTTTCATGGATTCTGGAGATTGAACTTGTGTCATCAGGACTGGCAACATACACCTCAATCTAACTGAGACATCTCATAGGTCCTTCTTCCTCTTTTTAAATGAGTTACAAAGGAGTGGGGATGACCTTCAAAACTAATGAGACCATTAGGAGTCAGCTAAAACAAGCTAACTGAAAGTGCTTATGGGGGATAATTGCAACTGTAAAACCACTCACTAATTTAATAATGGTGTATGTTGCTGCTTGATAAATGTCATTGTTTGTTGACAAACCTAAGTGAGCAGAGACTGAAATAGATGATCTAGAGTAGACTAGATTAAACCTTTTATTAACAGGAAAAACACAAGGTAAATATCTCCAAAATATGCCACAGAAAGGAAATCAGTCAGACAGACTTTTAGACAGTTAAGGCAGTTAAGGCAAAGTCAACCAAGGAAGGTCTTAAAGTCTGCAGTTATTTGAATTCCAGGTGGTAATTCCCAACAGAAAATTAGATAAAGAGGAAATATGAGCCAGGTTTGGGAGGAAGGAAAGCTGCCTCTTCTACCTCCCCCCCTTTCCCTAGTCATTTTCTGGACATTCATTCTCCACTCCTCACTTCCTGGGGCACATGCATTTCTTATGCCTGTAGGATGAACATGGCATTCCCTTCCTCTGTTCACGAGAAGCTAGATTCTAGACTGGACTCTTTATTCTAACCCCTGTCCGCGCCTTTTAGCCAAGATTCTACTAAAGTTCATAAGCTTTTGAAGGGTCACAAGTAATTTTGAAAAAGCTTTTAAGTCTCCCTTGTAGTACACACATCAAAATATAACTGTGTATCCAATGCAAGGTGCTACAAGGAACCCTGGAAGCTGTTCCATGGGTCCCTAGGCAGTCCCTGGTATTAAGGGTAAAATTTTTGGCATAGTCTGTTCATTTTTCTTCTGTAACTGTCTTGCACTTTACAAACAAGGCAGGGATAGCACACATTGTGTGACTCAGGAAGCCTTTATGTTGATGCTTTTAGCCCTACATTAGCACTTTCACTACAGAATACTTCCTGGTCCCTTTTTAACACATTGTCCTTTCCTTGGTTGGAGGTTGAGGTTTTTTATTTTATTTTATTTTTCCTCTACCATTTTTTTTTTTGTGCAGAAGGATATAGGTTCTGATTAAAATTTGTAGAGGGATGAGTGGCATTTTTGAAGCAATGCCATAGGGGGTAGAGAAGAGGCAGATTGGACTTATTCTTCTCTGGTGGCCATAGCTGTAATCCAGAGAAAGTCACAACCTCTCTGGTTGTCTCCAATATGTTTATCTTACAGAGGAGAAGATCCTAAGATCCTCTGTCTTACACTACTCAGTTTCTTTTATAGTTAAAATTTATCATGCTGAACACTTGAGATCACCCTGTGAAATACCTAAGATACATACCTGGAATATCCCATATGTAAAAACCCATAAACTGACAAGTGACCCAAATGTAAGTGGCCAGGAGGAGCTACATTCTGAAAAGATACACACTTCCTTCAAGGACCCCCCTTACAGCCTTGTCTACTCTTCAGGGGGCTCAGGAAACAGTTTGGTGCTTCTGGGACCACACCAGAAAATACTGCCATTTTTTTTAAGGCTACAAAAGCAATGTCAAGCATGGCTATGACATGACCACATGGAATGCCATTATGCTGAATAACACTGTTCCAGATATAATTTAGCATAAACCAGTAGGCAAAAATAAACATGTCTTGAAACAATACAGGGACAGAAATAATTTCTCTTCTGTTATCTTGGCACAGAAAGGAGCATATAGATTAATAAATTGGATACTTTGGATTATTTTAGCTAGGATTATCTGTTTTATCGGCATGCTTTCAAAGTGAGAGCCTCTCTGCCTGTGCAATGAGCAATCAACTCATTCTATTTGCTTTATTTCTAATCCTATTTTCTAAGGGATAATTTAAAAGATGCTAAACCGTTCCTAGTATTCAAAAGGTCAGCTGCTTCTCAAAATAATTTTCACTGGCTTCATAGATGTGAAGACTGTGATGTGTCTGAGTTTTTCTTATTCTTAGTAACATTTTAAAATAGGTACCAAGGGATAGCTAAGCCCATAACTTGTCCTCTGAATATACATTTAGAGACTTCTAATACATATTATAAATACTTATTTAGGGATTTTCTTATACCAAATAAAGAGCTTTCTAATAACTCATTTGAAAAGAGCATCCCCTGTTACATCACATGTGTTCAGTCTACTAAAAAATTCATGTTATTTTCCTGGTAGTCCAGGGTATCTGATAAGAGATGGTAATAAGACACTGTCAGCAATGGGTAGAGAAGCTTAGATTTCACATAGGACACAAGGCCTCATTCTTTATACACACAAGGTGTGTGGGAGGCACCGTGGGATACTTTGTTTACTCTCATAAATAATGCAGTACAGTTGCTCACATGTCAGCCCATAAATGGCAAACATAATCACCCAAACTGGGTCAGCCAGGTTCAAAGCAATCTGTGAAAAGAAACCTTCCCATAATCCCAAGCAGAACATGGGCCCTGATTTTAGAAGCAGGCTGCTGAATGCAGCCAGTTGCTACACTAGCTCCCACGATCCTTTCCTGGCCACAACATTGTGTCTCAACATGTATTATTTTAAGGTAAAGTTTTGGCTATGTTGCCCATACTAGCCTGGAACTCATTCTTCCTGCCTCAGTTTCTCAAGTTCTAGGTTCGAAACTGTGATCACCATGCCCACCCAGCAACACCAATTCTTTTATTATAGACTCCAATAGAAATAAGTCATCTCCATAATTTTATATGTATTTTCAACTCTTACATGACATATACTGAAAATAGTGGCAAAATTTAACACATGTTTAATTTTAAATATGACATGGCTACAGGTGCTAATTTTTTTCCATATCCCAGTCAATTAGCATATTCCTGGATCTGAAGAAGCAAGCCAGGTTGCCGAAGTACACGTACCTGCTAGGTTCAGCCCAGGATACTTTTTACTCCATCAAATTCTTTTGAAATGTGCTAGAGAGCATCAAAGCCTGAAGCTATAGAAGTGCATGTTGGGAATTCTCTTTGACAAGATTACAGTAGCTGTGAATGGGTGACAGATTAGGTTCCTTTGTCATTTGTTAGAATAAGATTCTTGATGGAATAATGCACCTTGACCCCCAGGAAAGGATGAAGCAGTTTCTACACCCTTTGGCATGAGGCACTGTCAGGAGATGCTCCAGAGTAAAGCAAATGGTCCAGCTTGTCTTTGTAAAGATGGTGCTTAGTTTGGGATGCTCCCACAGATCAGACAGAGCCCTTCTCAGCAAGGAGGTTCATATGAATGACAAACTCTAAGGCAAGTTGCTTACCCCAGCACTATCTGCTTCTCTTTGTGTGTTCTCCTCTCTCCACTAGATTCAGTGTCCAGGGTTTTCAGTTCATTCTCCTCCCAACAATCAGACCTAAGTCCAGGAAGACCTCTTCACAAAAACACCCATTTTCCAGTTACCATCTTCCTGCCAGGCTGGGAAACAGGTCATTGATCAGGCATTCCTTCTCTGAGAGCTACCTGCTCAAAGATTTGCCCATCTACAATGCTCAGGAGTGAATGAGCAGTTCCTCAACCACTAGTGAGGCTGTGCTAAATAGACCTTAGGGTCCCACAGCAGATTCTCTGTCTGTGGCCTGGCCCGGATCAGCGGCACCTGATCTTGCAGATTGCCACACTGGCATGAGTCAAGATGAGGATTGACAATATGGTGAGTGAGGATCTTGTTTGGGTGTATGAAAAAGGAGTTTAGAGCATCAGGCAGACAGGACGAAGGCAAAGCATCCTCGTAACTGAGTTTCCTTGGGGAGTACTTGCTTGATAATTCCCTCCTCACTCTGACAAGACAACACTGGGTGCTTTGTTTTGGAAGAGGAAGTATTTTGCATAGCCTGAAAAAAGATGGGTGTGAGGTCACCACCCACTAAGCCAAGTCACTAACTCATCAACTGATCAAGCAGGACTTTTTCTGAGATCATGAATCACTTCAGCAGCCAGTAAAGAATAGGTGCTACCCACAAGTATTTCACAGTCATTTACAGGCACTGAAGGTTTCAATTCAGGATAATAGAAAAGTATAATTGTAGATGTAAGCCATGTTTAGTTGTAGAAGGGGATGTGGAAAGATTCAATTAGAGTTGATGGCTCTGGGGATGCTCTCAAGGGCAACACTGGCAAAACTTGGAAGGCCTTGTAGTGTTACCCTGTACTGCCAGTGCTACCATGCTAAAGGCCAAAGAGAGCATGCCAAATGGTGGGGCCAGTGTGGCGTTAGCATGTGGTATCCCACTGAAGAACACGGCAGGCCTGCAGCAGAAAAACCATGTGCCACGCTGAGATTCCTGAACTGCGTGTTTGTAAGTAGGGATTCTTGAAGAGTTTTAACAAGGGAGTTTATTCTACAGTGGCCTGGGCTAGTTGTACTCCTATCTCTAATCTGACCAAAGCACACAAATCGCTGGCCACAGGGGGCTGTCTGCTATGCACACCTGCAGGGTGCCGCTTATATGATGGTGAAGGAGAGGGGTGACAATGTGCACTAGTTGTGTCTTTCTGAGGACAAACTTGTTATAAGGATGACATTGAGGGAAAGGCAAAGAAAGCAGTGTGAGCTTACAGATAATTGCCATATGTGACCGAATGCCAGCTCCCCAGGGGCCTGGGGCCAGTGCACACATGTTGAGTCACCACTGTTTGCATCACCCACCTTTTAACTTAAAAGTTGGAATGTATGCACACTCTCTCAACAACAAAGCAATTACAGAACAGAATGGTTTGTACACTATGACAAATATTTTAGGGTTGATTCTGGGACTTGTGAAGAGCAGATGATCTATTGAAAGCCCCTGTGGGCAGGCTGGCACCCCAAAGGCTAGTGGCCCTTTCCCAAAGGGTCAAAGATGAATCACTTCCTTTCTGGGAAGTGATCAATGCCTCCTCATTCTACATGCTGAGAAAGGAGATGTGGACAGGTTGCTAGTGTGAAGCAGAGCAGCAGGCCTGGTCATCCAAGAGCAGATGGACAATGGGGGGACAGAAAGAAATGTGTGTGCAAGCGCCCTTCCCCTCCACAGTTGTTTTCCTTCTCCTACACAATTATGCCTTTTCTCCAATAGAGAGGGAGGTGCTCACTGTGCCATGATTGTTTTTGTGAGCCCGGGGTACTTTTAAGTTTAACCCACCTCCCCCAAGCCTATTCTGTTTTGCAGCATGGGGTTGATTTAGCTGTCAGAGGCTAGTCATCTCACCCTGGGAATACGACCTTTGAAAGTGGTGATATTTGTCACATATATGGAGCTTAAATGGAGCACATGAGCATATGATGAGGGGGAGGAGGGCATGGCTTGACTTCTGAAATGCCATCTGGCTTTTTTTTTCTTTTGTAAGTAAAATTGAACCAGAAAAGTAAAAATTACAAAGCAAAAAGAGCACTTCACACAAAACTTGAGAGGAGACCTCACAAAACAAGGGCTTCTTAAAAGGTAACAGAATAACCCAAGACAGCAGCTTAAATTAGGAATAATGAAATTCTACACCAAATGAGTAAGTATAGACTATGAGCCCATGCACACCTGGTCACCATGTGAACAGACAGGACCTGTGTGTACCCTAGCCACCATGTGAACATACAGGATCTGTGTGCATCCTGGCCACCATGTGACTGCATGGTTACCATGTGAACACACAGGACCTGTGCGATCTTGGTCACCATGAGAACATACAGGACCTGTGTCAACCCTGGTCACCTTGTGATTGCACAGGACCCATGTATACCCTGGTCACTTTGTGAATACACAAGACCAGTGTGCATTCTGGTCACCTTGTGAACTCACAGGACCCTTGTGCACCCTGGTCACCATGGGAGCACACAGGACCTGTCTAGGACCTGCATAGACAGGGTTGACATGAGCAGCTATTCTGTTACTAAGGTGCAAACATCCAGGTTCTACTTGTTTACTTCACAGCTTCCCCCCAGGCACCTTCCTGAAGGCATCTTAACAATATTACAACAATGTAAGAATTTAAATGACATTTTAAAATCTGAGATAGGAAGTGGAATTTAATCTGACCTTTAGTAACTTGGGGCTTTTTTTCTAAATAAGTGAATCAAACCAGGTCATTCAGGAGGTACTTCTCCCATCAGATATGTAATGATGAGTGTTTCTGATGCCCAGGGCGATTGAGGATTCAGCCAGGCTTCCATTGTTGTATGCTCATCCCAGATTCAAAAGCATTACCTAGGCCTATTTGAAGAAAACCAGCTGATGCCAAACTCTTGAGACTTTTCTTATCCAGTACTTTGCTGAAGGTATGTGGTATCATTGAATATCTCAGTCCCCAGCATAGCTCTTGGTGCTCGGTTAGGAGTCACCACCTCCATGGAACATTGGAACTGTGTGTTCATTGTTACCCTGTGATGGAAGCTCTATCATGCTTCTCACGAATGAATGGCTCCTCACCCAGACATCCCGCATATAGTGATCAGAAACCAGAAAAGGCTCATGATGTGGTTGCTGTGGAGACAGACAATGGCACAGTCATACCTCAGTTAGGTGCGGCTCACAACATTGGCTGTGGCCAATGCGAATGGGTAGGTAAACAAAAGAGATTATCATATCCAGATCCCATAAATCATATCTCCTATCCCAAACACACCCTAGCTGTCTTCTAAGTCATTCCTTTGTCTGCTACCCTTATGTGTTACCCTTGCCTCTACTTTTGCAGAATGGTAGTGAGGAATTAGTAAAAGGCATTCTAAGAATTTCCCATGGCAAATAGTCATAATTGAGCAATTTCCAAAAAAAAAAAAAAAAAAAATCTCAGCCATGAGAATACCACTCCTTATTATCAGAAAGCTGAAGAACTTGAAAAGTTGTTAATATCTTGTTGAAACCTCTTTATAAATGCATTATGTGAATTTATGTAGATACCTTTTAGTATAGGCCAGTTAGCCCTGACTATACAAAAAGTCACACCCTAACTCGGTATTTATATATAATCATTTGAATATCTGTCTGTGATCTGAGAGTCAGAGAGCTGGGAGGAGCTCAGCAGGTAGCTCTGGCTACAGCCAGGTGGTGACAACATATGCTGGGGGCGGGGGGGGGGGTACTTGGGTATTGCATTCTGGATATGCAGGCTTGGTGCCTCTATCTGTTCATTCCACATTTGCTGCTTTGGGCTTTCTTGTAGCATGATGGACTATTTAAATAGTAGCCAAAGATTTCATAGAAAAACTCTCCACAAGGAAGTAGACATTCTACTGTATTTTGGAACCTAGCCTCAAAAGTCATTTCACTATTCTCTGTTAGCTAACAGTCACAACACCACACCAAGTTCAAAGGGAGGGACACAGGGCAGAGAGTTCAGGAGAGGCGTGTCACAATGGAAGATGCTGTTGCTGCTATCTTTGGAAAATACCATCTGTCATAAGGTGGCATATGTATCATCCCATTTCACATGATCAGCAATCACTTTCACTTGTGAATTAGAATGGTTACCTGCCATCTCTGGTGATGAAGGCTAATTTTCTAGTCAGTGCACTCTCTTGTAATAATCTGAGTCTACTCCTGGTTGAAGAAGGATTCACATGCCTTTTTCCCTTCTGGAAAATGCTATTTGGTACACACACCTACAGCTTAAAGGGATGGGGACAATAAATAATAACTCTAGTCTGTTTGGATTCGTGGAGATTTAAGGGGCTTAGCCTGCAGCAGCAGGATTTCCTCTATTTCATAGCAAAGCCTTTTTCTGTGCAGACAATCAAAACCAAGAAATGGTGACTGTTGTGGAGCAACTGAAAAGGAGGCTACCCCAGAATGCTCGCAGCAAAGTAACTTTTCTCCCTGACATATCTAACCTGAATGATCATGATGATTCGGTGTGTAAATACCTTCATAGTTAGGAAGGTGGCTGGTAGCCCAAACTATGCCTACATAATACTTAGAATTGCAACTCGGAGAAGCACTTGCACAGCTGCTGCTCCTTAAAGTTATGTCAATGGAGGGCAAGCACCACCCTCATTTGATGTGTGGATGTTGACACTCATAACCACACTAATACATACCTGAATCTGAGTAAAAGGAAAGACACGTGGAAACTACATGACATCGGTTTTATGATTAACTGGTGACAGAAAACAGGCTCAGGACCCAGGATCTCCAGCTACAGGCTACAGCTCTTTCCCCCCAAGCAGAGGAACTAGGGTTAGTCTTCTCTGCCTGAACACAAAGGAGGCAGTTTGTGTCCATACCACACATTGGAAGTTATCCTCCCAATGTGACATCATAGCCCAGGCTCCCTCATAGCAACAGGCCATATTGTATAGCTCTTTCCTTTGAATTTGAAGCATCCCTTCCTCAAGCGAAGGCAGGGTTGGAGAATAAAATTTACAATGGTCAGGAAGTTCCTGAAATATGCAAGGTCTCCCATATCCAAGGTTATACAATGATAATGATCTCCTACCAGCATAGTTGCTTCAATCTGGGCATGGCGCTTTAGGAATGGAGTCTGTGTGTGTCATGACCTAGGCTGGGGTCAGCTTTTCATTGATGCTGGTGCTCTGAGTTACCCCGTGTTGTTGTTAATAATTCCTTACCACACTCCTAAAACTAAACCCAGTAAACCCGTTGCTTCATTAAACTAGCTTTGGCTCTGCCACCACTGTTCTCTCTGAGATGAATGGATGTCCATCAAGTTTCCCCAGGAACAGCTACACAGCAGACTGGTAAAGAAGTCTTAGGCTCAAAATGTCTCCAAGACTGTCACGTAGGTTACAACCTTGGAAACAGTTATTTAGAGAAGTTAATGTGCATCATCTGAACATTGGATTTCAAGAGTCTGAAGGGAAATCTTGTCAGTGTACAAAGACATGGTGTAGTAGTCACTCAGAAGCTTCTGCAATATCTATTGTAATTACAAAATACTAATTGATATTAGGATGGTTCTTGGTTGCATCTATAACTCAAGAAAGTATGCATGCATGTGTGGGGAAAGTGCCCATAATTTGTGAGTTCAAAACATGGATAATCATCTGAGTTGTAATATTATCAACAATACATTTAGGAATGTTGGGTCACAAGTGATCTCCCTGTGTAGGGCTAGAAGCCCCGCCCATCCTGCATTCACTCCAACCTAAAGAACCACACAGGAATCAGCACTAGAAAGGCTACAAGTGCTTTCTCCACTTTATTTTTTGGATAGAAATGTTTCCTATGAACAGATATTCAAATATATTGTGGTTTGGAGCATATTCAAATAAACCTCATTAAAAAATAAAACCTACTGGCTCTGATTCCGTAAAACACTTAGGTATATGGAGTCTTCTAAGGCCAGGTTTTTCTGAGTCAGCTGGGATATGCCATTGCCAAAAATCATGCAATATCTATAGTTGAAAAGACAGCTATGAGCTTTGAAACTTCTACCCATAAACATTTAAAAGACAAATAGTGAATCGAGCTATTACATAAATTACATTGTGTCCACATCCTTCTATAGCAGCAAACACATTGTTCGCATCACTTATGGTGACAGGAACATTTCATTTGGTCACTTTTCAATGCACCTTGTTTTTACCCCCACAGCTTACACCACACACTTCTTGCTTCTGACTTTTACCCACTTAAGTTTCTTTTCAACATTTGTTCCCCTGTCTCTTGCTTTTCCAGATGATTCTTTTATTAAACACCAGTCAAAAGAGGAAAACTATTATGTGTGTGGGTTAGAAATGACTTCTTAGGACCTAGACACATTTATCTGGAAGGACATGTGATTTACATGGGTGATATGATTCATACATAGGTTAAAAAGAACTGAGACTCAGAAAGGGATAAAAATAATACTATGCAAAATAGGTGCCTGAAAGGACAGTATTTAAGATTAATCTCCCAGGGATGCCAAGTAAAGTTAAGTGACAAGCAGAGTGTCAGAGGGGTGGTGGCATTTCAAAGTCAAAGAGAAGTGGCAAATTACACTCCAGGCAATGACAAGCAGTTTGGTTCAGTTGTAGTGCTTGGTCCTAAAGGTCAGAAAGGAATTAGAAACATGAATACCAGTAGAGGAACACTTCAGCAGGCTCCTTGAAAAGTGCTGACAATTCTAATTTTATTCTCTTGTCGTCTTTTCATGAACTAAAACATCTAAATTCATATAGTCTAAATTGTCCTGATGTCCCCAACACTCACATTTAGCATTCAGAAGACCTAACTACATGCCATATTGATCAAACATTGTTCAACACTATCTCCTGGTCTTTTGTGTTCAGAACCAATGTACCCTTCCTTTCTTGTCCAATGTCAGCTGAAGTCTCCCTTTAAAACTGGCCCTTCCTTGGGTGTAAGAGGTAATTCTCCTCCAAAGACCTAATGGTAGTTTTCCTCAGAGCTGTTTCTTTCCAGCCCACTCCCAAGATCCTGCTCAATATATACTGGCATATGACTCCCAAACTGAATCCTCAGGTCAATGTTTCTCACCAACTTTAGCTTGTTTGCACTGATTTCTTGCCAATAGTAAATGAAATACAACCACCACCAAGAGCATTACAAACTCCCAATCTCCAAGTCGCTACAAACATCCACTTTCCTTCATTTCGTTTGGCTTTGTTTCTGGCAAGGATAATCTGTAGCCTCTTTTAGTCTTGACTCCTAGGAGACAATACTTAAGTTCTTTTGTTCCTTTATTCTGCCAAGTCATTACATGCCTCTTTTGTATGTCTGCCACACATACCTTCTCTGTTTCTAAAGGCACTGTCTTTCTCCAATATTTAATGGACATAAAACTCTCCTAATGTCTTCTCTGCCTTCTTGCTTTCCATAAGCCTTGATTCTTCCAAGTTCAATCCCTCTGTGTAAGCCAGTTGCCTTTTTGCACTTCCCCAGATGTATCATAAAGACTTGCTCCATATATGCTGGAGTCCAGCATTTCCTGTCACTTGAGGCTGTATCTTGGATGTCTTGTACTCCTCCCCCCTTTTTATTACTGTCTGAAATCCTTTCTCAAATGAAACAACTATCCCCTTTGTATTCAAATTTCTCTTGGCCACTGTGATCATCTGGCAAGAATTTTAGGAGAAAAACTTGCTGGCTTAAATTAATCTAGATTTAAACCTACTTCTGATTTTTATTGTCTGCTTAACTTGGTCTCTAGCCTGATGGGGAATAAATTAGGTATAAAGAATCAGATCCCCAGGCTGGAGAGATGGCTCAGGGGTTAAGAGCACTGACTGTTCTTTCAGAGGTTCTGAGTTCAATTCCCAGCAACCACATGGTGGCTCAAAACCATCTGTAATGTGATCTTGTGCCCTCTTCTGGCACACACTGTATACATGATAAATAAATAAATAAATCTTAAAAAAAAAGAATCAGATACCTAGAATACCATCATATTGTGGATTTTTCATTAGTGATTATGTTGCTTACTGGTCTCCATCTTTACAAAAGGAGTGAAAAATCACACAAAGAAAATCCCATAATGAAGACACAAAATTGCCAAGAGAATTTTGTACAGGTCACATCAGCACCAAGGATTCATGGTATATTCTCTCCGTAAAGGAGCATTCACACATTCACATTACAGCTTAGTCAGAACTGTAGCAATTGGTTCCAGTATCTATATGAATAGATCCTTAAATATTTGAATAGCTTGTCATTAAAAACTTCTAGGGACCTGGTCTATAGAAATACAGAGAATAGAAACATTAATTTTATGTAGATCTATCTCATTATGAAAGCTTAAATTCATAGCTGTTGTTTGATTACAGATTAAAACATCATCAATGCAGTAATTTTCTGAGTATTTGCCCACAACACTTTAATTTTATCATGTAGATAATGAAAGGTTTTCATAGCACAGAAGTTAAAGATTCACTCAACCTTGAATCCCCAGATGGAAGTTTGGTTTTTCTCTTTAATTTGTTATCTAGGTAATCTCATTTTATTTCTTTCTATTCCTCAGTGAAATGTCACCATGGTACTCCATTTATCTTCTTCAAGGTATTTTCTGCCTGCTTTCTCAAAAAACCTATCTTATAGTGTATCTATTATTTAATGGATACAGTTCTAGACATTGAGATGTAACAGTGTGCCAAATCAGGAAGAAGTTTCTCCTGCATAGAGTTTACATTCCAGCGGGTCAGCAAAGAAAAGGGAATTGACTGGATAAGCAGAATTAGAGAGATAGTGGGCAGGGCAGGAATCAAGGACAAGAGGTCATGGCAGACCCCCAGAAGTTAGTTTCAAATACACTTGCAGGAACTAAGGGAAATAGCTGTCTGTGTGGCAAGACTTAGTACAGGCGTATCTTGGATAGGTGAGAAACAGAAAGGATGTCAATATAAATTCGGCTAGGAGGTGGGTGGGAGAATTTAGGAGGAAAGGAGGCAATTCTTAATGCTATAATCTCTCAAGGTACAGTAGGAATGCATGCAACAGTGTTTACTGGGTACTTGTTACCATGATTTGGACATTTATTGTTTGTGAGATGAAACTCTATTACAAGACTTTTGGAGGAGTTGGCATGATCTGGTTTAGATTTCAGAGACCACTCTGTTTTCTGAGTGGAGGGACTCTAGGAGGTCATGGAGGACATGGATAATCTAGGAAATTGCAGTAATTAGTATGACAGTGGTTTAAAATAAGGTATGAAGGAAAGGATAGCTTTCTTTTTATTAATTTATTTTCATAAAATATATTATGATTACAGTTTTCCCTCCCTCAACTCCTGCCAAATAATCCTCTCCTCCACTCCCATCCAAATCCACATCGTTTCTTGCTCTCTCTTGATATAAAGTAGATCAGGTTTCCCAGTACATGAGATGGGAAATGTGAAAGAAGAAAGAAGTCAGGAGAATTTGAAGTGTTTATGTCTGAGCATGTGGAAGACCACTTTGAGTAAGGGGAGTCGAGGAATTCATTTCACACAATCATATTTAGTTGCAGTTCTGTATAGGAGTCATGGAAGAGGAATGCCTTTATAGGCACCTGCCCATCCCATTTATCCCAGGCATAGACACAAGTGTAAGTAGATTGAGTTCACCAAGGGGGAGCCTTTCTGCAATAGGCCAGAGGATTTGACATTTCTAGAGGGTTATCTGTGGTGTTTTAAATGACAAATGGGAAGAAAGGAGGGACAGATGGAGGGAGTGTTTCTTAGAAGAAAAACTAAGCTCAAAGTTTGAATTCCATCTCACTTCTAGGAAAAAAATTGTAATCACAGGAAATTAAATTAGCAGAGTCACCTTGCCCATACCCTGTTATGGACTCTTTTCTTTCTTTCTTTCTTTCTTTCTTTCTTTCTTTCTTTCTTTCTTTCTTTCTTTCTTTCTTTTTGAGACAGGGTTTCTCTGTGTCAATTTGTAGACCAGGCTGGCCTTGAACTCACAGAGACCACCTGCCTCTGCCTCCAAAGTGCCAGCATTAAAGGCATGTGCCACCACTGCCCAGTGAAAGACTCTTGAATAAGGTCTCCTTAAGTCAGAGGAAATGACAGTGTTAGGAGCCAGTTAGGACCTGACCTCCTTATCCATGGTGAGGGTTCACTTCTCTTTTCAGGTTGATGAGGCAGACTGTGCTTAGTTATTTTGTTAACTTCAGACTATTGTAGGTGGAGAAAGACCCGGGATGAAGAAATGAGATTGGTAGCTTTCTAGCAAATGTTCAGAGAGAAATTTACACAAGGTATCTCAAGTCACACTAAGCCAAGCACCTAGAAAGGTGCTGATACACTTTCAACTGACTAGAAATAAGGTATTTATCAACACTCACCATTTTCATTGCTTGCTGTGTCATAAGTTAGGACTCCTGCCATGAGGTCACTGAGCTTTTCCTGGACTACACAAGGTTAAAAATAAAAGTTCCTTCCACACGTGACACAGTGTGAACTGGGCACAGTGGCTCTTCCTGTGCTTCCTGAAGAAAACACTGGGAACTCCTTGTTCAGGCTGAGCAATGGAACCTTTTTGTTAGTGCCATTGCTAATGTTGGGAGCAGGTGATCATTTCTTTCTATAGCCATCTTTTACCTCATAATATTCACAATGATTAATTTCCATTTTAGATAAGCATTTCAAATATACATTAGTCACTTACAGTCCTTCAAGTTTTGGAAATGGTATCAGTATTAGTAATATAAGACTTACAATGACACGAAACCAGTACAAAGTTCAACATCAGTCAAGTTTCCATTTATCTTTCATATGATGAAGGGGGAAGTCTCCAACATTGGGTCACTTGATGTCTCCACAGTACTGGACACCCTGAGATGAGAGATTGGTACAAGGAGTTGGCTTCCTCTCTCAGCCTCCAAGTGGCTCATGTTGGGTTTTGTTTTCCTTATAGCATAGAGGGCATAACTTAGCCTATTATCCCTAAAAAGATGCAAAGATAATGAGAACTTAGGGTATGTATTATGGGCATGTGTCTTTCTTAGTTACACACACACACACACACACACACACACACACACACACACACACACAGTAGCCAGAAAAGCGAGTTAGATTATGTTACTTTTCTCTTACTGGGATAAAACACCAAGACCAAAGCAATTTACAGAAGCGTTTATTTGGGCTTATGGCATCTGTTGGATATGAACGAATCCATAATGAGAAGGAAGCATGGCAGCAGTCTGCATGGCAGGAAATGAATGCTGAGAGCTCATATCTGAAACATAAGCGCAAAGCAGAGAAAGAAGGGGAGAGGAGAGATGAGAAGGAGGGGAGGAGAGGAGGGGATGGGAAGAGAGGAGAGGGAAAGAGAGGAGAAGGGAGGGAGAGGAGAGGGAAGGGGAGGAGAGAGAACAAACTGGAAATGTCAGGAGTTCAAAGGACACTTCCAGTGTCATACATACTAAAACAAGCCAACATATCCTAAACCTCCCCAAACAGCACTACTACCAGGGGACTAAGTGTTCAAATCTGGAAGCTTCTGGTTGACATTGTCATTCAAACCATTTTGAGTAAGTAGTAAAGGGAATTATAGGTCATTGTGATCCACCTGATTAGGACTTAAACTGGAGTTCTCTGGAACAGCAGCAAGCACCCCTAACTGCTGCACCATCTTTCCAGCTCTTGCTACTTTTAAATAAACAAAATTTCAACGAGACAAAATAGAAATAGGGCCTTTGTGAGGGAATACACGATTTTTCATTAAAATGCACACAGAAGGCCATTGAACACTACTCTAAAACCTTCTCCCAAGTATCAGTGACTGTCAGGTCAACTTGGTCCATTCAGTAGTGCCTCTGCCCAGAAAGAGGCAAACCATGCATCTCTCAAATGACAGATAAGAATGAATACCAATAGAGTCAGTACTTGAGCTTCTAGCAGGCACATGATTCATGTTTTTCTTAGCCAAAACTCAGGAGGAAATGAACCTGGCTCTGATGGTCCAGGACTACACATGATCAGCCTGCCACATACAGCTCAGAGTTTCTGCCAGGGACAGTCCAGAGTGTACAATATAGGACACAGTAGAAGAGGGGGTTAGCGCTGCTCAGTGAAGCCACTATCATCATGGAGATGGGGAAGGCTGACCAGACAGCATTCTCAGCTGCTACAGTTGAAGGACTGAAGAATAATGATAAAGATGGATGACTTATAGGTTGAGATCTTCCGACAGTAGTCACCTTGTAAAAATTGTGAACTACTGTTTACAATTATTTTCTTCCTCTTTCAGAAAAAAAGGATCTTCCAAGAAAGCCTCAAGAAAGGTCTTCCCCACCACCAATGATTAACCAAGAAATCTGATGAATAAATCAAAATATAAAAAGGGACTAAAACCTGGTTAAGTTTCAAGTCTTGTTGTTTCCCACGAATTTGCAATTCAGCGATTTTTTAACATTTGTTACTGTCCTTAAGAATCAAGATAGAGGTGTGTGTGTATGTGTGTGTGTGTGTGTATGGTTTTTTATGACCAGCTGTGTTTAGTCCCTCTGAAAGGTCAGAGGAAGTCCCCTTTCTTTGCATCTGGTCTGTTTCTTACAAAGAACACACTGACATAAACACACATTCCTCTTGTGAAGGGGGTCTCATCTGTGGACTGCTTCTGGCTGAGTCAATGGACCCTTACATACAATTTCCAGGGAGCTATGCCATGTGGGACTACACATCATCCATTTATGGAGTGGCTTCTCTATCTCAGACATTATTTATATGGTATATAGGGTACATAGTTGGATTAAACACAGACTTGACTCATGAAGTTGCTTTAGTCCAACAGTCTATCATCTCCTGCAGTACATTTTCTGAAGCCGGGGAAGAAAACAACTGTCTTGTTTATGCATGTAACATCAACTGGGATAGAAAAGGAAAATAGAGAGAAATTGCCAGGATGGCACACAGCAAGAAAGAAACAGACGAACACAGGAGGAAGGAGAAATAGCATTTTCTTTGATGTCCATAGAATATTCTTTTAGATCAAGCTCCCACTTTCTCTTCAGTCTGCATCACCAGGAGCCTGTAGTGTCATTCCAAACAATACGGTCCAAGATGGTCCTTTTGTCTGCAAGAGGATTATTCCAAGACTGAAGGCCTGTCTCCAACTGCTTCAAACTTTCTTCAGTACCTTTCCCCCATATTTTCACCATGTTTGAAAACAGTGTTATCTTGTTTGTTTTCTCCTTTTGATCCTAAATCTAGTCATTCTGCCTAATTTTATTCTCAAATTTCCTTTCTTTCTTTCTTTCTTTCTTTCTTTCTTTCTTTCTTTCTTTCTTTCTTTCTCTTTCTTTCTTTCTTTCTTTCTTTCTTTCTTTCTTTCTTTTCCTTCCTTCCCCCTTCCTCCATCCCATCCTCCCTTCCTTTCTCTCTGGCATATTTTTAATTAACACCTCCATCTTAATTGAGAGTTCATTGTTTTATATCTGTATTGTTGTCATACCTCAATTAGGTCTTTTGTTCAACTACCCCTATTGCCTCATTGGTTTCAGCTGGCTTTGATATATTTGGAATGGACTGAGATGAACAGTAACTTTTCTAGCAATCTTAACATTCAACATGGCACTCAGAGTAATAAAGACACTTTTTAGACATCTCTCCTACATCCTATAATTAAATTGATTCTCAACACACAGCATTCTCTGTGTTTACCCCACTATGCTTTGAGAAGCTACAAGGGGTATGCAAGCATTTCAGGATTTGATGGTGCGCTTCTAAATCTGTAAGCCAGGCACTCTCATACTCTATAGTTTCAGTGAGATTAACTTTCTGATTCATCATTAATTTCAACTAAAATCCTGCCAAGTATATGTCATCTATAAAACAATGAACTGTAATGTCAGACAGGTAAATATTTCTATAAAACAAAGAAAATGATGCTATTTATAAACTAAAACATAAGAACACCAATTATGAAAACAACTGCATTGTGGCTACTTTTTATTAAAATCTAAAGTCTACTATTCTTTACAGGAAAAAATCCAAAGTTTATTCTAGCTAAAGATGCTGACTGCTTAATAAAATGCCGATAAAGGGTCAGGGTTATGGCTCAGTGGCAGGAGCCATACAAACAGAAAGAAAAATCCCCAGAACCCACATCAAAGCTGGGGACTGGTGTGAGTGTCTGCAATCCCAGCATGCTTTTGGGCAGATTGGAGTCAGATGCATCAATGGAAGCACAGAAGCTTGGCATATGCAGAGGAAGAATGAGAGACCAGGCACATGCCCACTGTAGTATGACAGCCCCACCCAGGATAGATTGCCAGGAGAAAAGAACAGAAAATATATCTAACAGCCTATGATATAAAACAACAACAACAACAACGTCAAGTTACTAAAGTGTCCTTACTGTGAGTTTCATTGCTGTTATCTCAGACAATGCTCCATGTTGATTATATGTGTTTTTAGAAATGCAAGCATTTAACTGAGTACTTGGAGAGTCATCACAAGTGGTAGAAAGGGAAAGCCCCTTATCAGTATGCCCGTGATGAGAGACACAATGGCTGGACTGCAGCTCAGGTTTGCACTATCCATCAAGGAAGCTTAGCAAAAGAGATTTGAGTGTAATTAAGAAGGAAGTGTCAGTATCAGAAAAAAAATAAGTAGCATTTATCATATTGGTAATTATAGCTGCAGCTTATTCATGGCATATAAATGGCAATATACCACTATTCCTCAGCACTGTGTGGCACAAACTATATATTTTTGTGTAATGAGTCTATTTTTTGTATGTTTTACAATCATTGAAATAATCCTCTCACAAACAATAGGTGACACATTTTACTCACTCGAGACATGAAAATACATGAAGTTATGATGAATCACTTGTGGTTTAATTTATTTCTTGATTTTAAAAGTACATTTTGACAATTTCTCCTTTTCTTCAATAAAACAGATGGCTTGCTTATATTTGGCCATTTAGATTTTTTAGCTCTTCTGAGGTGTATTGTTTTAATTTGGGAAATACAGTAGCGCTCCTAATAATGGCCGAACCAAGGCATAATTTTGGACTGCTTAGTGTTAGAAATGTTTGTTCACCTCATGTGGTCACATGACTTTGCAATGTGTTGACCCTTAACACTTCCTCACAGACTGTGTTAAGAAAGGTATTTCATCCTCCCCCTTTTTTCTTTTTGGAAATTCACTCATTAGTTGTGTGATTGTATACAGAAGCACAAAACATGTATGTGTGGAGGGAGAGGAGAGGTAGGAGTCGGGAGGGAGAAAAGGCAAGAAGGAGAACTTATCTTACTGGGAAAACAAAGACAATGAACTAAAATACTGCTAGCATTTAATAAGAAAATATACCTTTGCAGTATTTCCCTAGTCTAGACCTAAATTGCTCTTCATTTATTTCTACTGATCTACATGTGTAAGACATACTTATTCAGGGTAAAATGTCCCTTCATTTTTTCCTCCTCTGTGTTGGAAAAGACCGAACTTAATAGTATCAGTCCCATGCAGTCCATGGGGCAAATGCTGGCTCTCTTGCCAGATATTTACAGCAATGGTATTAATGGGTCTGGAATTTCTCCTGGTTCTTTGTGTTTGTGAACGATTTTGTGAATTTGAATTCTTCATCTTAAAGGAGGAAACAGCCTCACAGTGCTGGCTGTGTGTGTCACTGCTGATGGTTGAGCTGGTTATTTAGGAGGGTAAAAAAACGAACCAGCGAGACTCTACATCCACTAAGGAAGTCTTGAAATGTAGTCAAAGTCTATGCATACATAAAGGATAAGTAAAAAAGGGACTAATTTCTAGTTATTAACCTTGTTTCAACAGAAACAGTATTGTCTTGTCACTTGCAGCCTGTCTTGAATGTCAATTGTGTCTTCAACTGAACTGCATCTATACCTAAACTGTATGTTTCTTTCATTCATGAGAATGAACAGAATATTCAAATGTATCATACAGAAAACGTATTTTTGTTGGAGGCCTTGGAATTGGGATCAGCCTGATTTGCTCTTATACACATGCTGGAGCTCACAGGACAATAGCAGCACAGTGTTCCCAGTACCACAGTGATAGTGCTGCCTGTCAGCCTTACGTTTACCTCACAATCCCATCTTTGCCAACTAAAATACTGTGGTTAAGGGCAGTTTGGGATCACTGTGGGAAGATTTGAGTTTGCTGAATGTTGGAAAGAAATGCAGATAGAAAGCTGTGTTCTATCTAATGGGTTGAGCCTTGATTCTAAAATCATGGAGGGTGTGATAAATGTTTGAAGGGAAGCAGACTGTGGTATGATGCTCAAGTTTTGTACTTAGAAATGTTCATTTGAAAGATATTTTTTGAAATATATTGTGTGTATCTTGCTATGCTAATTATTTTATTGAGCTTGAGCTAATATGTTAAATATAATTATAAAGTTCAACTCTATGATAAAAATATGACTGAACAATCAAATATTTTAATGAAGGATTACAGTATAGGGCTGATGAGACAGCTCAAACTGGCAGATTCCTGCCTCCATGCCTGATGGTTTGAGTTCAATACCCTAGATCCACATAGCAGAAAGAGAACGCACACACACACACACACACACACACACACACACTGGGGAATGTATTTATGTGTATGTTCATCTTATTGATTGTTGAATAAAGTACTGTTTGGCCAATGTGGCAGCAAGTTAGACGGGACTAGGAGTCAAAGAGGATTCTGGGAAATGTAGTAGAGAAGTGGTGATGCAGGCAGGAAGTGACATAGCAAGGAGACTCATATTTAAGGAAAGACAAGCAGGAAGTGGCCCCTTTTTCCCTCTGCTCTTCCTCCAACGGTACAATGTGATCCACCGGCAAGGGAGGATGCCAATGGAAGGCGTCTGACAAGTTAAGTCTTATAAAATATATAGATTTATGATAATTAAGACTGAGCTAACAGATGAGAATCCTAGTCATTGGCCAAACAGCATTTGTACCTAATATAAGTCTCTGTATTATTTTGTCATTCACGTGGCGGGCAGAACTCAGGCAGCTGGCAGAGACTGCCCACGTGGCAGTAGGGCTCGGGCAGCTTTTGGCTGAAAGATTTATCGTAACACACACACACACACACACACACACACACACACACACACACACACACACACAAAACACACACAAAAACATAACAGAAGAATTGCATTGTAATATACTTAGACATAGTCATATTTCAAAATAGAGATCATAAATACAGCAGGTGTCATTATGTTCTACACAAAAAAATGCCATAAAAATATACTATCACCTTGGTGATAGAAAAGTCAAATTGTGATTTCTAAAGAGAGTTTAATCAGTCTAAAATCATTGGATCTTTAATGCCTATAGAAGTTGCGACCATAGGAGGTTGACTGGCGGTAGTATATGCAGTAGATGGGCTTCTATCTAGAAGAGCTTTCTTAGCATGAATCATTGGCTTCCCAAGAAACACTGCTTGCTCCTACAAGTCAGCACTGTACCTCACTGTCTCAGAGCCCTTATTGATGGTGTGATGGGGTAGGGTGTGGATGAGTTTGAAAGGGAGGCACATTTGAACTCATCTTGGCAAGCTCTGTGTAAGATAGTATCCACTACTTTTCTGTGCTTAAATTTCCATACTGATGCACTTTGGCAGGCATCAAACAAGTAGAACACATATAAGACTTTAGCCCTCATAGCTGTCTTCAAATCTTCTTTGTTTATTCAGTTTCGAGATATTTCCAAGAGCCTGCAAGGGACTGGATAGTAACGGGGACAAGAGAAAACTCATTTTGGTGTTGAGAAGATGCATACATACTTTTTTGGGGGGCGGGTGTTTCGAGACAGGGTTTCTCTGTGACTTTGGAGGCTGTCCTGGAACAAGCTCTTGTTGACCAGGCTGGTCTCCAACTCACAGAGATCCATCTGCCTCTGCCTTCCAAGTGCTGGGATTAAGGGCGTGTGCCACCAATGTCTGGCTAAAGTTTTTTGTTTTATGTTTTGGATTTTTGAGACAGGGTTTCTCTGTATAGCTTTGGAGCCTATCCTGGCACTCGCTCTGGAGACCAGGATGGCCTCGAACTCACAGAGATCCACCTGCTTCTGCCTCCTGAGTGCTGGGATTAAAGGCGTGCACCACCAACGCCCGGTCATGCTTTCTTTTTTTAACATTCCACCTTTCCCAGTTCTGTGCCCTGCCGTCGCATTTGCAGGCACTGAAACTCAGTCATCTGGCCTTGCAAAATAGAAACTTAACTCACAGTATCCTTTGAGTATCTCCACACTTCTACCTTACATCTACTTAATAAAAAATGCATATTTAATTTTGAAATAGCACAATTTCTTTCTCCTAGACAAGGCCTAACCTGATGAGATACCAAAGAGAACCATATTTATAGATGACTACAGGCAAAAGCAAACACACACTGAAGAAGTATGAGGTTTGGCAGTTGCCATGCACATAAAGATGGCCATCTAAGCAGCATGTGAGTTTCCTAGCCTTTGCTAACAAAATTATTTCTTTTTCTTCTTTTTAGCATTGAAAATGGTATGGACTACTGGGGATTTCTTTGGAGAATGGAGTAAAATGGGAAGAAAAAAGGGGTAAGTATTTACTATCTACACCTGAGTGGCTAGTATACTCTTTTCTTTCCCTCTCACTCTGAGTAATGTCTGGAACTCAGGGAATTAAAGACAATGGCTAAATTGGGTTAGAATACATGCTGGAACCTCTGACTTTTAGATACATTCTATATGGGCTCATCCCAGATCAACATAAGAGAATCTGTCTATGTCATGCCATTTAATATGAAAAGAGTAGAGAAATAGCCCAAGAAGTCAATCAGCTACCACTGAGTCCCCAGACGGTACTTTTCTAGTTAGTGGGGAAGAATAATAGAATGGTTAACAAATTCTGAAAATTTCTAAACCTCTAGAGACAAAAATGGATACCATTTTTTAAAAAATCTTTAAGACAAGAACAATGGCAAACTAGTTTAGTTTTGAATGGAATCTGTCAGGACAGGCTTAGAACCATGGCCACACAGGACACTAGAAGTCAGTTAGCAGAAAATCCATTTTGTTCTGTGTCAGTGTGTTGTTTCCAAGACAGCTGTTTCCTGAACAGCCATGTGCTTATGGCCAATGTATAACGTTATTAGTATTCTATTGCCTTACCAGGAGATATGCAGTAGATTCATAATACCATATGCTCAAGATGTTTCAAATGAAGTCAAATAGAAACTCTGTTAACAATTCATAACATACTTTTGAAGTATTGGCTAGATTGCATATTCATTTTATAATATCTTAGAGTTCTATCTCATTTCCATGTGCAATAACAACACTATTTCAATATCTAACATTTTACTAATTTCCAAAACCTTGACTTTCATAAGTATGTTAAGAAGACAGCCCATCATTCTACAAGAGAACTTAGAAAAATTGTCCACAGAGACAGGAAACAACAGACCCAACAACTAGCTAGCATGACGTATGGTGATAATACTGGGACTCTGTGCACATCATCATTACTACCTATAGTCTACTCAATTCCAGAGGTCATACAGAATACTGGCTAGTTTTATCTAAATTTGGTACAAGCTAGGGCCATTTGGGAAGAAATAATATGAATTTAGAAAATGTCTCCATAGGACTGGTCTGTAGACAAGTCTGTTGGATATTTTCTTTTATTCTTAATATTTTTAACCTTCCAATCCCAGTTCCCTCTCCTTCCTCTCCTCCAGCTCCTTCCACTCCCCTCCCCACCTCTCATCTGTTCCTCAGAGAGGGTAATGCAATGGACCATGAGCTATAAGCTTAAATAATCCCTTTCCTTTACAAATTGCATTTTGGTCATGGTGTTTTATCACAGCAATAGAGACCAAAAGTAAGAAGTATCCTAGGATCACACACTTTCCATAGGATGCTTCACTCCCAGTACTTTCTTTATTCTTGGCAGGGATAATGCCTTGTTTTATTGAAAATATCCTCTTTTTCTCCCATTTTCTTATCTATTCACACACTCATGCGAAACATCTGTATTGGGTACCTGAGTGGATAGAGTACACAAGAGACATAGATAAAACCAGTGAACTTCAGATGAATATGATGATGAACATGTAAAGTCTTACAAAATGCAAGGGAATAAAAAGTACTGGGGAGGGTGAAAAAGAGCTATAAGAAGAGATGCTGACTGACAAAAACATCTAGTTTAGTAGGAAAGTAAAATAGGAAGCTTTAGAAAACAGAAAGAAAAAATACAGAGTCTATCCTGGTTTTCGAGACATCTCTGTCTCAGGTTCCTGAGATCTGGCACTTTCAGATTATCTGATTGCATTTCTCTACCTCTCTGTTTACTCCCATTATCTAGCTCAAACTGACTCATCTCCCTCACCTCATCCCACAGTTACCTCCTTCTCTTACTCTTTTCTCTTTTACATTTTCCTCTGTCAGCCCAATTCTAAGTTTGGGTTTTACTCTAATGCTTTTCTTCCCACTCATTCCCACAGTAACTAATATATTATTACACACAATGTTATTAGTATTTTTTGTTTTATACAATGATAAGTATTTAAAGGGTATAGTGTTTCTATTTGACTGTTAGTGTATCTCATAGTAGGCCTGTGCTTTCACAGTGATCATTGTGCAGACATTATTCTACTCTTAGAGGAATAAGAGAGATTGAGTTGGGTGTTCTGAACACTGGCAGAGAAAAACAATACCTTAACCCTACTATCTTGAACAATGAAAACACTTCCACTAGAATCTCAGATGAAGATTCAAGGGACTGATTATAAATGTGCTCAAATAAATCAAAGATGACACAAAATCTGGGATGAATCACAAGAGATGACAAAATGCTAACTGTAAAAAGAAGATCAAAACAAGATATGAAAGTACAATGTAATGAAAAAAGTACATGTTGAAAAATAAACCTAAATACAAGAAATTAATATTTGAATGAATCAAATAAAATACTTTGTTGAAAGCCTCAAAAATAGAGTAGGTGAAAGGAAAACAGAATATCCAGGTTTGAAGATAAGTTAGAGGAATGGGAATATTTAAACAGGATAGGAAAAAAAAACTATAAGAATGTATGAACAAAATATTTAAGATCTATGTAACACTACAAAAATTAAATCTATGTATTATAGGCATAAAAGAAAGAATAATTTTACCTAAACCATAGAAAACTATCATTAAAACAATAGAAGAAATGATCCAAATCTAGAAAAAGAGATGCCTATCCAAGTATAGGAGGCATTCAAAGTACCAACAGACAAGAAAAGAACCTTCCAGGTATAGTATAGTTAAAACACTAATTATGCAGACAAACATATATTGAATGCTGTAATAGAAACACTGAGCCACATATAAAGATAGTGCCATAAGAATAACAGCAGATTCTAATAGAAATTTTAAACTTTGGGGGGCTTGGAATGATGTATTTCAAATTCTGAAGGACAAATGTAACCTCTAATACTATGCCCAGAAAACCTATCTGCCACAATTGAAAGAGAAAAATAAAACTTTCTGTGATAAAAACAGGCTAAAGAAATTCATTTATGAGTGCAAAGTCAGATCTACAGAGCACACTTGCAAAACTTCCTTGAACTGAAGAGAAAAATAAATATGTCTGTGATGCTATAGAAAATAACAAACTCTGCTATAACAGTAGCTAAGCAAATGAGAAAAAGGAAAGCACCAAATACTACAAAGTCATCAAAATAACAAGGATTAATATATTATTTCAATAGTAATCTCAATATTAATGTTTTCAATTTCCTAATCAAAAACACATAGTAGCAAATTCGATTGCAAAACAAGATCCATCTATTTGTTGCCTCCAAGAAATACAACACCATCAACTATAATAGAGATAACCTTAGGGTAAGATATAGAAAAAATATAAGTAAATGGAAAAATGAAGCAGCAGGGCAGGACCATTGTAATAAATGACAAAATACTTCAATCCAAAATTAATCAGAAGGTAACATCACACTGGTTAAGGGTACAGGTGGCCAACAGGACATTGCAATATTTAACATATATGCACTGAATATGATTGCATCCACTTTCATAAAAGTACAATTGTATACAAATATATGGATTAACCACAGGGCAATAACAGCATGAAACTTAATATTTTACTTTCACCAATAATTATACAACCATGACAAGCTAAGCAACAAACAGAAAAGAAAGACAGAGAAAAATCAAAGTGACACTATACACTGTAAACCAAATGGACCTAAGAGACAGCTAAAGAACCCATCCAAGCACCAAGAATAAATACTTTTCGTAGCTGATGGCACTTTTTTTCTAAAATAGATAATATAATAGTGCATGAAGAAAGTACTGGTGAAGAGAGGAAAAGTGAAATCATCACTTACATTCTCTCTGATCACAATGGAATAAGACTAGGAATCAGTATCAAGAGAAAATAAAGAGCACAAACTCAGGGGTGGGTTATGTAGCACACTATTGTATGATTAACAGCATCATAGAGTCTAATAAAAATGAAAACACAGTAAGACACAAGACCTTGGAACTACAATGAGAGCAGTCCTAAGAGGGAAGTTTCCAGCCGTGACTGCTTATACAGAAAAGCCCAAGACATCTGTAATAAATAATGATGTATGGTAAGCCTTTCTAAAAGCATGAACAAGTAGACTCAAAATAGGTAGAAGGAAATAAACAGTTAAAATCAGGACATAGCTAAAGAAATGGAAATGAAAGTAGGATCAAACAAAGGATGGATGAAACAGAGTTGATTATTTGAAAAGATTGAGTCAGCAAATCCCAGTTAATCTAATCCAAAGAAAAAGAAGAAACAAATTAGTAAAATTAGAGACAAAATGGAGACATTATAATATATACCAATGGAATTCAGAAAATCATTACAACCTATATTAAATTTAAAATATCATTAGTATGTCCCACTAAATTGGAAAATCTCAAATAAATGGATGCATTTCTAGATACATATGACTTAACCAAAATTAAACCAGGATGAGATAAACAATTTAAATTGTTCTCTACAAAGTAATGAGATTAAGGTGATCTTCAAGGAAAATCTCCCATTTTTTAAGCAGTCTAGGCCTATATGGGTTCACAGCAGATCTTTTAAATAGAACAAACACTGGTGCTTCTGAAACTATTCCATATACAGAGAAGGAAGGGACACCACCGTGTTGATTAGGAGAAATTTTTGTCAACTTGAAACATTCATCGTCATCTGGGAAGACAGAATTTCAATTGAGAAAATATCTCCATCAGATTGGCCTGAGGGTACATCTAGGCAACATTTTATTGATTTTATTGATTAATGATTGATGGGGACAGTGCCACTGTGCAGGTGGTCATAGTTTGTATTAGACAGGTAGCTGAGTGTGAGTCTGGAGAACAAGTCATTAAGCTATATTCCTCCAGACCTTGCTTCAGTTTCTGTTTCTGGGTTCTTGCTCTACACCTCAAGTTCCTGGTTTGGCTTTCTTCAGTAATGGACTTTGATTGGTATGCCAAATAAACCCTTCACTTCCAAGTTGCTTTTGGTTGTGATAGCAGAAAGCAAACTAACATAGACTACATTTCTTAAAAAAAAGTATTATCCTGATACCAAAACCAGGTAACAATATCATAAAATATTACAGAAAAGTATCTCTTGAGGAATATAGATGCAACATTAAAATATATGTATAAACTGAATTAACAATGAATCAAAAAGACTACTCACCATCATCAAGTTGCCTTCATTCCAAAGATGTAGGGGTGCTTCAACACATAGAAATCAATATATGCAATACATCACATAAATGTGCATCTCAATACATGCGGAAAAGGCTATTGATGGAACCCAACATCCCTTCATGACAAAATTCATGAAGAGACTAGAAGTAGAGAGACTATATCTCAATATAATTAAGGATACGTGTGAGAAAGCCATAGCCACAACATATATTATGGAGAAAATGCAAAGCATTCAGAATACAATCATGGCAGGGTACCCATTTTCTTCATTCATTCAATACAGGGCTTTAATAGAGACACTTCAAGAGATTATGAAAAGAGAGGGAAATACAAAGGAAACAGATAGGGAGAGAGGAAGTTACCTAATCTTCAGATGATGAGACCTTAATTATTTAGAAAGGGCTCTAGGATGTTGGTAGGAATTTCCTCACTGTTTCTGGGTCACACCCCTGGAGTTTGTAATAATGATAATGGTATATACTATGAATGAAATTACTTTGTGATGTGCAACAGGTTTACAAAGCACTAAATCTTCTAGAATCCGGCTTCAGTAACATTCTCTAAATCAGGGAAAGTAAGAGAATTGTCACCTCATAGCAAGCTTACATAAGGTTAATCTCTAAGACCATGTATTTAGCAGAGCACAGATGGAACTGAACAGAGATCTGCATGCCATATCCTTTGTCATTTTCCATGTGGGTCTTTCTCTACTTCCTTGAAATACATTTATTCATAATGTAAAGTTCCATGTTCTTCATGGGATATTTTAGAATGTGGCAGCAAGGGATATGAGAAGCCCAAGAAATGCTAGTCCAGAGCAGGTAAAAAAAACCACCATCTCCCATGCTGTTGTTCTAAAATACACCATCTCCCATTCTGTTGTTCTACATGAGTGCACAGATATCCAGACCCCATAGACTATATGGTGCCACACTACATATGTGTCTACAGTGTGTTTCTCAAACAAGGGTTCATTATATCAACCAATACCCTATGAGATTTGGGTCCTAAAACACAAATATTGAACAATACTGCACTTCACAGCTGCCTCTTTTTTCCCTACATCAGTGGTTCAGTGAACAATGCTGTCATTGAAAAAATGAATCATCTCTCAACGCTATCACAAAAAAATGCAAGTAGGTATTATTACACCCTGCTGGTATTTGAAATTGTATTTGATACCTGACTTATTAATTCCTTCTCACAATAGTTTAACATATATAAAGTAGTCTGTGATTTCTACCATTTATATGCTATCATAAAAATGACGATTATGTCTTTTAACAGAAAACATTCTCTTTAGATTAATGACTTGAAACTGGCATGGAGGAACGATATGTGCTTTAGAGTTCCTTCCATAAAGGTGAGGGAAAATAGAATCGCTGTGGTTCTTATGATATGAGAGACCATATTCATAGCTAGTCCTTGCCATCACTGGGCCCCACTTGAGGGAAATAGTTGACACTGTGCAAAAGACAGGAGTTTGAGTTTCTGTTCTCCTTGGGAAGTACACATCAGGGATGGCTTTTACATGACAAAGAAAATGCTAGTAAAATCAAAATCTATCTTCCAACATTTCCTTCTGTCTCTATGGTTTTAACTAGCATCTCTTGGAAAGAAAACTGATAACTACTAATGGTCTTTATGTCTTATCCCTCCCTATTTAAATGTTACTATTTAATATCTTCACATACCCCACATTTATTAGCCCAGTTAATCCAAATACCTTCATGCAGGACCATGATTATCAGCCCTGACCACACTGTGTTTTTCTCTGTGTAAAGAACCTGGCAGGTTCTGATCAAATGGGTAACGTTTGATAGCAATATCACATAAATGGAGCAAAATAATTATTGTAACTCTTGCATTCGGGGGTCACATTCCCTGGTGATGCAAAAGAATAAAAACAAAATTTGAGTGTATACTTTCTAGAAATCTTTAAAAAAATATGTAAAGGAGGCTTTCAGGAGATCTGACAAGTGGAAGAAACATGGATTTATTAGCACATATGGTTGGTGAATCTAAGAAGTCTCTTGTAGGCTCCCTCCATAACTATAAAATATCCGCAAATACCTAATAAACACAAAAATTTTACAGCAAGGAAGGATCAGAAATAAGATCAGGTGTTAATTGGACTAGATGTAGAAAAGAGACCAGATTGAGCACTGAAGAAAAATAATTCTTCCCCAGACCTAAACTGTCCTCATACTCTGTGAAATCTTGAAAGGAAAAGTCCCTTCTAGTCAAGCCCAGGGACCATCTGAATTCCAGAAGACTAAGAAGAAACCTGGAACCACAGTAGAGCCATGAAGGGATGAGAAGCTAAACCACAACAAAGAACTAACTCTTTCACAGGAGGTCCTGTTGAGTCCATTTGCTTCCTAGTCACACAGGGATGCTAACTAAGCACTGAATCCGCATTTCCTGTTGAGGTGTGTAGGTGTTTCCCCTGCCAGTAGGCTCTAGGGCTAATTTTCTCTTTGGGGTTCTGTAGCTCTGCTGTACCATGCAGTCTGCATTGAGCAGTGTCACACACTGTCAATTAAGAATAGACGAATAAACCAGTCAAAACACAAATCAGTGAACCAATGGCTGGACACTTATTCTCAATGTATGTTTCAATAAATCATCAAAGCATATACTGTAATTTGACCAAGGTCTATTATGAGAGATAAAAACCTTATTTAATTAAAAATCTATTGTATCTTGATCTGTGGATTTATAGAAGCAACAGAATTCACCTTTCTTTCTTTCTTTCTTTCTTTCTTTTTTTCTTTCTTTCTTTCTTTCTCAGAATAAGTTTCCTTTTTCCACTTAAAATTTATGGACTATTTAGTATATTTGTTTATATTCCAAATTCTTGATTTTTACTTATTCAAGGTAGGTACTATTTTTTAATTTGCAGCAAAAGTGAGAGATATTGGCAAAGGGCCACTGACTGTTCTATACATGGGATGTTTGGAGCGGACTTTTCTAGTCAACCATATGGCAAGCAACTAATTTACTAATTGTGTTTATCCTGTGTGCCACTTCCTGCCTCAGGTGTTTCTTCTCTAGCCCTTTACTGCTTTCTTGTTCAGAAATTTTCAGAGTTGCAAAAATTCCCTGACACATAAAATTATGTTTTGGGACTGTTTGGTGTAGTAGAAACAGAGAATTGTGTTGTTCATTAATTAAGGACAATAGTGTTTGCATGGTCCCAAAGGTTAGTGCTGTCTTTACATTATTTTAGCATCACTTAGTGCTCACAGCAAGGACCCTTGGAAAAAGTAACAGCAAACTCTGGTAGTTTTTAGATACCTTCCATCCCCTGTGAGTGCGTGCCTGTGTGCACACGTGCGCACACACACACAGACACACAGACACACACACACACACACACACACACACACACACACACACACACACACATTTGTCCTGGAAAAACAAGACTGTGAAAGAATAAAATTAAGGTTTGCTTACTGGGCCCCTTAAGCCTGAGGAAAAATCCATAGTTTAATTTGTTACCGCAATGGTGAATATTTCCTACACATCAAGACAGACTATAAGATATCTAAAACACGAAGTACAATTTTTCACTTGAGGAAAAAAATTGATTCTTTTATTCTGTGAATTTGTAGTTGCTGTTTTTCTTTGGGATGTCATCGAAAGGTCTAATTGCAGTATATGTTTCTTTGATGAGGATTTGGGATTTCATTAGACAAGGTCCCAGGTGGGCTGTCAAGTATGTTATTAGCTATGCTTTGACTAAGGAAGCAAGGGGGCAGATAGAGAACAATTGTAAGCATTCACCAAGTTCTAACAAGAAAAGCTATTTACTAGCCCCTCTTTTTCTGGTTAGGAATGCCTGACAGGAGGAATTTATCAATGGAGAAAGTCTGAGTTCTAAGTTTTCAAGCCATAAAATGATTACAAAATATATACCTGCACCTGTAAGCACCTCCATTTGATGCCTGTGCTAAGAATGCTCTCTATCCTCACAGTGTCCTGTCACTGAACTTGATTTGAAATGTTCCTTAAGTAGAAGAGGGCCCACCAGCATCTTAGGAAGTACACAGAAGCACTTCACACACTTCCGTTGACCTGGGGTTAACCCTAAGGCCTGCACACACATTGTTCTGGACTCACAGTCTACCCCAAATAGTGTACTCACAGTGCCCTTGACCCAGAGTCAAACCTAAACACTGTATACACACTACCCTTGACTCAGAGAAATTGCAAACACTACACCTACATTGCTCATGATCCAGAGTCAATCCTAGGTCCCGTTTGTGCATTATCTATGACTCATATCAACTCCAAAGTCTGCACACATACTACCTTTAACTCAGAATCAACCCCAAATACTACACACATTACCCACAGCTCAGGCACACCAAACATATTGCCCTTCTCCAAGAGTGAACTCCTAACACATTGCCCATAACTCAAGTCAATCTGAAGCACTGCATACACATTGACCATGACTGTGCACCAGCTCCAAGCACTTCATACACCTTACTTATCTCTCCAGTCAACCTTAAACACTGCAGAAACTTGACCCTGACTGCAAGTCAACCCCAAACACTGTACTGTCATTACCCATAATGTAATTTAACTCTAATCACTACACAAACACACACACACACACACACACACACACACACACACACACAACCTATGACCGCATCAACTCATGCATGCCTACACACACATTACTGTGACTTAGAGAGTCAACAGAAGGCACATGAACTAGGTTTGCACCTCTTATTTTTACAGAAGGCCACTTCCCATCTTTTGCTTATAAAGCCTTTTAGCCCAGGGATCTTTCCCTCTTATTCCTACCAAAATCCTTTGAGGATTGGTCTTCCATCTCATTTGAGGTATTTTGATGATAATGTCTCCTTTAAGATGATTATTTGTTTAAAGTTCAAGCTAATAAACATAACTTATGCCATTAAAAGTATTCCAGAGAGAACAACAACATTTTGGGATGTTAATTGCTCATGTTACCAGCCATCCATGAAACATATGCCAAAAATGTTCTGAAAGGTTCCAGAATGTCTCTCGAAGCTATAAATCTTTTCACAGGTACAATTATGTGAAAACAGAAATATAAAAAGTGCATCCAACAGCTGGAGTCAGATGGTTTACTCAAGTAAAAGTATGAAATTAGATTTAAATGAACTTAATTAAAAGGAGGAGGGGCACCTGATTTAATATGGACATTCATCACATGCTCATTCAAATTTCTTATAGCTCCAGGAAAACAATACTGTGTTAGCACTGAAGTTGGATGAAGCCTCTAATGAAGTGTGAAAGGATGACCACACAGACACAGCCAAGCAGTGGGTGTTCCCTTTTCTCTCTGCTTCCTTAATGACACAGAATACACAGTCGTTTTTTAAAAAGACAGAGCCAGTCAGGAAACTGAACTTGCCAACTTTTCTGTTTCAGTTGTCTCCACCACTTGCCATTTAATTGCACACATTTCATCACTTAAAGATGGAGATTATTAATTCTGATTTTCAATGTAACAATAGCTGAGACAAATAGCAATACACAATGTAAGGAGGGAGAGGGGATGGGGGATGGGAGAGGGTCAGAGAAAGGAGGAAAGTGTTCATTTCAAATTATTTGTCTTTTTGTTTTCAGCCTCAAAGGAAATAAGCAAAGATGAACAAACAAACAAATAAATAAAGTCCCCTTTAGCCTTATTATCCATCAGCCATGTTCTTTCATACCAATTCTTAATTTTCTTAAATTGTTTCTGCCTCTGTGCTAGGGGAGGCAGACTAATAAAATCACACAGCAAGAAATGACATGATTATAATGATATGAAAGCAAAAGGATTTCATTTTGTTAAATTTGACATGGTTGACAGATTCTGGAATACACACAAAATTATGTGCTTACTTTGTCCTTTCACAGTCTTGTGTACCTGGACATCGGTAAACATTTGACCTATGAAAACTTCATGCCACTAGCTACACAGATTCCCACCATCTCATCTTTCACATGAATTTCGTAAGTATTTGTTTACATTTGTCACCCACATCACTGCCACCTTTCACTCAGCTCCTCCACATATAAGAAAGTCTCCTACCACCTCCCCATCCCAGCCAGGAATGTGCACTAACACAGTGCACACTGAATGCTGAAGAAAATTAAGGCAGCAAATACTTAAATAAAAAACCATATAAACAGTCAAGGTGGCCAGAAAGAAACAAAAGATGTATAAATCATGTAATTAACTGAAGCAAAAAGTCAAGGAGTAGATGATGAAAAGTATTAAATAGCATTTACTGAATATTTACCAGTTACAAGGGCTCATCATTCCCATGGTAGGGCAGTAAAACGCAGTAACCATATAAGAAATGGAGAGTTACACAACACTCTGTAGCTTGCACAGCGCTGTGTAGATGACAGACAACAAAGTCAGAATTAAAATATCTGTACCTAGATGATACATCCACTCTCTTACCTCTATACTACACAATCTCTGACATATCTGGGGTGGAGGGATCCATACTAAGGGACATTCAGAATTGTAAAAGATTGAATCCTGTCTTGGCATGTAGGAGAACATGCATAGTGAGTAAATTCAACTGTTAGTTTATTCATCTTGTTTATTCCCATAATGACTCTAGAAGTACTACACTTCAAGATCCTTGCAGTGTCTCTTTATTGTAAGACAAGAGGCCAGTCAGGTATGTTAGGACTCATACCAACCCTAACTGCCAGTGTCACTAATGGTAATATTGATTCTTTTTTTAGCTTCACAGAACTCAGTGGTTACCTTAAGGGCAAAAGAGAAACAGCTTTACTTTCCATATTCAGTAGGCTTGGGACTATATTTTGAATTTGAACTCACATTTCAGTCCCACAAACTGACTGGCTGAATGTAGTGTCCCCAACACCTATGCAGAATGACAATATCTTCTAAAACAATGTTGTTGTTGTTTTTTTTTTCTTGGTCTCACATGGTGTGCAGAACACATAAGAATTATTTATGATGAGGCTGCAGTTATTAGGTCAGGTATGCAAGCACAGTCAGTCAGAGAGAAGAGCCTTCACAGAAGCTGCCGAGCTCAACCCTCCACTTGTGTTGGAATCCGTACCAGAGATGATCAAAGCTTTGGAGCAGTTAGGCTAAGTAGATCCACAGAATAAGCTTAGATTACTACTTCAAGAGAGAAGTGAAGAGGCAGTCTATGCATAGATATGCACTCTGTGGCAAGGAATGAAATGGGTAGGGGGAAAATAGGGAGGAAAATACGTTTTCATAAATGAGTTGGTGGCATGCAGTTGGAACAGGGGTCAGGAGAGAATGTCACAAGTGCAGCAATAAGTCCCACAGATGAATGTGTTTGTGATGGGCCAGATATGACCATCATGGCAGTGTTTATGCTGCTACAGGAAGCTAAAGAGGCCTGTGATGAAGAAGGAAGCATTGGCCTCTGTAATGATGCATGCACTAAAAGGCAGCTCGCTCAGTGTGAGATGACAGAGCAGAAGACCACTGTTGGTCTCAAGTCAAGACAGCATATGTGTATTCAAGACAAACCACTCCTCAGAAGGATAGTGTCTCCTCAACAAGCAAGTGCTCAAAATTCCTAATGTCCTTAGAAATTTTGATTTCACTGCTCCTGAGTGGAATACATAACTCCCTTATCTCTTGCCTTTACCTACCACTCCCATCTGCCTTGGGTTGAACATCTATCATTGACTTCTGTGAGTAGGTCACCATGGTATCACAGGCCTCCTCTCTTCTCTCTTCCCCACATCATGACTTCATTCACTCTTGGTTCTGATCTTGCCCTTAGATCTAAAAGCCTTTCAAAGAACCCTATGGAGTTCAGAGCAGTCAACACCAAATCTGTTCACTCTCACTCCCTCTGGAAACTTCCCTTTGACCTCTCTGTACTAGCTGAAACCTGCGTTTTACATGCGGGACTGATTCTATTGAAGCCCTCACAAGAGAAAGCATTAACTCCCCTGCACCCCTTTTAACAAGGAACCTAAGTGCATGTTCCATGTCCTCTTGGTCAGCTACCACTGGGCTCAGACATTTTGTCTTCTTCCACAATAAAGCACCAGCCGCCACACTCATGAGGTCAGGCTACACTACACTATAGGTTTCTTGGCATCCTTTCCAGTATACTCTTCCTCACTCATTGAAAACTTTAGTTTGGCTCATGAGAATTCTCTACGATGCCATTTCTCTTCAAATCTTGGCCATTTTCATGTGCAATGTACATTCCTTATGATGTCCTGGCCTCTTGGTTTCCAGACTTCTTTTTGTGTTTGTTGACCATCTTTGAGCCCTCACTTTCATAGTCACATTTGCATTTCATCATTATCAACAACGGAAGTCTTGCAAAATCTCAATTTTAAGAACTCCATTCTACAATCAAGAATCCTTTTGCTTTTATCACAAGTGCCTAAGCCCTTTAAATGATAAACTCTATCATTTCTGTGTTACTACCATACAATCCTCCCAGGACAGTCTTTCATAAGCACTCTGATGTCATTGTAGCTCCTTTACCAATTAGCTGTACTTTCCAGGTGAAACCTTGACCTCCATTAAGTCACAGAGGTGACCATTTTTTGCCTGGGCTGGGGAAGCCTAATGTGTCAGATGTGTGGCAGATCATCATAACAGAAGTTGTATTCTCATTACCCCAAGTGCCCACTGACCCTTGTCTGCCCTGTTTCTGAAGAAAAGTCATTTTCTGTCTTTTTCAAGGTCAGGTTCTCTACACATTTACTTGCCCTCTGCTTTCTTATCAAAACTACAGATGCAGCCCTCGTGATGGTATATCCAACTGTTGCCATCCCGTGCAAACCATGCTTACTCTACTAAATCCTGAATAATCTGTGTCTGCTCCTCCAGTTCATTTGTTGACAGCCCAACTCCCAAGGTGAGGACTTTGGCCAGTGGGGTGACTAAATCATTTCTGACAATTTTCTATCTTGCATTGATCTAACCCAAATTTCTTCTTCTTCTTCTTCTTCTTCTTCTTCTTCTTCTTCTTCTTCTTCTTCTTCTTCTTCTTCTTCTTCTTCTTCTTTTTCCCTGTCCATCTTTCTTCCTCTTCCTCCTCCTCCTTCTTCCCTTTCTCCTTCTCCTCCTTTTTCTTTTATATATGTTCAGCTTTCTTCCTCACACTCTTTGTACTTTCTGTTCTCCATGCCTGCTACAGCCTTTGCGGATATCTGCCTGGTCCTGGCCCTCATGCCCTCCAAGTCTTTCCTCCCTCTTTTAGGAAGTATTGAAACAATAACCCTTTCTGCCAGCTGCCTGGGTTCTGCCACTGCTTTAGGGCCCCCAAATAATACACAGTCTTATATTAGTTACAATGCTACTGGTCAATGACTAGGATTTCTTATTTGCTAGCTCAGTTTTAATTATCAACTGTAACTACTAATCTATATATTTTTATAAGGACTTATGTTACTGAGGACACAGGCCTTATGTGTCCTCTCTTCCTGGGATCACATGGTGACTCTCTTTCCTACATTTCCCAGAATTCTCCTTCTCTCCTAGTCCCAACTCACATGCTTCCCTACTGGCCAACAGTGCTTTATTTATCAACCAATAAGACAAACATATACACAGAAGGACCTCCCCCATCAAGGTATCTATATAGATAGGCCCTACTAGGCCAATCTGTGTAAAAGTCAACCCCTGTCCCATGACATCTCCACCTCCTTTTACATCCTTTGTTCTTCCTCCCACTTATTCACACCAATATAACTGATACATTGGTAAAGAACAAGGTTATGTTCTGTATACTTTAGACATACTTATCTTGTCTATCATTCATCTTCTTCACAACAGGACAACCTTCAGGGAGACAGAGACCTTTACCTGCACGGTTAGTTTCAGTATCCCCAGTGTATAAAACAATACCTTACAAAGCCTAATTGATGACCAATAAACATTTGATTATTGAAGGAGACATGAAAACTATATCTATAAAAGACAGTGGGAAGATAAAACAGAGAGTTAAACATGCCTTTCACATGGAATAACATCATTTTACTCTGGGATCATCTTTTGGTAAAATTGGGATTTGAGTGGACTTCAAAAATATGTTGGTTTCCCTGGTAACTTCCTGACAATATGGCAACATAGCTCACTGAGCAACACAATAACACTAAAAATCAAAACAAACCTGTGAACAACTCTAAAGTTACTGCTATGTCTTAGCAGAATTACACATTGGGTATATCTTACCCTTTTGGACCTCTCTCAAAGTTTCATTTTAATATGTCCTTCTTATTACTTTCTTAAATATAGTCTCTATTGTCCTCTCCCTCTTTCTTATACACACACAAACAGGTGGAGTCTAAAAGAAAAATCCATACCATCTTACAAGAGGTCCAAGCAAGTCTTTCTGGTTGGCTTTCAGGTATATCACAATATGCTTAAATAATGTGTGTTTCTCAGCTCGCCTTGCCCATTGCATTTCCAAATAAATATTATACCACAAAGCTGATAGAAAATGTTTTCCAGTGTCTTGTGTTTATGAAATAGCTCTAGAGATTTACTGGAAATTTTTCAGATGACTGAAGGGAAATTATTAAAAAGCCTTTCCCCCCACTTCCCCTAATTCAGTAGCATCCTTCAGTCAGATAGAGATTGACATTTACCAGAGGCTGTCAGTCTGAAGAATTTCCCATTGGTCACCTTGCTTTTATATCATTTTGTCAGATAATAATAATAATAATAATAAGAAGAAGAAGAAGAAGAAGAAGAAGAAGAAGAAGAAGAGGAAGAAGAAGAAATTCACTTTTGGCTTTATTACACACCAGAAAAAGAACCCAAGTGATAGCAGGGGGTCTTTGGAGACATGCCCACTTCTGGCTTCCTAGTTCTTGCTTAGCCATTCTGATCAGTTGCAGATTAACTGTGTAACTGTGGGTGACCAGCAGAGAAAACCTTACTGTGTTCTGGAGTTTCTTTGACATGTCAATGGAAATGACTGTTAGAGAGCCACTGGTGTGTTTACTAGCTTCTTTTCATTCATGCTGCTGCTCTTGAGAAGGGTACTAGAGGGTACCAGGGAGCTTCCCACCCTCTTCCCAATTATCTCTCTCCTCTACTTTGACTTTGTATAGGAGAAAAACCAATATTGCAAAGAAAAAATGTTCATTGAGTTGGAAAACACTATAAATAAATAGTATCAGATCAGCCAAATTCCAAGAAAATTGACTCACTGAGTTCTTAGTAGTGTGATTGACCATGATGATGATAATCATGGCATTGATTTTTCTGGCTAATTGGGTTAATTACAGTCACATGGAAATCTGGGTGCAGTACCTCAGGACATCATTTCCTCATATTTCCTTCTTATAAACTCACTGGCTTTTCTATAGATCAGCTTCAGAGATGTGTGACCCAAAGTAGGTTTAAAGTAGGTGCCATGATGGGCAGAATGGGCTAGAGCCAGAATTTAAGAGATGATTAGGAATTTGATTTTTTGGGAAGAAACTCATATAAATGTAGGTATGTTTGAAGAGTTATGAAAGTGAAAGGGAGGCTTTCGTGTGTTTTAGGAGTGATGGATCCTTTCTGGAGGATGGTGATATACTTAGGTAAGCATATTCACAATGGAGACCCCAGGAACATGTACAAGTTTTATTCCTACAAATGGGGATGGATTACATTACTGGTTGGTATTTCCTATGTCAGCCAATTTCTCTGACCCATATCTGTTATGTTAACGTTCTTTTCTAGCACACTGAATTAAAATCTGGACCACTTGTGCTTAACTTCATCCATTATTCATAAACCTTGATTGCTTCTGACATTAGTATATGAATGAGAAGGTCTAGAAGATATTCCATGCTTGTGCAATTATTGAAATTTCCTGTTTATCATTTCGGTACATTTTCTAACAATTGTAGCTCTGTTGCTTAAGGATATATGATCAACAATTCTTTGTAGATACAAACAGTATAGTGTGCTCAGGTAAATTGTGCTTTTTGACCTGACACCAGCACCTCCCCCAATTCATATTGATTATCTTCAGCATCTGTAATGAAATGGAGTCTGAAAGTAAACTCAGGGCTTGGTGGGGGTGTTGTTTGTCTTACAGAGCAAACACTTGAAGCAGGATTTATGGAAGCAAAGGGCTGTGGGTCAATAGCTTAAAAAAAATACCCTCCAATGTAAACAGGCAGAGTACTTTCTGGGCCATGAAGGAGATGAGGAAGGAGACTGATGGGGTGGGGAGGATGGAGAGCAAGAAGACAGTTGAAGACTGGTCTTGTAAAATAGTCTACATCTGAAAGGAATTAAGAGAGAAGTGAGTCTGAGAAATGCTGATTCTCCTCAAACTTCAACCCTGGAGACCCCTTTCTTCCCATTTCCTGACAGGGACTGCACAGTAAACATTTCTCCCAAAATCTCCCACGTTCTCTTCTTAGTTGTCATTCTAGAACACTGAAACTGCACTCAGTGTGTTATACACCAGGGACAGTTCACGAAGAATTCAAGGACTGATATAGCAATTAGCTTTGGTTGCTATTATGATTCAACAAAGTCCAGAGTGTTTGAGCTCAGAGCAACTCCAAGCGTTTTCATTCAGTGCAAAAGCCACACCCCAGCCTGAAGAAGATGCAAATCTGCTACAGCCCACTCTCACCAAGGGTCTATAATGAGGACCAAGGTATCTAGGGCTAAATCCTGCACAGTAATTTTAATCTCCTCAAAATGTTACTTGTTTATTTTTCTCCAGGTAATTCTTCAAAAGAGTAAAATGAATAGTAGACAGTGACTGGAATTCTGCACAAGATACCCCAAGACCAAAGGGAATTTATTTACCAAGAGGGACAAAGGGCAGAAAATAAGAGACAAAGACTGGAGATAGAGGATGAGGGTGAAGGGGAAGGGAACAAGGGAGAGGGGGAAGGGATGTTTGTCCCATTAGGGACAAAGGACTGCCTCTGGATAGAGAGGAGACAAATGTGGCCCATAAACAAATGGTAGTTTATAAAGGTAAAGGGGGAAACACTGTGTTAGGATAAGGTGTTTAATTTTGATTGAGCATTTTTAATTAGGTCAGCCAAAGGGGGCTTTTAATTGCTGGTCTTCAATACTTTGGTATCTGGACCTTGGTAGTCAGCCTCCTGAGGAGGAAGTGGCCAAATAAGGGAACAGACCTTGGTAGCTAGCTTTAGGGATGTAATCTAATAGTTTTAAGCAAGGCAGATGGAATGGAGGAGAAAGGCAAAGCCTGCCAGACCCAGGCTGCCTAGAGCCAATCACATAGTTTCATGGACTAAAATCTAAATCTCAATATTTAAGGAATATTTAGAAACAAAGAAGTAAAGTATCTCTTCAACTAAGTCAGACAAGGTTACAGGATTTGGGTGGAGGCCTGAGAATTCCAAGGCCAGGGTCCTCCTCCCTGCCCACAGCATCAAGACAGCCTTTCTCAAACAAGCAGGCCTTATCAACAGTGGCCTCATATCACAGATAGGGAGCAGGAAGAGGTTCTCTAGAAAGGCAGAAGCTCTAAGCTATATCCAGGAAAACCTCCCCATGTCTTCATGCAAATCCTCAGCATAACATTTGAAGCATCTTTGGTAGGCTCTCTTTCTTGTTAAAAACAAAACAAGACCAAAAAACCAAAACCAACCAAACAACCAAACAACAACAAAACAACAGAGCTCAGAGCTCAGGTGACTTCTCAAGTCAGTGGTGGATCATTTTTACAGACATTTATGGTTTCATTAAGGCTAGCAATGCTCTCACTCTCGCTCTCTGGCTCCTGCCCACCCGACTTCATTCTATTGCCTGCCTTTTCTTGTGCTTTCAGATTCTAGAAGGCCTGTTCAAGCTTAACTTCTGCCTCTTCTGGTATCTGAGATATTGTTTGTGTATATGTGTGCTTTATTAAAACTTTGTTATAAAGAACATGTGAACAAAAGACATCACGCACTGAAACCAACCAGATCCACAGCCCATCTATGTCAAGTGAATGTCTGTTCAGTGAGAAGAGCCAGTCTGAAGCTGGGAAACTTTACCATAGACTTTACTCTTACCATGGAGGTACTTTTCATGGTAGATAAGTGGACATGAATATGTTAAATAGTATCTGCAGTTTAATGGTACTGCAATTAGGTGTTTACTTGGATTCTACATCTAGATAAGGAAACCATGAGTGGAAAAAAAACAAGAGTTGGGTGGTACCTCCTAGGAAGCTCTGTTAAGTCATTAAATGAAATATGACGTTTAGATACAAGACAATATAACAGAAGCAGGCATGATAACCCAGGGGGTAAAGGCACTTGCCGCAAAACCTGATCCTCCCCCCCCCCAATTCTGCCACTGGAACCTATATGATGGAAGGAAAAACCTGACTCCAGTAAGTTGTTCACTCCCCTATCTCAGAAAGGTCTACAGAGAGAGAGAGAAAGAGAGAGAGAGACACACAGAGAGAGATATGAACAATAAATAAATAAATAAATGTAAACAGTAGATAATGTTTTGTGACATTGTAGTGCCAGTTCTAGTATCAGTTTAAATAATGCATCTTCTAGCACCAGCACATTCAGCATCATTCCTTTGTTGTTCACAAGCAGTTTTTAAGAAGACAAACTCTAAAGCCAAAGTTCATATAGTAATATAAGTGAATAAAGTAACAGGCAATTTGAGAGGAACATATTTAAAAGCTAAACATGAATCAAATTCACTGATACAAAGCTGTATCTGCTATAGAAGAATGCCCAATGAGATGGCAGAAAGTCACTGTCTGGCCAACGTATCATGGGCATGCTACTAGGCCACATGGACTCAGAAGAATACATGAACTATTGTGAGGTAGTATTCCTCAGAGAACAGGATGTACTGAGGATAGCATCACACTGTGGAGATCAGTCTCAGCTTGAAGTGGATAAGAAACGGGTATTATTTCTAAATTTAACCTATTAACTTCAACAACTCAAATTCCCATGAGTTCACTAATGTCTAGGATGATGTGATGGTATTGAAGGGGGTTGACTACTCCCTGGTGCAATGCCTACTTTATATTAGAATGTATACAGACACTGTGATTCCCGGTATGAAAGACATAAACATTTACTTGCTGATGCTTTCAGCATTTGTTCCTTGGCATCAGATCTAAGAGTGCATATGTGTATGTGCGTGCACATACATGTAAACATACACACATAGGGGTGAAAGGCTTCTATTTTTTAAAACCATCTTTCAATAACATGATTTGAACTCATCTGCTGGTATCTTCAACATTGTAACTTTGTTTTGAAGTCATGGTACACAGATGTGCCTCTATTGGCAGCAAGTGTCCAGTGTGGAGGCCACACCACCAGCGCCAGACATTCTTTTTGTTATG
This sequence comes from Cricetulus griseus, assembly GCF_003668045.3. Classification (NCBI taxonomy): domain Eukaryota; kingdom Metazoa; phylum Chordata; class Mammalia; order Rodentia; family Cricetidae; genus Cricetulus; species Cricetulus griseus. The sequence goes on from NC_048599.1 coordinate 54,241,147, forward strand.
TAATCACTTAATTAACCACAGATTTGATTCCCTCACCACCCAATCTCAAGGCTCATGCTAAGGCTTTGAGTGCCCCCTACAGAACTTAAATCAGCCACTTCCTCTCTTCTCCCACTAACACAGACTTTGTGTTCTGACAGTAACCATCTCACTTCAGAAGAAACCACTCACCATCTTCAGATGTGAAAACCATGTCCCCTTCTTGGTCCAATTGTAGAGCGTAAGGAAATATAGGTACTATTTAGCTTCTCTATTTTTATCGAGTCCAAAAATGCTATGTTCTATATTTAAGGATTAATTGTGGATATCTCTTATGTTTTCTTTGGTTTTGCTAAGATAATTAGCCGGAAAGGTTAAGACAGAAACACATTTACCTAAACAACTTCATTTTGCCTCTCTACAAAAAAGCCAAAACTTGGTAACATTTTCTGCCTTTTGCTGTTATATCTTTAAATCTTACCACTGCGAGCAAATGTGAAAATCCTTAAATTGCTCTCTTCAGAGTTCCCATGTCAACTGGCATCTGCTCAGGTTGGAGATCCTGCCAAAAGTCAAAGGAAAACATTTATGAGACAGAGCCTGATGGCTGATTATTTAATCCTCTGTGTCCAGCACTGCCAGCAAGCATGGGCTGTGAATGCCTGCTGCCACTTTAATAATAAGCCCTCTAACACACAGCTGAATACAGTGTACCAATGGATGCTTCCCCCTGCTCTAATAAGAGACCGATTATCGATCTTCACCTAGATGTTCCCATTGAGACCAGGCACTCATGAATACAAACGGAAAAGAAAAATGGCACACTGCATAATTAGCTTTAATAAATAGGGGCATAATTTCTATGGAGAAAATGGTGGCCAATCTAATTTTAATGAGGACAAACAGGCTTTTGCTTAATAGTGCATAAGAGGTGTAAAGTTCCAAATACATTCAGCAGCCAAACTAAACAGCAGCCTCCAAGTTCTGTCTCCTCCCTTGGGATGAAACTTTAGAGGCTGAGGTGGACTGCCTTTCTTTGACCACACTAGTGGACCCAGAATTGAACACACGAAAATGAAAGGAAGATGAATCTATGGGCAAACCTGAAAGTGCAAAACTCGAAATAGGATGGTGAGAAGTAATTAAATTAATGTTTAATCAGTTCTTGAAAAATACTTAAAAGGCCAGAGATGCCTTAGATTTAAAGAAAAAAAAAAAGGATGACTCAAAGTCTAGAGAATTGACTCAATTGGTAAGGTGCCTTCCATAGAAGCATGAAGACATGTGTTTGTTCCCCAGATCCCACAGAAAGGCTATGCATGATACATGTCTACAACATGATGCTGGAGAAAGGGACAGAGACAGACTTACCAATCTTAGCCAATCTTTGAGGACTAGGACTAGATCCAGCAAGGAGACCTTGTTTCAGAAATAATACGATAACAATAGAGAATGACATTCCACAAAGACCTATCCCATGCCCTCCCCCCCCCACATCATTCATTGAGAGACTCTGGGATCTCCCAGTTCCATTCCGAAGTTTCAAGTCATTACCTGGTTGGAAGGTACACGGGACTAGATTCTTATGCATCAGAGTTATCTAGTTGTTTTTTTCTGAGGTGACAAATACCTGTCCCCTTATTTGACACAGATGGCATATGCAAATACATACATACATACATACATACATACATACATACATACATACATAAACTCCCAAGATGTTTTAAAGTTAGAACATGTAACATGTAGCTCACCAGTTACAGACTGTGTTATGGACGTATATCACTGCATGCTAGCTTTCTGATGGTAAGAAAAGACAGCTTTATCTCTAACATCTGCTGATTTTTTTGTGAACAATATATTTGATATTTTATTTTTTTTAGGACAAAAGATTGGGCCATTATAAAGGATGGTAGTTTTCACTGGTGAGCTTGGAAGAGTTGGTAAAAAATATAGACTTTTGAAACTTTCCTTCCGAAAGATTCTTAATCAGGAATCTGGGATGGTTCCAATATCAGGCCATCATATTGCACCTCACCCGAAGAGCCAACTCAAGACTCAGTAGTAGAGGCCAGTTGAGATATGTGTTAGCTGGTGCCTTGTTGTGTTTGTTAGAGGGCAACAGCTGTGGTATTTTTAAAAAGGCACCTGGCTTTTAAGAATCAGAAACCATCAACAAATAGGTGAGATTTGTGTAGATGGTGGTGATCACCTCACACTTGTTGCCATTATATTTTGAATAAATGATATTATTAAACCCAGGAAGCCAGACACACATACTCTACCACATAAACATACTGTCATTATTTGGCCCAAATCATTGAGTAACAACACTTTGCATAAGGGGTTTGAATCTTCTCCTTAGAGAGTTCGTGTAGGCCGTGTGTTTATTTGTATGACACATTTGCCTCCCATCTTATCAGCCACACCTGAAGACTCAACTTCTCATCAGACTTTTAAGTGGACTCTTCTCCATAAAGAGCTAGCATCCTTTGACTGATGACCGCAGGGAACTGGCTGCAATCTTGTTTCTGCTTCTGATTTTACAGCCTTAGACAAATGATATCACTTTACATCGGCACCCCATTCCCCCTTCTATGAAATCAGAACACTAATCTAGGAAATTTTGAGTATTTTTCAGCTCCAGCATCCTAGAAAATGCTGAGAAAATGGGGGTGGAACTGGAAAGTATCTGTACCTTGACATGTGCTTTTGGCTAAGGTTATGGGGAAGGAAATGAAGTCCAGAAATCTATGACACTGTAATTATTTTAAGATCAATAGTCGAACCCAGAATTTCAACTCATATGTCAATGCATGCTTCATTCTAACCCACAATTTCACAGCTCTATTCCCAGTACACACTTGCTCACTGACCAAGGAGTGTTCCTGGCAAGATTTTCCTTCCTTGGCTGAGAGAGGACTATAGTGTGTCCTTTGGGGTTCTCTCTCAGATTTTCTCAGGGAGAGAACATATGCCCAGGTCCCAGGAGGATAGTGCTCCCACACTCACAGCTGTACACCACATGAGGAGAAGCTATATGCAAGCTTAAAATATACTCTGTGTTTATGAAAATGCTCTGGGGTACCTTCAGATGTGTTCCAAGGACATTTCTATTATCAAAATATTGTTACGATATCTTCTGGATCCTTCCCTGGACTCAGACATTAATATTTTAATTCATCACAGATCCTCATTTAGTTGTCTAAAGTTCAACTCTTGGCAAGTACAACAGAGAGCCCTTGCTTTCCTGTAGAGTATTGCCTTATGGGAATCTGGGGGTATATGCTGTGAGGGAATGAGGGGCACAGACTCCTCAAGGGACAGGCTCATGCTCCCTGATACAGATAGGAATTAGTTCCTCAGTGTCTACTGTGGATTGATTCTAGCAGTACCTACAGATCCCTAACCCTGTGGATCACAGGTCCCTTAGATTTGAGCATAACCTATATGTATATAACCTCCTGTATATTATAAGCCATGTATAGGTTACTTGTAATATATAAAACCATCTGAGTATTGTATAAACATTCATTCTTATGTAATGTTTAGGGAGTAAAAACAAGTTTTTTTTTGGTTTTTACTTTGTAAAAAGTAATTGGTTGGTTGATCTTAGAACCCATGGGTATGGAGAGGCAATGGTACATAGTGAACAGTTAGCAGAGAGATGAAAATGAATACATACCTCTCTTCACAGAGAATTACCTTCTGTATGCACTGGGGAATTTGAGATCTTTTCTCAGCAAATACCAAGCATATCATACACAATTATTAGCTACTTTGCCCATGTTGTATGTAAGGTTTCCATAATTTCTCCTCCCATCCCCCCCCACCGGTTAATATTGCCCTTTCTTCCATCTTCCAGACCCAATATTCACCATTCTGCTCTCTGTTGCTGTTTGAAATATTTAGATTGCTCATATAAGTGCAATCATGCAATATTTTACCATTTTGGACTCGTTTCACTTGACACATATCAAAGTTCATCCATGTGCTTACAAATGCCAAGATTTCCCTAGTTCTAGGGCTAAATGATATTTAAATGTAATTCGTGAAAATAACATATATACACCCCAACCACATCCATCATCAGGATAGCACAGACCCCACAGTGATATGGCTGCCTGATTTTGTTGCCATCCTTATTTACATATAGGCTGTTTTCTTGCCTCGGTTTCTCTAACAGTTGATGAGGTTCCTTTGCCTACAGATATGAAATGTTGTGTGCAACATGTCCGTAACATGTGCAGTCACTCCAACCTTTCTCTAATTCTCTCCATAAGTCACGAGACAGGAAATTAAGGACTGTAAAGAGAAGAGAGGAAGGAAGGAATGTCAAAGTACTTTCTTTTCAAAGAGCAGCTCTCGGGGCCCCTTGCACAGGCTGTGAGTGAGCCGCACTTCTGAGTCCGCTGCTGCAGGGCATGCGTCTCTGCATACATATGCATAATGTCCTCTTCACACTTTGGAGCTAGCAGATGCTCCTTCTGCTTGGAAGGCGTTTGGTAATCCACTTGAAACTGTGAGGACTCATAACTCATTTATGCAAGTGGCAGACCCCTCTAGATGATATCCTTTGCTCTAAAGAATGATTGAGAGAACCATGGAATGGGGCCAAAAAACCGACAATGAAATGCTAGCAGGGTAGCAGTTTGCAGGAGGCCTCCAGTTAGATGCGGGGATTACTCTAGTCAAAAGGAGAGCAAGCTCAGGCAACAAAATCAAACACCAAGGAGGCAAGAACTGTCTGGTGTCAAGGATTAATTGTGTTACTATAAAGAAGACTCTAGGCATTGACTCACTTTACAAGTAGGTAGGTATGTATACAGCCCAACTCCGGACTCTCCATGCTAGTGAGTACTGGGCCAAAATATAGCCACTACTTTACACACATGACCTCTAAAATTACTTAAACCTTAAAGGTAGTAGAATAGGGGATGTATATGTGGTCTGTGGATGTCCAGGTAACTGAAGATGTGGTCCTGGCTCTCCCAAGGTAGTGCTCTGTAACATGCTCTGACTATGTCCCCTTGACAATGATCCTCCAGTCAAATCCTTTACAACTGAGTCTCAATTTTTTGCTTTGGTGACACCAAGCTCATGGCACTTCTCCATCCTTCCCTGAGGTGGCTGGCCTTCCTCCTCCTAACAATGTGAGATGCAATACCTGCCTCTTAGAAAGCTGTCCAGCTTTTCACAACCATTCTGTCCCTTTTGGTCCTAGTCACAGGGGCTCCTTCACCTCCAGAGCACTTTGTTTTCATCATGTTTTTGGTCTTGTCTTTTCCTAGACCACCACCCCCACACACACACACATAGGCAGGTTTTCCACACACCCTTGACCAAACAGCTGCTGCTTTTCCAAGTAGGGCTAAGACCTTCTTGTGATGCTTTGTGTGTATGTCTACCTGACCACTTAACACCTTTCCTTGGAACTTTGTTTCACTTTTTAACTCACATGAAATACAAATTTCTAGAGAGTAAGAGCAGTGTCCATAAAAATACCTTTCATACAGAACATGGAGCACAGTGCCTGTCTTACTCTGGCATTGAAAAGAGAGAACATGGCATTGAAAGAGAGAACACACGATTCACTCATTTACTTTTCATAAAATTTTGGAAAAGTAACTGAGGGACTTCATCATTCCTTTATGATAACGGGGAAGCCTCCCTAGAAGGTAGCAGATCAGAGTATTGGTTTGCCATCTTTATCCAAATCATCATTTCCAGCAATTTCATTTCTACTATTTTAACGATACGCCTCTGGAGTTCCCCTAGGTCACCGTGTTCAATAAAGGATCTCAGATTTCTGATCAGACTGTCGTGGATTGAAATTTGGAGTGGTCACATGTCATAACCAAAGTTGGAAAAAGCTCAGGATCTAACTGCTTTTTAGGTCCTTCTTGGGGAAGAGGAACATGCATACATTCCCAACAAACCTGTCTCGAACAACAAGCTGCTTGTGGCTGTCTAGATCATTAAAGATGCTCAGGAAGCACAATGTTAAAATTTGCATTCCACCTTCAATCCCTCGCCCATTCTGAATAGGATCACTCACACTGGATAGGGTTTTTTACCCGTGTCGTGTCATCTGGCAGATATCGTTCACATCCTCCGAAAGAATTGCTTCTTTTGTGAACTGTCAGTGTTATTGGCAGAAGTGTATTTCCTTTCTCAAGAGTTATGGAGCACAAAGGGAGCAAGGGGGCTTGAATCAGAATGGACCCCATAGGCTTATATACTTGAATGTTGGGTTCCTAGTTGGTTGAACTATTTAGGAAGGATTAGAAGGCATGGCCTTGTTGGACGAGGTGTGATCCTGCTGGTGCTCTCAAAAGCCCACAACAGGCCCAGGCTCCCTCTCTTTCCTCCTCCACAGTAAACATAAGACATGAGCTCTCAGTTCTAGCCCCAGCACCATACCTTCCTGCCGGCTGTCATGTTTCCCACCATGATTATCGTGGAATAACCATCTGAAACTTTAAGCAAGCTCCAAGTTAAGTGCTTTCTTTCATAAGCTGCCTTGGTCATGGTGTCTCTTCACAACAATGGAACAGTAACTAGACAGAAGCTTCGAGCCACTTCTGGGAAATGGTAAAAATATGGTTTTTGTTTTCACAATTCTAATTAAGGCCCTAAATTTCTAAGTCTGAATTTGCTACAGCATCCTTCCTAGGTGGCCTTCCTATTTAGTGGATTTCTTCTCATACCTTGAGCCTTCCTCTGGGCTTTGAACTGTGGGAATATGTATGTATAAGGATCTTCTCTCCTCTCTTCCACCATCCCCCACCCATGTAAGATGAATTTGTGTATGTTGTCCAAGACATACTCAACTCCTCACTCTTCCTTGAACCATCAGTGTGCCATACTTACCTGCATAACCAAATTCATCACACTTTGTCACAAGTTGTTAGTTTATGCATCTTACTGATGCATAATTTTGAATACTTTAAAGATAATATTTCCTACTAATTTGTGTTTCTCCCCACAAGGTAGATACTGACCATTTTTTTAATGAGGTGAATTAGTTTGAACAGACATGAGCTCCCATTCACACTCCATGCTATTTCCTTGCTGTTGCCAATCCAGGATGCATGTAGGCTGGGAATGTGTAGTGATTGTGCTTTTTACACATCTCCTCAGGGAACCTTTATAAATAGATGCTGTACAACAACAGATTTGCACAGTTATAGGTCAAGTTAGTACAGAAGCTAGGGAGCCTGGACAAGCTCACCATCCAACAGTGGGATTGTGGAAACAAGCCTTTTGTTAAAACATCTTGTTTCTTTCCTTTCATGAAATCTAAACTTCCTTAAGTGAGTTGCAAGAAGGTAATGTCTGCTTCCCTGAAACTACCTGGTCTAACAGCACTTCTTCCTTTTTTTTTTTTTTCTTTTTTCTTTTGGTTTTTTTTGAGACAGGGTTTCTCTGTATTGTTTTGGAGCCTGTCCTGGAACTCGCTCTTGAGACAAGGCTGGCCTCGAACTCACAGACATCTGCCTGCCTCTGCCTCTGCCTCCCAAGTGCTGGGATTAAAAGCTGATAATTGCACTTCTTGTAATGACCTACTAATCATATGACTTTGTTCTTGTGCAACTGCTTCCTCACTGGGAGGGAGGGGGGACTGATGCAGGTTGGTATTACTCTTACCCATTCATTCCTGTGAAGCAAGAGTAGGCTGCTGCACTAACAGACATGGCTGGCTTATTCCTTGGTATGTGTATTTATTCACTTATTGAACATTTATTGTCCCTGTGCTTTATGTTAAGTGATGTAGTAAGATGTATAAGAAAAAAGAAACTTTGAGGCTTAAGGAAATCAAATGGGATAGGGAATAGATGGAATATTGTAGGGAGACACTGTAACCACGCCTCCTAAGGGCTGACTACAGGTGTGCCTGACCATGCCTGTCAAGGAGTGGTCAAGGTGAGGTCAGAGTGACGTGGCATGGGCTCTTAAGGACTGTGAGCACATGGAACGTTCTCTTCTTCTGCTGCCCTTACTCCCTGGCCTCGCTGCTCTGGCTTGCATTTGGCTGGTATTTATCTGAATAAAGGTATCTTGAATCTATAAGCATTCACCTTCAGAATATGAACAAAACATAGACTAACAAGACAAATTGAAAATTTACATATCTCTATCTATCTATCATCTATCCCTTTATCTATCTATCTATCTATCTATCTATCTATCTATCTATCTATCTCTATATATGTAGAATTCTGGGAGGTGGCTGCAGATAAGGGTGCCTAATACTATTTTCCACTTGCTAGCTGTGCAGAGAAGCGCCTCAACACAGACATCTCACTAAGTTGCTAACATAAGACTGTTATCCCTATCACAAACAATCTCTATTGTGGTTATGTAAATGAGGCTCAAGAGCATGGATCTCCCTTCTGAAGGACCACTGTCCTAACGGGAATGCATTGTGATCTCCTGGTCATATCCATCATGACCCACTCTCTGGCATGGACCTTCTTAAGACATGGTGTGTAACTAGAAAGGAAATTGGTGAAACACATTCTAGAGGAACCCCAGAAAGAACACTGACTGCCACTCTGCCCTGAACAACTAGCTGCCAGCCCCATGCGGCTGTTTAGATCCAAATTACTGAAGACTAAGTACAATGGACATCCCATTCCTGATAACATCAGTCTATTCATAACCTTTAATCTATGGGGCTATAGCTATTGTGCATTGCTGTGACCAGACTCCAAGGATGCTGCTGTACAGAATCATCAGAATTTGTATTCATCAACTTGTTTATTACTAATAATTTATGAGTTGTTACATTCTGGGACCAGAGAAACAAGGACAAGAAATCAAAGTTAGCTATGTTAGTGGGACAGACAGACATTTAGAATTAGAAAACAGAACCACTCCGCTGTGGATTTTCAGTACACAGATTCAGAGCATCTAACTTTGCCTAAAAAGTAAGATATAACCAGAAATAAGAGGTCATTTGAGGTGATTCCTACAGGATGAATAGTGGTTCTCTCTCTCTCTCTCTCTCTCTCTCTCTCTCTCCCTCCCTCCCTCCCTCCCTTCCTTCCTTCCTTCCTTCCTTCCTTCCTTCCTTCCTTCCTTCATCTCTCTCTCTGTCTCTCTCTCTCTCTGTCTCTCTCTCTCTCTCTCTGATAAAGCTTTATTTATTGTAATTTATGTGAATGGTTGTTTTCTGCATGTAAGTATTATATGCATGCTGTACTCTTGGAATCCAGAATACAGGGTTTGATTCCCTAGAATAGGAGGTACAGATAGTTGTGAATCACCATGTGGGTGCTGGGAACTGAACCCAGGTATTTTGCAAGAACAGTAGATGCTCTTAAACACTGAAACATCCCTCCAGCTCCAGAGTGGTAGCAGCTGTCTTGATTCTCTATGTAGAAAGAAAGAGAACTGGACATGAGGAGAATGATGTATAAAGAGTCACAGGGCACAGAAGATCTTAGTGGACACAGGGAGCCATAAGGAATTTAGTATTATTGGCATGAAACATAAAATTTTGGAATTTGAGTATGATGGTTAACTTTTATTGTAAACTTGATGTGATTTAGAATTACCATGGAAACAAATGATAGTGCATGTCCATGAGGAATCATCTAGATTAGATTAATTGACGTGGAAAAACCCACCCTAAACTCAGGTGGTGCCATCCATGTGGTCTGGGGTCCTGGGCAGACTAGAATGGAGAATATAGTACCAACCATTACTTCTTTCTCACAGGCTTCTAACTGTGGAGCCAATGTGACTAGCAGCCTCCGGCTTTTCTTGGGATACCCTCCCAGGCATTTGGACATCATCATCCAGAATGGCAAGCTACAGTAAACACCTCCTTCCTTAAGTTGCTTTTGTCAGTTGTTCAGATGCAGCAAGGAGAAAAGTAACTAACGTATAGTGTGAAGACGGGCTATAGGGTGGATGACAGTGTGCTAAGGGGAATTGAATGAGAAGATGGAGTGACAAATGAAGCTTGGGAGCCAGAACACAGAAATTAGGTTTCCCTGATTATTATCTTTCCAAAATCTTTAAATCACCACTATGGAAATATTAACAATACTGCCAACTCTTTGTGATTTTTGTCTGAATTAAATAAATTCCACATCCTTGATGCAATGCATGACAGGTGTCAAACACTCAGAATCGGATTTACAATAATTTATTCTACAAGAATGTAGGGTGGTAATAGACTTAGACATCAAAATAAAATCACCAATTTTTATTGAGATACAAAACCCAAGATAACTAACAATGCCCACTACAGTAACAAGGACTGACAATACTGATAACTTAATATATATTAGACACAATTCCAAGAGGTTTAAGTAAGCCCATTCATTTAGTCTGTTCACCAATCCTGTGAAGTAGGCTGCCAATCGTATCTCCCTTCTACAGATGAGAAAGACATAAGTTAAATAATCTAATATACAAGTCAGATGTGACAGAAGTACAGTTTGAAACCAGGTGCCTGGCTCCTGAATCTATGTGTACTCTTAGCTCCAAATATTCTCTGTCTGTGAGGAACTCTTTGAGAGAAGCCTACCTTGTCTTTTCCAACACCGCATGGCTTCAGGATAATTTTAAGCACAGCTCTCCAAATAAACACCATTGTGTCATGTATCTATGCAAGAACTAGTTTGCTATCTAAATAGAAATGGCCACAATGCTGATAAACTGTATATCAGTAGGCAGTAAGACTGAAAAATCTTGAATCCTGAAGACATGGGTATGGTTCCAGAACACTGCAACAAGAGTGAGCCCATGTTAGCCTCTTGCTTTGTACTATCGCCGTTAAAGCAGCTTTTCCATGGAAACATCCCAGTGCCTTTCTTTAGGGTGGCATGAAATATTAAGCAAGGGTCAGAAAGGCTCTCACCATGCACTCCACACAGATAATCACAGAGAAGAGCTGTTGCTATTGTCTAAAACAGTGATTCTTGCCGGGCGTTGGTGGCACACACCTTTAATCCCAGCACTTGGGAGTCAGAGGCAGGTGGATCTCTGTGAGTTCGAGGCCAGCCTGGTCTCCAGAGTGAGTGCCAGGATAGGCTCCAAAGCTATACAGAGAAACCCTGTCTTGAAAAACAAAAACAAAAAAATAAAAAATAAAACAGTGATTCTCAACCTATAAGTCAGACACCTCTGAGTGACCTTTCCACAGGAGTCACCCAAGACTATTGAAAAACAGATATTTACATTACAATTCATAGCAGTAGCAAAATTACAGTTATGAAGTAGCATGAAAATAATTTTATGGTTGGGTGTCACCATAACATGAGGAACTGTATTAAAGGGTTGTAGCATTAGGAAGTTTGAGAACCACTGGTCTAGATAGAGTAAGGTCTCTCAAGTCTTGGAACCATCTGGAAGACTCACTGGAACTCTCTTAGATGGCATAGGAGGGAGAAGGAGGGCATCATAGTGATGCTTCATAATCAACACAACTAAACCAAGGACCACAACAACCTCCCATTCCCTCATTTAAAAACGCTGATTCATTTCCCTCACACACCATCTAATGTCCCTATGTTTATATGGCACTTTCAGCAGGTGACTCACAGGCAGTGTCCTCTCCCAGGCTCTTCTGAATACCTCTGCTCCTGACAGTTTGTCTTTTACTGTTGTTCACCCTCACATCCTTTCCCTTTGGTGAGTAAATTACTTCAATTATTCTAAAAATGTGTTTCAGTCCTTGAGAGCCCAGCCTCTCCTCAGAGGTCCTGCATTCCCAGGGTAAGACCTTAGCCTGTTTTAGCACTGGTGACAGGAAGCCGTTTTTGGTTTTGCCCTTGTTTTAATTAATTAACTAATTAATTAATTTTCTGCTGGTAGTGGAATGGGATAGTTGCAGGAGGGCATATGCTCAGCCACCAAGGGCAAGCATTTCTTGCTAGTCTCACATATTTGGCAGGCTCCAAAGCAGATTGGGCATCTACCATCCAACAAGGAGGTCTAGGGGTCTGGATTAAGAAAGGCAATGGTAGGTGGCTTTTGTAGAGTTCCCAGGCCTATAATTTTAGCATCGTGACAGCTGCCTTCGTGCCCGATTAAATGCAGATCATTAGAGTTGAGTTACCCTGGGACTCTCCTTAACCTAGGAAGTTCACTGAGGGGCTGAGGAAGAGAATGGGCTCTGTGACCTTCAGCAAATCACTTAATCTCTTCTATTCCCTGTTGTTATTTTCTTTCTTTCTTATTTTTCTTTCCTTTCTTTTTTTTTTTTTTTTTGAGACAGGGTTTCTCTGTGTAGCTTTGAAGCCTGTCCTGGAACTAGCTCTTGTAGACAAGCCTGGCTTCGAACTCACAGAGATCTGTCTGCCTGCTTCTGCCTCCCAAGTGCTGGGATTAAAGGTGTAAGCCACAACCTCCTAGCTCCTGTTGCTATTTTCACTAAGAAAATGTAGATAATTGATAAAATTAATAGAGATTACAAAATATCTTCAAGTGACAAAATATATTGCATTTTGTATTTTTAAAGTGTGTCTGAGTTTATAATTTATAAATGATGAATTTCAGAGTGTCTCTGCTGTGATGCTCAGCTGGGCAGTCTGGTTTCAGAGCCAGGGACTGCCCCAACCCACCACAGTGCACCTTCCCTGCACCCACAGAGGCTCATCTCAGCCACGTGCCATGACATCAGGATGGTCATTCAGAAGTTGCTGACAACAGTTACTCAGGACTACCCCTCAATACCAGAACCTAGGGAGGCATCACAGTACCTTCTAGTGCCCCTCCCACTTCCCCCTTGGAATCCTCATATGTGACTTTCCATATATTCATGCTCTTAATATCTGATTTCTTTTCTACTAACCCACACATCTCAATTCCATTACAATCTTAGAGGTTCAGGGAAGAGCAAATGGGATGTTTTGTTTTGTTTGTGAGCATGTCAAGGATATTAGGAGAAAAGAACAAATAAATAAAACCAAAACCCCTTTATTCATTTTATTGGCTGAGACACAGACTCTAGGCCCATAGGTCCTATGCTGAAGATTCCTAGAGGATCAACAGAGGTCCAAAGTTGGCAGCAACAAGAGTGGCCTTATGACTTCAGATGGTCTGAAAGGGCATCTCACTCAACAGCAGCCAGTAAAGCAGGAGTCAGTGCTGGATCAGATAAAGAGAAAGAACATCTCTGGGCAGAATTAAAAAGGCTATTTCAGGATATGTCAAAAGGGGGAAAGCTAGATTGGAAATGACTGCAAAGGTGATTTAATGGTTCACAGAGAACCCGTCCTAAGTTCTGAGTAAGAAGGGAAGATTTCTTAATCATTCTTTAATTGTACTTCATAATTAGCCAAGTCACAAATGTCACAGCTGGGTTTAAAAGATCTTTCAAAAGGCAGGATCTTTAATGGAGTTCTCCTTGGGGAAGTGTTTGGGGATGGATGTTGTGCTGACATTCTTTTAATTTATAAAAGGACCCAGATTCTATGACCGTATGTACCCATAGAGCACATTTTGAAAGATACTGTTCATTTTCTTCTCTCTCTTTTTTTTTTTGCATCTATTTTTGCATTTTTCTCCTCTTAAAGGAAGTGGAAAAACAGCAAGGGAAACATTTTCAGGGGAACAAAATATCCACAAACAGACAGTGGGAATTGCTTTTGAAGCTGCTAGGGATAATGAATACATGGTCTCACAGTGACGGGGCACACATTTCAATGACAAATGGCAGAGGATGGATGGAAGTTTCTGTAGTAAGAATATTTCACTAAATATTCTTAATCAGTATCGAAGAAGGCCTAGAAAGCAGGAAAATTACTGATAAAAAAACATAAATAAAATCACCTCTAAGTGCTGCACATGTGGAATACCGTTGCACAAACAGTACAGGGAAAGAAGAGAAACAACCCTTTTTCTAACTGGGAGGAGCTTTGGTAAAGTGCAAAAGAAAGCATCAATTTGGAATAACTTACATTCATATTTTTATCCTTTCTTTAATATTGCCTTGGCTTTTGTAATGTCAGATTCTTTGTTTATTCATAGGATTGCCAATCCAATGGGTGGAGGAGGGAACTTCCAATCTAAATGATAAAGTCTTTTCTCATATATATGTTCTTTACTCCTGTTTTATATTCTATACAGTTTCATTTGAGAGCTTTGAGTTAAAAAAAAATGAATGTAGAATAATGCCTCATTACTGTCTCTAGTCTAATCTGTGAACATAATACCAAGGAACCAACTGGGCCTCAAGAACCTCCTGGGTTGTCTTCAAGGAGATTTAGAACACCTGTCTAAATGAAGGTGTGTCCAAACTGGGGTTGGCTTTTGTGCTCCACCCTTTCCACAGCTTTCTTTTGCAATCCTCATCAACTTCTACTTTAGTTGGAAGCCATGAGTGCAAAGAGCTGGTGTTGCGGAGGCATGGATAGTAGCCATGGACAGGCTTGAAATACTCTGTACTGGGCTTAATGTTTTGCCCTCACTGTCTATAAATTCTTTAACTTTTTTTGTCTGTAAACTTGTGTCCTATGTGAGAAGTCTAATGGGATGGCAGAACACATATGTGATGAAATATTCACACACAGACACACACACATACACAAAGCATGAACATTTAGTACTCTTAGCAGCGCCTTTTTCTTTTGAATGAGACTCCTGTCTTAGCCTGTCTTTTGATTCTATAGCAGAACATTGTGGACTGGATGATTTATAAAAGGAAGAAATTGATTTCTTATAATCATGGAGGGTAGGAAGTCTAAGAATACCACACGAGAATCTGACAAGGGAGCTCCTGCTTCATCATCCCTTATGGCCTGTTTCTGCAAGGACCAATCCACTCAAGATACCATTATTAATCCATCACAAAGGCAGCCCCTCCATGATAGAATCACATTTTAAAATTCCCACTTCTTGGCCAGGGAGATGGCTCAGCAGATAAAAGTATTTGCTGACAAACTGAGAACCTGAATTTAATCCTTTGGGCCCCACGTGGTGGAAGGTAAGAACTGACTCCTATAAGTTGTCCTCTGCTTTCACACACATACACACTCCTACACATATGTACACATGCAGGCAAACACATAATATAATAAAAATTAAAATGGTCCCACTCCTGATATGTTCACAGAAGCAATTTAATTTCAACACCTGTGTTGTTGGAAGCATTCACACTATGACATGCTCCATAGTTTCACCTTGCACCAGGTCCTTAACTTAGTCATTGTGAGGGAGTCAGTGTCAGAAACTTGATGAAGTGACATTCGTGGTCGAGAACAGAATGAGAATGAAAGCAGGCATGCTAATGCCGTTTTTGTAGTCTTAGAGTCAAACCCGAGGAGTGGTACAGCCAAATTTTAGGCTGGATCTCTCTATATCAATGAACATAATCAAGACAATCCCCTCAGACATGCCTGCAGGCCAATGTCATCTAGATAATTCCTCACTGAGATACCTCTTCTGTGTCTATATTGTGTCCAATTAACAAATCTAAGAACATGTCTACTGTTGTCACATGCCTACAATTGTCCTTTCCCAGCTCATGGCCAGGCAGTCATGTTGTTGAGACTTTATGGATGTAGCTTCTGACATTACTAGGAGACACAATCTCAAAGAAAATCCCCTGAACCTCTGTCTCTTATAATATTTCCACTCCCTTTTCTGCAAAAGGACAGCAACAGTAGACATGGGGAAAGACTATGACACCCCAAATGCTTTTCAAAGAATTACAGGTAACTAAGGAATGTTGAGTGGGAGAAATAATCTTTCCCATGGAAGAGCACACCAATAGCAAATGGTCAGCCCTGAAACAAATACATACAAATAATATTATATAAACTAAAATACTATATTTAGGAATACATATGTGTATACACAGACATATATGCATGTAATAACAATTAATGAAAAAAGAGGCCGGGAGTTGGTGGCGCACACCTTTAATCCCAGCACTTGGGAGGCAGAGGCAGGCAGAGCTCTGTGATTTCAAGGCCAGCCTGGTCTCTAGAGCAAGTGCCAGGATAGGCTCCAAAGCTACACAGAGAAACCCTGTCTCAAAACAAAGAAACAAACAAACAAACAAAAAGAGATCAGGAATTTGAAAGAGAGCAAGGAGGGCTTGGAAGGAGGAAAGGGAGGGGAAATGATGTAATCATATTATAATCTCAAAAATAAAATAATAAAAAATAAACTAAGCAGCAATGTAGTATAATAAAATACTATAGATTAGGCATGCAAACAACAGAAATGCCTTTTCCCATAGTTGTGTAGGATGAAGGCTGAGGTCAGGAAGCAACTAAGCTGAGTTTTGATGAGGACTTCCCCCAGGTAACAGAAAGCTCTAGTGCCTGAATTACTTTTACTGTTTTCTTTCTTTCTTTTTTCTTTCTTTCTTTCTTTCTTTCTTTCTTTCTTTCTTTCTTTCTTTCTTTCTTTCTTTCTTCCTTCCTTCCTTCCTTCCTTCCTTCCTTCCTTCCTCTTTCTTTCTTTGTTTATAAAGGCTTAGGAGGCACAGAGGTTTTTGTTCTCACTGGTAAACACTCAGGGAACTTGGAATGTTAATCAAAGGGTTGCTCCTTCAAGAGAAGGAACACAATACCTGTTAGCCATCCAGAAGGCTGGAAGCAGACATGCTTATTAGCCTGGTGACCTCTCCACTATCTGTGTGGTAGAGACTTTTCCAACACCTGATCATCTCCCGGGTCCTTATCATATTTTTCTTCCAGTCAATCTATCGATCCCATCTTTCTGGACTTTACAAAGAGTTTCAGTGTAGTCATGTCTGATCTGTATTTAGTTTACTTTGTTCCTGGAGGAAATTCATGTGTGCTTCATTGTAAATACAGAATTGAGTTAGTTATCACCAGAATAATTCACCTAAAATTGTGATGGGCTTCAATGTGCCTAAAGTAAAGCACTTGGAATCAAACTCCAGAAGTTTGAACCAACAATGGCTACTGGGGTGTGTTGAACCAAAATTGTCTTCTTGCCTCCTAGGAAGTCACAGAATACCCCTGCATAAAGAAAATAATTCCCAGATGAGATTTTATCCTATCCACCATATCTCTGATCTCATCAGTTGCTCCACGGTTCCACCTATTATCATCACACTGAGGATTGATTGTGTGGTTCCTGGGGTGACACCAATGTCCAATCCATCACAGCCCTACAGAATAGCTAGTCTTGTATATCAGCGTTTTGTAAATAAGATTCAGGCAGTGTGAACCATAACCAGTATTTGCACTGTCCCTGGCAGTGTGCTAGACTGCATCCCATTTCTTTTCCTAATTGATAAAGTCATACATTTAGTTTTCCTGATCAAGTTCTCTTGTACAGCTTGCCTAGACTTGGAGGTACCCATTGCATCCATGAATCTTCTACAAGATAGTCCTTGTGGGCTATACAGGCCTTTGCTGGCTTGCCTAGATTCCCTAGAAAAATGCTTTCAAAATATTCCATTTCCTTTAGGCCACACGACAATTACTGAATATTAATGAAGCATCATTTTCTATTTTAAAAAGATCTGTTTTTACTTTTATGTATGTGTACATGAATCTGTGTATACATGCGTGGCTGTGGATCCTCACAGAGGTCAGCCACCGGACATGGATACTGAGAACCAAATTCAGGTCCTCTGCAAGAGCAGCCAGCACTCTCCACCAATGAGCCACATCTCCAGCATTCCCTCCCTTCTTTGTGATGCTGGAGATCAGGTCCAGGACCGTACTAAGGCTAGGCAGAAGGAGCTAGGTTTCATGGTCTCTATAGAGATGGTTTAAGAGATGATTCATGACAAAGTTCTGCTATGAAGGATGTGACTGCTTCATTTAATTTCTGAATCGACAAAGACACTGAAGATAACTTTTCAATGACATTTTCCAGCTCACTCCCCAGGAGTAGAAATATTTTAGAAATCCCAAGAGTCCTTTTTGAAGAAACTCTCTGCGCCCTCATAGTGCTTAGAAGAACAATGATGTATATTTTCTAAGGTACAGCTAATTGAAGCATTTCATCTTTCTTGTTTCCTGCATTTCAAAGTACCTATTATATAAGTAATTTTACAAATCAGATACACCGCAATGCCACACCTTTCTGTACTTGGGCATGTCATCATTTCTCAAGTTTAAAGCAATTGCCAAAAAATGCAAAGCAGATTTGGAGGTATGGCATCTAGCAAAAAGGTTCTTGGAAAACCGCAGTGATAGTAAATGAAGTTTAGTATAAAATGCAATGAGGTGCACATGAAGGATTATCCTTTTCCTCACTTAAAAAAAAAGAAAAGAAAACCAGACTTCCTATGTTGCCAGTTCACAGTGATGTCTAAATATTCTCTCATTTAATTATGTAACTCGTCAAAGAAAGCTGCTATTTGTGGTAATTTGCTCTTGTGGAGGTTTGCTTCCCAAGGTAGGCTAATTTAAATCAAATTATAACTAAGGGAGATTTACCACGTGTTGATCCAGACTGATGGTCATTTATAACTCCACCAATAGGCTAGTAAAGACCACAGGGTTTCACAGTGAAGTGAAGCTGTAGTGATCTCACTATGGAAGGCATCCGTTGAGATGCTACGGAGGGATTAGGGATTTCTATTGATGTCAGCAGTAACTGAAGCAGCCTCCTTTGTGGGGGAGTGATTAGTGATCACCTTTGACTCTTACTACCTCCACACTCAGCCTTTCCTTGCAAATAGAGTTGAAGTTCCTCTCCTCAGCTCATTCATGCCTTTTTTGATATACATTCAGCATTATTCAGAATCTGCTCGCATTTTTGCTTTACAGCCATACCAAGTGTTGAATGTAACTGAGAAATGACCATTGTAAACCCTTCTTTTCTTTCTTTTCAATTAAAGGGGGGGACCATTAATGATGGTCTGTTTCAGTTTGAGAAACTAAGCATATCCAAATCCATTCTTTGTTTTATGGGCACATTTGTCACACAATGAATTCCCTCCTTTGCTAATGAAACTGACCCTGAGACTTAAATAGACCATGAGAAGTATACTAGAACTGAGGGTGCCTAGTTCTCTTTGCTGCAGGCAAGACAAGGGCCACAACTTAGCTTTGCCAACAAGGAGAATGTGAGCATAGCAAAGTAATTCAGAAACTACACTTAAGAATCAGACAAAGTTGGAGCCAAGCACCTTTCTTGCCTCTTATTTGGTATAAGACATTAGGAAATTTGGTAAATCTCCATGTCTCCGTGTCCTTTAAGAGGACAGCATCGGCAATACCTTCCCAATAAGGGTCATATTGTAACCAAGCAGGTTAGGGGCTTTCAAAGTACAAAGCTTCACATAAATGTTCATTATTAAAAGTAGCAATCATGGATGACAACAAGAATGGAATAATTCAATGTTTTGCACAAGGTCTAAATTTAATATAAATTTTCCCTTGTGTGTGCACAACTGACCTTCACTTATCTTTCCAAACAGGTTAATGTGCTAAGTGTAGTAACAGTGGCTATGTTGTTAATCCATAATGTGTATGGTCAGATGTGATCGAAGTGTGTATGGCAGCGTGCAACTGTTACCGCAGAACTCAGGAGTGTGAGGCAGGATGACTGGCTAGCTAGCAATACTGTCTCAAATAACAACAACAAACAAGAAGAATATAACCTGTATCTGAAATGGGAGGAAAAGAGATGGGCTATAAAGATCTGGTCGGTCACCTTGGTCTTCTCTGCTCATGCTGTGGAAATTATAGCTGGTACCCTTCATGGGCACCCTGGAAATTATGCTCAAGCTGTTTTTCCCATATGAGGTATTAGCACTTACAGATACAAGCCCCTTAAAACCCTGACCTTTTGATCTCCTCTTGGCTCTGGCTTGCACTGCTCAGAATTTGATAAGTCTGCCACAGAAAAGAAACACTTGGACCGGCAAAGTAAGTGCTTCTAAATGAGTATTAAGCTGAATATCATCTATAGCAATCTTGTGGATCTGAATATTTAGCTGAATCCAAGAAAACTTTTGGGCACTGGATGAAGTCCTGAGTGAATATGTATTATTGACATGATTACAGCCATGTCAAGGTTCCAAATGTCTCAAACCTTTCCCAGGTCAGAATCAGAGGAATAGCACAGCCTTGCCTCGGTCTGAGTATGAATGTTGAGGGAAGGTTAACCTTTAGCTAAAACTAGTGTGAGCAGAAGCTGTCAACTGAAGCTCACCCCCTCCCCCACTCCCTTGTCTTCAGGCTGAAAGAGCTCCCTTACAGAGCTCCCCTAAGAGATTACCTAGGTTGGGCCCCCTGCCACCCACCGTCCTTTGTGCCAAGTATCAACAGCACCATGTTTCTGGGAGTCTGTTCTTGTGTTTCCATCAAAGCTCACCACCCACTCAATCCCAGACTTTCTGTATGTGTTTCTATCATTTTTTCCTTCACTGTTATCCCAGTTAGGTCAATCACACACACACACACACACACACACACACACACACACACACACACACACACGTGTGTATGAATGTATGATGTATATTTGTATACATGTGCATGTATGTATATATATTTTCAACTAATTTTCCTAATCAAAAACTTATAAGCTTAAGAATATGGTGTCAGTGAAACAATATGGGTTCTGGATCTCATTACAGACAATGTCTCAATTTTCCAGTGGCTTTGTGTGTGTTTCTGCTTCCTGCAGAGTATTTTCTGCTGCTGACTCCAGAGACTGTTAAAGCCACTTGTAGGAGTCAAGGACTTCTTGATTAGCATCTATTTATAAATGCAGGTTTCTCAGTGTTCCATATGCTAGTGACCAAACCGGACTATACCTCTTCTCCTCAGGAGGGAAGTCTCTGCAGTGACACATTCTGTGGCTGTCAGAATGACTGATGGCCCTGAGGATGGCTTACTTTCCAGGATGTCTTTGGTTTCCTGTCCACAGCCTCCCTCAACTGGGGTTTCTGCTACATACCATGTGTATTAAATGTCTATTGTTGCTGTAACCCACCACCACAGATGTAGTGACTGAAAAGGCCATAACTTTGGTTCTGTACTAGGCAAATCTAGGCAAGGAAGAAGACGAATAGCACAAAATTTCACCAGTGAAACTCAAAGTGTGAGTGAGTTTGAGGGAGTTTTATTACATTTGGGGTCTTTCATGAGAAAGGCTCATTTCCTTTTTGTCAGGGCTCTGGATGGTCCATTCGCTCCTCCTATGGATCATGGTCATCTTTCAATGTTCTCCATCTTTGGGACATGTAGAAAGCACACTCACATCTCTACCTCTCCCTCACCTCATTCTTTCATTCAGGGACCTTCATATTTAGGTTAGACCGGCCAAGGTACTTCAAAACTGTGCATCTTGAAGGTTTTTATTTGAGAGTCCTTTTCAAAAGACCTAAGAAATTTATATGTGAACCCAGAAGTACAGGCATATAAAATATGTATGTAAATCAAGCATCTGCTGATAATAAATCATAAATTTATTTTAACTAATTCTTTGATATACACATTTACACTTATAAAGAAGTAAATTTGCATTCTAATGCGATGGAAGTGCTTGGTTGATATTTAATACTGCAGGACATAGAATATCTTCAGTGCTTTTCAGAACCAATCAATATGGTGATTTTATAATATTTATAATGATTTGTTAAATGTATAGTTCAAATCACAGGATTAGGCTTAGGGCTATTTCAGAAAGTGTTGGAAATGACAAATAACAACTAATGTCTTAATACAAAACCAAAAATATTTAACAATTTCTTAGTGAAACTTAAGTCAGCAACTTGATCAATTTTTAAAATTCAACATTCTATCAAAGTACAATCTAGAAATATTCTAATTAGATACTTATATACTCAATAACAATAATAGGAAGTCAGTAAAAAATCTTTATATCCTGACTACTCTGACCCCTGAATCTCCCCGCAGGTGCCTGGTACATATGACTTCATGCACACAATAATAGACCCATCTTGGCCTGCATTGGCCTGCCCAGTCTAACAAAGGAACTTTCCTCCAGGTTCCCAGCCATTTTCCTAGCCCATGATCCAGATGATGATAGAGATGCTATTTTCTCTGAATTAACCATGGTCTCTTACTTCTGCTACTTAGGGGCTCTTCTCAAACTACATGTACCTTTACCCTGACTTGGCACTCTGTGCCTACAGAGCTCTGGTAAGAAATGAGGATACTCATCCAAATCACCAAGTCCACTGTGGGTTTATAGTACCAGGCATGGATTCTTTGTCCAATCAGAGAGCATCTGCTTACCCTACAACAGTTGTGTCACGGCACATCTTGTCTAGCAGGTTGGTATCATAGTTTGTGGGGTTCACAGCTGAGTGAACCATCCATGCCTTTTTAAAAACCAAGGATGCTTTTTATGCCTTAGAAGTTACTTGACAGAATTAATATTGTAAGAATGACCATCCTATTATTATCAATTTACAGATTCAGTGTAATCGCAGTCTAAAACCTGGTAAAAAGCTTATGGCAAGGAAAGCCATAGGACCTAGAGGGAGATTTCATTCTGCTGTTTAGCTAAATTGATACAGTGTTGAACTACCTTCTAACTGTGTAGGTTTATACCCATAGACACTTACTGCTCTCTGTCTTTATCACAGATGCTTCTCTTTCCAGTGAATTGAAGTGAATATAGAGACTTACGACTGGCTATATAAGGCATTGAGACTAAGTTGCAGAAAGAGCTCAGCCCCCAAACAAATAATTTATACTATCTCTTCCACGGCTCAAGGAACATCGCAGACTGGGTGGAGAGAATGCAAGGGCTGGAAGATATGGAGACGTCTGGGAAATGACATTTGTAGGCATAACACAGTTATTGTAGTCTTTAATTCTCACTGACAGTGGATGGCTGCTCTGGGTTTACACAACAGCTAGGCATGGATGGTGGAGAGGATCAGAGGGCTCTCCCCTTCTCATGGCTGCACTATGGAGAGGATCAGAGGGCTCTCCCCTTCTCTTGGCTGCACTATTTCCTACTGATTGATCCAGGGTAAGGGGGAGTCATTGCCTTCGGATGTGTACACACTGATGACCCCACCAGACTCCAGTGGATAGTTCCAATGGAATGGCCACACAGATGGCCCTGATTAAATTAAATGGCTCACAAAACCAAGCTAACCATCATGACTCTGGGAAAGGGATAGGTAGAGAGAAAGTGGTAGGGATAGGAGGGAGATATAAGCAGTGAGGTCAGAAAGCAACCAGAATTCAACATACACACACACACACACACACACACACACACACACACACACACACACGTATATGTAGCTGTCAAATAAGGAATTGTAAAAGTCTTTGCTTTCCATAGTTGAAGCATTATGTTTCTCTAAGAGAGAAAACTTTTTATGTATAACGAAGTACGCAGCATCCATATGACACACAATGTTCTAATCCAAGCTGAGGTATGACAGCTGCATTTGCTGGTGTGTGGTGTAACAGCACAGGCATTGCCAAGTAGACCTGTTGTGTGGTCAGAACAGACCCAAGACCGTAGTGAAGCTGTGCTATACACCAGGGGGGGGGGGGCAGGGCTGTCTGAAACATCTTAGATTCATCGTTTACCCGCTTCCCAATTACGTTTTAGTTGTTTCATGATCAGAAACCTTTGTTTTTCACTGATCAGGAATTGGACATGTGGGATTGTGGAAGGGCTTTAGTCTCACACCCTGTTTTGTAACATATATTTCTCTCTTGTACAACTAGGATGGTACTAGGACATATCATCTTTAGGGGAATTGAGGAAAGTGGCATTCAAATCATTTCTGTGGCCTGTGACTCAGATGAGGAGCTTAAGTTGTGAGCAGGCAGAGAGAATAGACAATGAAAGTCTTGCAATTAAAAAATAAATCCACAGAGAAGATGATATGGGAGGTGGGATTGAAAATTAATTGCAAACTCAAGGGATTATGGCTCAATTTGGAGGTTAAACATATATAAGAAAAGGGGAATAGAGAAAGACTAATGGTGGAGAGAGTGAATAGAAATAGCTGGTGCTGGCAAATTCCAGTTTCTTTTTCCAGAAGTGTACCAGCTATCAAAGTTGTCTCTCTTTCTTCTTAATCTAGGTTGTATTCTAATGATGCCTGCATATTTCATTGGGTACTCCCATAAGAAATATTCAGAGGGGGAATGGCGTTTGTGTGGAAACCACACAGTAGCTATTTCACTCCTCTTACAAAAAAATCAATAGTTGTTACTCTCCCCAGGTTTCATCTTGGACATCTTTTGAAAATGTTCTCGTCTATTTAGAGTTGATAGATCATTCTAGTCAGTGCCAGCTTACCACAATTCAGTATTAATTTCCAGCCAACTGGAAGCACAAAGTATAAGCAGACAGGGTCACCTCTCACCAGCCTGTTTGACCTGGCCTTTTAAGCATTAATGGGGGCTACTGTCTGATAGGGTGATACCGAAGACACAGGGCATCCTTTGGTAGGAGATTGCGAGATGCCTGGCAGTCATTACTTATCTCAAACTGAGAGAAGCTCTACTAGAGACTTAGGGCACCTGATATAACACATGGAACGCTTTCTGCCTCAACTTTTGCAGCGGCAGATGGGAGGCCTGGCTTTGGTCTTTATTATTCTGCTGTCTGGTGCACATGTGACCAAAGAACAGTTTAGAGCAGAGGAGAGCAGACTGGCTGAGTGGGCTACTGAGAGCTCATTTGGAGAAGCTTTTCTGAGTAAAAATGTGGAGAACAGACTCCCAATGTAAAAGGGAATGCCCTCCAGAGAGAAAGCACAGTGAAGAGGGTTAACTGGTGAGAGTATGGTTCACTGAGGATGCAAGGGTTCAGATTCAAGCAGAAAAGGCTGATGACAAGAATCCTTTTCAGAAGAAAAAGAATAAGACTTCAGAAGAAGCTGACCTTGAGGTGGATGTCTGAAATCCTATGTTCTGTTTCTGAATTGTACCCTCCCACTTCTTGATTATCAATTGTGAAGGGAAGAGGGCAATTCAGACAATACAGAAAATGGAGGCAGAAACTCCAGCCTAGCTGGGGAGAAAGATTCCCAAGCTAGTGAAAACACAGGGAAGGAAGATTACAAATTGATGTGAATGCTATCGGGGAAGTAGGCTAGGAGAACTACAGGTTCCTTTCTAGGAATGTCTTTACAAAAGACGTTCCCGAGGAATCACTATTTAAGCTCAAACGAGGAACCACAGTTTTGCAAAAGCTGAAGGCTTGCAAGAATTACATTTGCAAATGCCTTCATGCAGGAACAGAGTGTGTCTTATTTGAAGAACTGGGAACCAAAACAGAGATGACCATTGAGAGGAAGTCATATTGCATATGAGATGGATCCCAAAGAGATAAACATGTACACTCCCCTCTCTCTTCCCTTTTCACAGAATGGACATGTCCATTCACTGTTGTTATATTTGCTCATGTGACTTGCTGTGGCTACATGATTGTTGTGTGGTTTTCTAACACTTAATTTTGGGCTTAGCCCTGTCATTAAAGCCAAGGAGACTTTAGCAGCCAGGTCACAAGAAGAGGTTTAAGAGAGAACATATTTGGATTTCCTGTATTGCTTTTCTGACTCTGGATGCTTCATTGTCAAGAGGAGGGTGGGATGTGTATCTGACATGGATACACATGAACTCACCAGACAGCTTGGATCTAAGCTCACATAAGACCCATCTAGTTCCAGTCAACCAGCAGGTTCTTAAGATGAAGCAGTGGTGGTATTGGGCCATGGATTATGGCATGACCTCTTTTCTACCTTATCATGGGATACCCTGGTTATTACCTCAGACACCTTCTGAAATATAAGTGAAGAGATGTAAGCAGAAAGTAATGCCTGAGTTATGTTTGTAAATACACACTATTTGATGTTGGATGCCAGCCAAGCCAGAAAAGCACATCTGGAGGGGCTGCTGGCAGGATCCAGTGAAGGAGATGTGAATATATTTGACATACATATTGGAGGTAGAAATCATACTTCCTATAGAATTACTCAGAAAGAGTGAGAGAGGAAAGCAAAGAACCCAAGGGCAACTCGCAGTTTTCCAGTGTGAACATCTGGGTAAGAACTAAAGTACGGTGGTTTTTCCATGTCATTATTGCTTCCCTAATAATAAAAATTCAAATGAAGAGCAATTTACTTAATCATTACTTTATACTGCATGCTGGTTTGTTTTCTGCTTTATTCTTTTGTCAGAAATTCAACAGTTGACCTCTAGGTATTTGTTGATGTTTCAATTATTTAAATTTGGGAGGATGTAGGGTCCCTAGACCCGGGATGACTGGGACAAAATTTTTCTGTGCTATTTCCTGTTTCTGTGCTGAGTTGCCATTCCTCTAAAGGCAGGAAGCTGCCTGTGAAAGGAACACATTCACAAAGAGCAGTGCATGGCACCCTAGTGAAAAGCCACAGGCTCCCCAAAGCACCTAATAACCTCAGTGGTCAACCCATGGACCATCTCTGCCAGACGGGCTCTGGCTGGCGCCTTCTTGTGTACTCAGTCCACATCCTCACGGCAGATCATTAGGGAAGACACTGACTGATAAGACTCCCATACTACAGCTTAGGGATCTGAGGGACAGTTGCTAAATTACTTGCCTTCAAACACACAAGAACCCGTTGTGTCGACTTGTCTAGTCTGTGGGAGGATGATGTTGAAGCTAGTTGGCTTCCAGTACCACGTTTGGATCTAAAGGATAATGATTCCTTCCCTTCCCATCAAATAATGTGGGGCTTATTCTAAGGACGTAAATCTGTTACTCCTTCTCCAAAGCAATAGACAGGAGAGTCTTTCCCAAGCAAATGGCAGATTTTTTGTTAGACAGATATTGTGTCTGATTGGTTCTCATCACTGGAAAATCTGGAGCCAAATGTCTAACTCTGTAGCAAATGTCTAATTCTTCCTACTGTACATTTCCTTCACTTCCATATCCCCAGTATCCTCTCCATATCTTCTTTTCTCCTTTGTGTTTAGCTTTAATTTATACAGTGAAGGTTTTAATGTATCCCTTAAAGCTTTCTTAAATCTTTTCTAAAACACTGAGAGTTATAAATAAGTCAGTAAACAGACTCGGGCAAGCTTTAAAAGAAAGAACATGGGTGTAAAAACAACCGAATGTAAAAGAAAGAACATGGGTGTAAAAACAACCGAATGCATATCTGAATCTCCCATAGACTAAATCCCACCGATGCATATTCATTGTTCTGTTTTAAATGTTTTGGTTTCAATTTTACTTGTGTATGTGGTGGACATATGTATATTTGTGTTTATGTGTGTACAGGCACAACCATGTGTGGAGGTCAGATGTTCATGTCAGACCTTATTGTTCTTTGCCTCATTGTTCTTGAGACAGGGTCTTTCACAGGATCTAGAGATCATGATTCCCTAGACTGGCTGGCTAAAAGCTCCAGGGACCAATCTGTCTCTGCCCTTCCCCTCCATGGCTGGGTTACAGCTGGAGTGATAGATGCCTTACACTATACCTGACTTTACCACGGGTGATGGGGATTTGGATTCGGGTCCTCATGTGTGTGCAACAGGTACTTTTCACACTGAGCCCTCTCCTAGGCCTTTACGGTTGCTATTTTTACCTTGAACATAATTGGGTCTCAAAGGGTATATCTTAATAATCCAAGGTTACAAAACTAATTTGGGGGCAAAATGAAGACTGAATGTAAAGTTGTGGCAAACCAATGCTCTGTTTTGCTTTGATTTTTTCACTAGTAGAATATACACCCAACTTTAAGGAATTACCATTATAGGGATGGTTAGATGGCTCAGGGTGTAAAAGCACCCCCTGATCTGAGTTTGATACAGACTCATGTGGTGGAAGAAGAAAGCCAACTCCTGAAAGTTGGTCTTTGACCTGCACTTCATATCATAGCATGCACACACATATACACGCATACATGGAAAAGACAATAGAAACTTTAATATCCTTCAAACTCATCTCTGGTGCAATGAAACAGGGTTTGCATTAAATGTCTGTGACTAAGCGCTGAACCTGACCACATTAAAAACAAACAAACAAACAAACAAACAAACCAAAAATCAGGGGCTAGAGAGATGCTACAGTGATTAAAAGCACCAAGACACCACATGGTAACTAACAACCATCTGTAACTCCAGATCTTGGAGACCCAGTGCCTTTTCTGACCTCCATGGGCTCTTGCACACATGTGGTGCATAGACATACACTCAAGTACACACACATCCACATAAAATTAACTAACTAACTAGATACAGAAATGATATTGTTATTGGGTCCCATTTTACTTCCTGGCTTACTATTAACAAAGGCTATCTGGTGTGTATCCTAGGTGCTTTCTATTGTTGTACTGTGACAAATACTATGACCAAAACAAAACAAAAACTGGTGAAGAAAGGGTTTCATTGGCTTACATGTCCCAGGTAACTGTCAATCACTGAGAGGTATCAGATTGGTAATTCAAGACAGGAACCTGGAAGCAGGAACTGAATCAGAGACCATTGAGGGATGCTGCTTATGAGTTTATTCTCCAGCCTCATGTTCAGCTCCCTTTCTTCTACCTCCTAGTTCTACCAGCCCAGCTGTAGCGTCTCCCATTGTGGCCCTCCCACATCAAATATCCATCAAGAAAATTGATAGACAATATGGATAAAAGGGCCATGGGCAACACAGAACAGACAGCCTGGAAGTGAATGCCACTAAAGATGGCAGGTTTCTAGGCACCTGCTTCTCTAAAGGCTAGACCTAGAAGTAGGCACCATGACCCCTGCTACTCTAGTGAGCAGCCTGGAAGTGAGTGGTATTCATAATGACTTGTCCCAGGGTGATTCTATAAGCACTGCTCCACTAGTGACCACCACTGTCACCTTGCTGCCTTATTTGATATTATAAGCAGACAAATGTTCTTACTTCTGAACCCAAGTCCAGTTGACCCAGTGAATAGACCATTCCTTGTGACTAAAATTCTACATGATTTGAGCATCTGTGTATCTTCTGATATGGCTACCCCTCAGTCCTTTCCCATGGAGTGATGATGGGTCACATCAAGCCCTGTCCCTGATCAGAAGGCTTTTCTTCTCTCTCTAACTTTTCCTTTTGTAATATGTAAGTCATTGAATCTTAAATTATGGCTCTTCATGTAGATGTTTGAACTCCTCTACCAGATGCTGAGCCCCTTGAAGTCAATGGCATCAAAACTTACTGATACATTATATTACCATATGCCAGGCCTTGTGCTACAGGCTTCACATATGCTGTGCATCCATTTAACCCTCATAAACAGTCACTGAGGTGTACACCATCACATCCATATTCCAGGGAAGAAAACCTGAAGCCCAGAAAAAATTCAATGACTGGCCTGGTGCCACGTGATTTGCTGAGAGCACACCTTAATTTGAACATGAGCTTATAGATTGAATTCTGTGCTCAAATAATTCCTCCCTGACCAAAGACTTTGCCCATGCAGTGAGTGCTATATAGTTTACCTGTTTTGTACCTTAACTCCTATTTTTAAAAAGTGGGAGGGGCTACATTCTGTGCCTAGTAGGAGCGAACAGTTATTCTGCTTGGGGTTCAGTTACTCTCCATCCTTCCCTCATTGTCTGGATCTCTACTTTTTCCTCTTTGGTTCTTGCTGACAAAGTTCTAACATATGTGAGTCCTTTTCCCCTGTGTGGGTGTAAGCAGGTGTAAACAGCAATGACCTCCTGGGCTTGCAATCTTGGTGTCAGGTACAGATAAATGCAAGATCCATTTCTCTGTCAAAGTCAATGCAGAGTGTAAGAAATTATCTCAGGAAAGTAGAGGCCAGGTGGTACTTTCTATTTCCTTTTGAAACAAAATGAAATGAATTTCTACAAATTCACATAGCAATTTGGTTATGGAAATTAGAATGGAATCCTCTATTCCTAGTTCCTAGAAGAAGGACCACCATTGCATTCGAGGCAGAATGGCTCAACATAACACCTACTAGGAGTTGCCAACATGTGTATTCCTGTGTCTTCAGGTGTTATGATCAGAAGCCAGGTCCACGGATCCCTGGCTGACTTAATGGTACTTACTTACTCTTGAATTCTTTATCACAGTGCTCTGTTTGTAGTACAAATTGCTTTATTAAGTATTGATGAAAATCCCTAAAAATACCCCTCTATCTATCCAAAAGCTGGATGTAGCATTTGCATGAGTTATGAAAACCGTTGTATATAATGAGTCGGAACACTGCCTCGTGAATTCTGCAGTAAAAAATTACAGTCCAGCTCCATGAATGTAATTATTCAGGCACCCAGTCTGATTTATCATCTTGATGAGAAACTAAGCCATGAAATATCCCCTGTTAAAAATCAGCCTTCGCTCATTTTGCAAACATCCCCGAGAGAAGCAGGAGGGGTGAGGAGAAGGAAAGAAAAAACCAACAACAAATGATCTGTCAAGAAGAGAGGAAACATAGTTCTTTCTTTCTTTCTCTCTCTCTTTCTTTTTTTTTTTACTTACAAAGGGCTGGTAATTTATAGTTAATTTTGAGATAGACAAATGGGAAAATTACACACTCCTGTGTGTGTTTTGGGCACTGAAAGCCTGACTCAGGGCTGGAGAGGTCGGCTTTCATGCCACTTACTCAAGAGCAAAACCTCAGGTGGGAAAGGGAGGGAGGAACTTCTGGGCTTGAGGCTTAGAGCTGTCCATGCAGACATCCTCACAGGCCACAGCTGGTAGCTGATTAGCCTTTTGCAGGCAGCAGGGTCTCCACTGGCCCCTGCTCACTGCTCATTGCCCGAATTAGTGAAAATGAATCCCAGCATGTGCAAGCAAGTGGGGTTGATGGAACCCACTGAGGTCAGCTTGCCGAGAAAGCCCTTCAAAGGAACATAGGGACTTCTGACAGATGGAAAGAGCTGGAAGCTGAAAAAGATGTTTCAGGGAGCAAAGGGAGGGTGATGGAGAAGAGAAGCAAGCCTTCAGGCTAAAAACAAGTGGCCACTTAGTGACTAGGAGCCAGAAAGACAGCTCAGATTCTGAATCTCTTCCCTTCCTAATCTAAATAAGAGTATAAAAATACTTTGCTGAATGTGTGTGCGGTGTTCAGGGGTTTCTGTTTCTTTACTATGACTTCTGTCATCCAGGATCACCTCCTGTGAAAACTGGCTATTGCCTACTGGAATATGTGAGAAAAACAAAACAAAACAAAACAGAAATCTTGATAGTCTTTGTATCGGGTAAAGGATCTCTGGCATTCTTGATGTTTTGTATGACCTAGCCAAAAATATTGGCACCAGCAATATTTGAACCTACTGTAAATAAGAAAGTAGAAATAGACTTTGTGGGACCAGCTGTGATGCGCGCGTTTGCAGGCGTGTGTGTGTGTGTGTGTGTGTGTGTGTGTGTGTGTGTTGTGTGCGTGTGCGTGTGCGTGTGCGTGTGCGTGTGTGTGTGTGTGTGTGTGTGCTCCAAGGAAACAGAAGCTGGGTCTTGAAGCTGGGTCTTGAGAGCCTAGAGATGCTCCTGAGAACAGAGGTAATGTGTCAGGCCAAGTTGAAAGCTAAATTTGTGTAGTATGCTGAGGACCACTCAGTACAGCATGGTGGTTCAGACCTCTACCCTTGGAATCAGAAGGAGTTTGGGTAGCAGCCATATCTCTAGATATGTAAACCTGGGCCATTAGATAACCTTCCTGGGCTTCAATTTTCATTATTTTACCACAAGGGTAATGATTATACTATGTAAATCATTGTGCTTTTGGTAAGGAATGCTGGAGAGGATTTATCTCATTGACCCATTATAAGCACTAGGTAAACAGTCCCAGACACTACTATTTATTATTGTGCTGTGAGTACCAACTGTCTCCCGGTACCACTTGTGAACACCCGAAGCGTATGCTCCTCAAGCACCACTACTGCCCACAAGCTTAGATATCTGCTGGTAGCCAGAGGACAAGAAGAGCTGGGGACCAGTAAAAGTGTCTGTTTCCACTTTGCCCAGGTGGCATTGTTCTCTCACACCCTGCCATGGTTTCGAAATGTTCCATCTGAGCTAATGAATCACTAAGATAGATCTGACACTTGCAGAAGACATTGCCTATCAACTCGCTAAAAAATGAGCACAGCAGAGTGGGGGATAAGATCTTTGCCCTGATCCTAAGGAACCATGATCTACATCTTCCCCAAGAGGAGCACTCAGTTGCAGTGGGACTGTAAACAGCACAGCACTCTGAGGAAATCCATTGTTTCCTTCATGACAGACAGAAGAGCAATCAGCCTTCAGTAAGCATGAGGACCGGTCTGCACCACTTGTCTTCACTGACTAGTCCTTGGAGCAAGAGTTACTTCAGTCATGTCTCCCCCTGATTCATGCTTTCCCTCACTTCTGTGAATGGCAAGAGGATAAAAGTCATGTCTTAGATCCACCCCCAAATCCTGTCTGAGCCTTTGCACATCATACAATGGTCTCAGACAGCTCTGAAAATGCTTGTTGACCTGTTCTGTAACACCTTTACAGAAATCCATCTGAGCAGAAGATGCCTTAGGGGTCCCTGGTCCTTAGTTTCTTTTTTTACCATGTGTTTATTTGCAAAAGAGTTCATCTTACTCTGTTCCAGTTTCCCTGCTATGTTGATGTAGTGCTGTTCTGCTGAAAGCAAGAGACAGGAATCCCTCAAGTCTCCCTCCTTTATTTTCCTTATCAACTAGGAGGGTCATGTGAAATACCTTTAGGTCATTTACAAGGTCCCAGGCTTCACTAACCCAAAGCAGACTATGGCCCAGAGTCAACAATGAGGGCAAATTTATGGAGTGATCAGAGTGGAGGGAGAAGGGAAAGAGGCCATTTGTGGTTCTGCTGAAGACACAGTGCCCCTCGTCCTGCTGTCTCATCAATCACTTCTCAGAACTCTTGTTCCCAGTGGCTACAAGACCCCTGTGAAATGCTAAAGTTATAGTGACTTCCCCAAATTTTATACCAACATGATATTACTTTGAATTTACATACCATTATTTGTTTTTTTTTTATTTTAAAGTGTGGTTATGATGTCACTTTGTCTTTCCTCCATTAAATTTTTTCCCACCAAACACCAGGATACTCCTTTGATAGATCAACTTAAAAACTATTGAAAAGTTTTGAAAGTCAGTCCTTACAGAAAGCCTGCCTTTCCAGTGACTTTAGTTGGGGTATCCCAGAGAGACATGGCTAGTTCTCTAAACTAACTAATGGATTACATTGGTTTATGGGCCGATCTCATAGGCATCTCTGTAGAGATTTAAGAAGTTACAAAGGCCTTATAGAATAAGGTCTCTGTGACTTTCTTTTGACCCCAAATTGAAATAATACCTAGTGGCCTTTCTAGCTACAGACATGAATATGACACCAATAACTGAATTGTTCAAGTTTCAAATGGACCCAAGGTTGACCTAATATGGGTCTCTGGGAAACTAAACATCTACTGCAATCTATATTACCACCTTGACCATGTAGACACAGTCAATTTTCTCTGTTGCATCAATGTTGAACCAGTTGTCCAATTGTACTAACTACCAAAACAAACAACAAACAAACAATACCCTGTGTCCCCGAGCATACTAAGCTAGTAGTTTTAGCCTTATTTAATTCATAATCTTCTGTTATGTGTATTGGCCACAGCGATGTTTCCTTTCATTACAGCTTGTTGAAATCTGTTTTCAGAATTTGAGTTGCCATTGTTAGGAACTGAGGATGTGAGTGGCTTGTGACGACCTCCATATCTCCTGACTGAAAATGGCTTTCAATTGACTGCTATTCCTGACAGCACCCTTGAGCTGCCTTCTTAATATTACAATAGCTATTGTGATGGGAAGTTGAATGTTCTCTGATCCTTACTTACTGTCTTAACACATCACTCATCTCTACCCTACACAAAGCCAGACCTTTACAGAATGAACTCACTGACTGGGCTGATTTTCATCTATAAACCACAGACATCGCTCTCAAAACACGCCGTGTGCTTTCTGACTTGTGTATATGTCTTAATCCATTTATAGGCTTCTTCTTCTTCTTATGGAACTTACCACATTTAATTCAAATGAAGGAATCAAGCAATATGAATAGGAAACATGAAGAAAGTTACTATGAATGGTGGTTAATCTTGACTTCAACTTGATGATATTGAAATCACCTTAGAAGCAAACCTCTGGCCATGCTTATAGGGAATTATCTAGATTAGCTTAATTGACATAAGTATGGTTAGTTACATGCTCCATGGGCTTTAGTCCAAGATGGAATAAAAGAGAAAAGCTAGATGAGCACAGGCATTCAACACTCTCTGACATTTGCAATGTTATGAGTCATGGATCCTGCTGCCTTGATTGCCCCACCAACATGGTCTGCACCCTTACACTGTCATCCTCAGGAAATTGTTGCTTCTATAAGTTGCTTTTGTTGGACACTTACCAAAGCAGTGGTAAAGGTAATTAATAAACTCGGAAAATTTTGTTGATATAAAGACCTTTTTCTGAAGGTCAAATTTTGTATAGGTAACATAGTCACCAACCGTCCAGGGGGAAAATAGGATCAGAGTGGGACACAACTCATTGTTCTGCAAGCATCTCAGATTTCTAGTCTCACTTCCAAGAAAGTGAATGTGGTTGTTAAGAACGAGACAGCAGTCAGTAGCAAGACGAGAGACTCCAACTGAAAGAAAGCACCTTGCAACTGCACTCAAAATTTGCAACTGATGCAAACTAGTAAGTTATTGAGTTAAAACAAAATGCTTTGCATGCTTCATGTGCTTTTATTCCCTTCTTTAATATTCACTTTTGATTGACCAACCAGTTAAATGTGTTTCTAGTGGATCTCTACATTCATTTACTCACTAAGTGACTCTTTCCATGGAATTTTTTCCAATTCATGTCTTTGGTTGCGAGAGCTACTAATACTTAAAAATTTCTCTGCACCAACTTCTTTTCTCGAAATCATATCGAAAAATCTGTGTCCTCCAGAATGGCTTCCTTGAGTAATTTCACGTGTAGTTTATTTTCCTCTGCCTTAAATAGCATTAGCACAAGGGTTCCGGCTCCCCTCTCAGGTGGGCTTCTTATACCAGCAAGTACGTGCTTTTCCAGTGAGGTTGGTCTTCATAGGTGTAATATGATTTTGTTTCTAGGCAAAGCCTGCTGCTTCTGCATTTAGGCTTCCTCTGGAGCTTATGGCCGTACTTTATACACTGAGATTAGTCCAGACATCTTAACTGACCTATTTTAGACAATAAACTGAATGGATTAAATAAACACATTTTTATTCACAGATATATTCTTCCTTTGCAAGTTTCAGCTTGGATTAAGACAGAATCAGTTTTCCTACAGTAAAAGCTACAAAAGGTTGGCCAGAGAAATGCAAAAGATTAAACCTAATTAATAGTGTTGGAGAGAGTGTCTTAATTCTTCTTTGCGGTTAGCTGGGTCTTTCAAGACTTTATAAATTCCAAGGTCTGAATGTGAACTAGCCAGACTATTTCTGGTTATGGTTATCAAAACACTCTTCTAATTCAGTTGTGTTCTTTCTATATTTTAAAAACAAAATCTCTGGGGCTAGCGATATGGCTCAGTGACCAAAGGTTCCTGTAGCCAAGCCTGGTGGCCTGCATTTGATCAATCAGTCCACAGAATCGACAAGAGACAGGAGAAAACTTAATTCGCCAAGCTATACTATGATCTCCCTATACTCAGTATGGTACCACATACATAAACAAACAAACAATCAAAATAATCAATAAAAAGTAAAGCAGAAATAGTTATATAAGAAGAAAATGAATGTTTTCCTAATAGCATCCTTAATAAGCAACTACACACTTACCTTGACAGTCACTGTTATTGTGGTTTGTTAAAAGACCAGCACACCAGGAAGGAGGACAGGCCTTCTGGCTGGGTCCCGAGTAGCTCATTAAATTCTGCAACGCCAGAGCAGAGCTTCCGGCTGACAGTGTTTTCTGTTATTCACATAACTGCATGATATAGAATATAAAACTTAACCTGACCTGGATACACTGAGCAAACGTTATCTTTCCTAATCACACTCCATTGAAGAGTAAACTGTGGCCACTGATGGAGGATGTAATAGTTAAATCGTTTATGCAGGGCATGGTCCTACTTGGCACGATCAAGACCGTCAGCAGTCTGTACTGGGAGTGGGTTTCAACTCTGAGATGCTGGAACTCCTCGGAAGCTATTTGGATTACCATAAAAGTTCTCACATTGGGAAGAAAAACTGAGTTCACCACGGTTTTGAATGTTGTTGCAGAGCACAGTTCTCAGGGATTATATTCCAGATCGACTGATCTACAGACAGACAGACAGACAGACAGACAGACAGACAGACAGACAGACAGACATGTTCAGGAAGTCCCTCTTATCTCTGACCCTGAGAACAAGTGTCTGATGTTTGAAAAGTAGCATTTGGTTTAAGCGGTTCCTTGAGCAGTCATTCTTATTGGTGGCACCGATTCTATAAAAGGGAGGGCAGTATTTTTGCCTTCTCTCCACTGACCAAGCAAGACTTTCCCATTTTGGGGAGTAAAGCTTACCCCTCCCACACA
This sequence comes from Cricetulus griseus, assembly GCF_003668045.3. NCBI lineage: Eukaryota > Metazoa > Chordata > Mammalia > Rodentia > Cricetidae > Cricetulus > Cricetulus griseus. The sequence goes on from NC_048599.1 coordinate 54,277,568, forward strand.
CCCTCACCAACCCTCCCCACCCAGGACTCCTGAGCTCTAATCCTGAAGTCCCTATGCAGCTCCTCACCCCCAATACTGTCCTCTGCTTCTACCCTTGTACCAGGGCCACTCAGAAGAATGACAGCCATCACTTATTATTTCCATCCCATTGTATTACTGGGAATTACTGAATTTCCCCCATGAGGCCACTTGGGCCTATTTCCTGATGGCTCCAATCTGACAGCCAACCCCTGAAATCATTTCATGTTATTAAGAAATAAATTTATTATCACTGAATAAGTTATATATTTGATTCAAAGTTCAGGCTAAATGGAAAATTAGATTATTACTATCTTCCTGCAAAGATTTTATTATTAATTTGTTCATTTGAAATTTAATAATTCTGGGCAAGTCAAATAAATTATTTACGATTGTATTTTGCCCCAAGATACAAATCCCGCATATCTTCAGGCTTTCAATTTCTCTTCATATATTTATACTTTAGAAGTTGAAATGCTGAAAGGGAAAAGAAATATAGTGGAAAATGAGGTCGCTGATCATCAGAAATCAGGACCAAATACTATTTTAATGCTGATGTTTGCTTAAATGATCATCACAAAAGAGAAACAATAGATGACTGCATAATATCTAAACACACCTCCGGTTCCATCATGGGAAAAATCAGAGGCTGATTAATTTCTGGATAACATCCACAGAGAGTCAAGGGAGGGATCTGTGGATACTGCTGTTATTTAACATATTTTACCTCACAGGAAGACAGGCACCTCTTAAGTACACATTTGTGCCCATCTCCACAGCAACACATAACCTAATAAAGAGCCACTGTCCCTAGCTTCCATTGTCTGTGGAGAGTTGTTTGTCTTTCTTTAGCAAGCTCTGCAGAAAGAGGAGCAGTTTTCCAAAACTTAGATGAACAATCTGGGCTTACAAAGTAGCATTTTGGTTTTCTCACAGTAGCAATTTTAGGCGACACCAGTGCTTGGCCAGAAAGTCAAACACAAGTTATAAACAACCATACACATAACCACTGGGTGGACACTGTGATGGAGCCAACTTTTATGCGCAACATCTCCCTGTGAAACCAGTTTGGTATTTGGTTTGTAAAAAGAGAAGGCGGTTTGTGTGTGTGTGTGTGTGTGTGTGTGTGTTTGGGGGGCATGAGAATGAGTGGGGGTGCTGATGTGGACTTCTGCTGATGATCAGGAGCATCAGCAGGTAGGCTCCAGGTAGCAGGCTGCGTTAGCTATATTCAAATGCAGCTCAGGATAACAAAAAGAAGCTCAGAGGAGTTCCTTGATAGGCAGCTGTCCGAGGAAGGTCAGAAGGGATCCGAATGCAGGAACTGAGCAAAGTGGGCATATCTAGGAATGCAACCATCCATGCATTCCATTGTCTGCTAACACAATGTCCCTGAAAGGAAACTGTTCAGGGATTACCATTGATTTGCTTCTGAAAAGACTGGCACGTTTCGTAAGTTCATGTCAGCAGTGTGTTCTGTTTGAAGACATGGTGTAAGCCCATTTTAAACAAGTTGCCTTCTTTATGTGGGCTACATCCTGTGGTTATTTATATAAACAGTGGAGAACTACATGGTGGGAACAGGCAATCTAAATGATTCAGCCTCACTGTGGAATGCACTTGGGCTCTCTCTCTCTCTCTCTCTCTCTCTCTCTCTCTCTCTCTCTCTCTCTCTATCTCTTTCATACACACACACACACACACACACACACACACACACACACACACACCACAAGCAGCATTTGCCATCTCCATTTTATACCTATTAATACAATAGGACATAAATATGTAATGACTATTGTCTTTTAAATTATTTTCAATGCATTATAAATTCTCATCCACACAACTTATTAGTAGAATAAAATTATATTTGCCATGCATCCACGGTCATTTAATTTTCAACAGACTTATGCAAGTAAATCCACATCCTTCTCTTTGTCTTCTAAGAATTAGGTCTGGAACTAGGTCAATAGACCAATTCTTTTCTGACATGTAGATAACTAAACTCTTCAAAAAAAATCTTCCATAGTCTGTGTATGAGGTGATCTTCTTGGCTCACCCACAAGATAAAGTGACTAAAATGTACAAGATATACCTCAAAATTGTAAGTTAACAGGCACACTAAAGAAAATAAGTAAAACTAGCAATTATCCTTGGGGAAAATAAGAATAGAGGAGTAGATTCAATAGGAGAAAACAGAAAGAGATGAAGGAAGAAAGGAAGAGAGGAGGGGAGCAGAGGTGGGGAGTGAGCATGAGGTTCTATGGGCCAAAGGATGTACATATGAGAGCCTTCCACCTAAGAGCAGTTCTGTATTGACACTTCGACCTACTCAACTTTTCAGGACTTCCATTGACACTCATGCTGCTCCAGACTCTATCTTGAGGCATGTATAGGGGTCCAGTCAGTGTGGACTTTGAGAGCATTGGAACCACTTGGAGACGTAAGTCTTTTAAATGTTAAACTCTTACTGTGGTCCATCTGCTTTTCATCTCACAGGGGCAATAGCAATGTAGTGTAGTTTAAAAATAAAGAGGGCACATAATGTAAGCAGTGAGTGCAAAGGGGAAAAGTTATGAACTTCTGGGTGGCAAAGAAGAAAGCAGAAACCCGTCTGGGCTGTGATCCAGTGTCATCTCTTTTTTTACTTTTCTCATGTAACTTCAAGTATCAGGTTTGGAAAATATGCTCACATCTAGCCACCTGGAGGGTTCTGATGGCAAGATGAATACAGTGTTTAACCCCAAAATGGAGACCTTGCTGTTCCTCCTCTTCATTGAGCCAACAATCCAGGTCTGAGGATAGAGGCTGAGTGATCTCAATAAGCATGTCAAAGTTCTAATATTTAGGACAGTGTGATGAATTTTGATGAAGGTAAGAAAAGCAAACTTTAACACCTAATGGTGTCTTGTCTCTGTAAGGAACTCTGAGACTGAGAAAAAATGGAAATGAAGGATGGAAAAAAGAGGGGCATGAGTCTAGAGGTTGAAGGCTTTAGCCTACAGCAGTGCCATTCTTCCTAAGAGGATCCTCCAAAAGAAGGGAGAAGATTAAGCCTTCACCCTAACTCTTGGTTTTCTACCATCTTCCAGTCTTAAGGAAAGGTCATCAGAGGGCAAAGGACCCTCTTTATGTCCATGCCACCTCGACAAAATTTCTTTCCTCTCCCATCTTCTGATCATATTCCTCATTTCCCAGTCAATGTTCTAACTACCTAGGTTAACTCCATCTAATATATCCTTGCACCAGGGCACTAGCTACATATTCTTACTATCAACAATGAGTAAATTTGGAGCTACTATAAAGGGTTTTATGTTGGTTTCTTTTCTTAGTATTTAGTAGTCATTGTGGCAGGGTAGCCAAAATAGGAGTGGTTTCCTCAGGCTACTCTAAATATCTGCTGTGGATCAGCCATCAGTGTTCATCAGTAGAATATACACACACATGTTTCATGCCTTGACCTCTGTTCATGGCTGTGCTTAAAAACAATGAGCTTTTTCTGATTGTTTGCTTGCTTGCTTTGCTTTGTTTTTTTTTGTTTTGTTTTATACACTGGAAGGTGAGTTCTCCCATGTAAACTATTTGTTCAAAAGCTAGGGGAACATTTACAAGAGAGGAAACACAGGTTTGGGGAGCAAAAAACCACATTGTATGAAACAGAGTCTGAAATTGAATAAGAAGCCTCATGAATAATAATAGTTCAATGATTAAGTTAAAATGATCAATATTTGCTTATGAGGCTGGGACATATGGACCTTATTCATTCTTTATGTTCCATAAAAATAAATCCAATTTGTAGGTGGAAGTGCTTTTCAGTTAAAGTAAGATAATGTTTTATCTGTCTCTCTCCTTCCCATCCCATCCTCTGTAAGTCCAAATTCTATCCCAGGTCTCCATCATTTAACACCACTGCCTTCTTTCTTCCCTCTTAGGTAACACAGAGCCAGGCATGGTGGCACAAGTTTGTAATTCCACTATTAGGAAGGCTGGTTCAAGTCCGCAGCCAAATGGTGAATTGGTGAATCGGTGGCCACTCTGGGCTATTATTGCCAAGAGTCTGTCTCAAAACAATAAGAAAAAAAAAAAAGAAAAGAAAGAAAGAAAGAAAGAAAGAAAGAAAGAAAGAAAAGACTCAATGGAAGGATGATACTGATAGTTATGCATGATGCTAATGTCTACCACTGTTGTGAGTCAAATAAGGGATATGTCACAATTTTCAACTATCTGTAATTTTCATTCATATTTAATAAAGTACACATCAAGACTTGAAAATAGATTTCAAGAGGAGCCTTCCTGGTCCATTGGTATCCCACTATCCATGTGACAACTGCTGCAGATATGAGTGGGTATCAATGTCACTTGAGATAGTGTCTTAGGACCACTCTGTGGGCACCGTGAAATCATTCCTTCCTGCTTGTGTCTCTCAACCTGTCACAAACAAACAAGTACTTAACAATAAGTTTAGGGGTATCAAGCAATCCTTTGAGAGCTAGGCTGGGAAATAAAAGCTAAGATAGATTTTATGCCAGTGTGTTCCTTGCAGAATTACTGTGATCTAAGTTTGGCATCTGGTGACCTTGTCATCAAGGAACTGGAAGTTAGGAATTAAAGTTATGTTTCTTGTGACACACAATCTGGATTCTATTTCTCTCCTGAAGCCCGAAAATGACCCTGGCTAGTCCTATGATTATCGACTGGAATTAGCAATGGAGGACAGGCTAGTGGAAGTGGAGCCTGGGTGGCAGGAGGATAACATTTATAAATATCCTGGAGGGAGTTGCTGGAGTTTTAGGTGCAAAGTTTAATGTGGCTGTTTCTTTGCCTTTTGGAACCAGAGGCCCCAAAACAAACAATACTGTGGTTTTATTAAAACGCTAAATACATGGTGATTTTCCAATGACATTTACCTACTCGTGAAAAAGAGTGTACCAAAGGGGTTCTGAGGGTCCCTGTGGATTTGGGCTGTGTAAGCTATAACTTCAGCAAACAGTTTCTACAGAAGCAGAGAGGTGGTTGAAATAGGGAGCTCTCAGGTCTTGTGTATTTTCAGGCTAAATAAATATGGAGCTAACTTCTGCTTTGCATTTATTTCTTTGGGCCCATCCCTACTTCTGTAAATTTCTATGATCTTCTTGGAGATTTGTCCCAGGCTTGATTTTGGGAAGGCAGTACGGTTACCAGAGACAACCATGAACACAATTGGTACCAGAGGCTGAGTGCCAACTGAACAATGGTTTTAAGGTCAAAAACCACTGAAGCTTAAGTCGGGTCTAAGAAATGGGGAAAGTGCTTAGAGATGAAAGAAACAAACAAAGGCAAAGCTGCCACAGGCTAGTCACTACACCAGAGAGGTCTTCAGAGCCAGCGTGGGAATTGGGACACTGTGGGCTTCAGTGTGTGTGTGTTTTTTAAAACACTTAATAAGCTGTTCCCTTATATTTGTAATAGCCAGAAACTAGAAGCAGCCCAGATGCCCCTCAAATGAAGAATGGATAGAGAAAATGTGGTACATTTACACAATGGAGTACTACTCAGCAGAAAAAAAAATGGAATTTTGAAATTTGCAGGAAAATGGATGGAACTAGAAGAAACCATTCTGAGCGAGGTAACCCAATCACAAAAAGACAAATATGATATGTACTCACTCATATGTGGATTTTAGACATAGAGTAAAGGATTACCAGCCTACAATCCACACTGCCAGAAAAGCTAGTAAACAAGGACGACCCTAAGAGAGACATACATGGTCCCTTGGAGAAGGGGAAAGGGTCAAGATCCCCTGAGCAAATTGAGAGCATGGGAGGAGGGAGAAGGGAGCTAGGAGAATGAGAAGGGAAGAAGAGGAAGGATGCAGAGGTCATGAGGGAGCAGAAAGGTTGAGTCAGTGGAAGAATAGAAGAAAGGATATGTGATAGGTAGGGTTTTAGTTGGGGGTGTTAGGGGAGGAGGGGAGGGAGAAGGGAACTGGGATTGTCATGTAAAACAATCTTGTTTCTAATTCAAATAAAAATGATTAAAAAAATAAGCTGTGCCCTTGCATTGCTGAATCCTCAGTAAACTTTTAGTTCCCTGACTATGAATGAAGGAAAGCATGGCTACTAATTAATTCACAGTCTTGCTGTGACCAATGGAGAGAGTTTGGGAGGAACCCACATAGAACCTGACAAACAGGTTCTCCATAAACAACCTAGATAAAACTCTTATTAAACACAAAATAGTCTAAGAAACCATAAAAGTAAGCTTGATGCAAGGTCTTCCAAACACTGCTTTATTTGTATTCCCAATATCTGAGAATTTTAATCCATTACATTCTGAAGTCAATGGCACGTATGAGCCTCTGAGTTGTTCTTTGAGCAGAGAAAATGACATGGCATCTATGGTAGCTATGGACCTCAGGCTCCTGCATAGGCCTTCCACTCTTTCTGCCTTCTTGGAGATACTTGCATTTATGCCACTTTAGAGGAGTGTTATTAATAAGGTATCTGAATCTATCGATTGGGAATAGTATTCTAATAGCAGAGAGAAAGTAGCTAACACACTTTAGAGTTTTCATGAGTGATGGCTAGCAGGTACATTGGCTTGATTCATGCACTTAATTGATCTACTACGTAACAGTTTATTAAGACACAGGTGGGAGCTAAGTGCGTTTCACTACCTGGCAGAAAGCTGGATTTCAAGGGCACAGTTGTAATTGAAAGAGCATTGGATGGACTGAAAAGGGTCTCCAGGATTTCATCCTAGGCTTAGAACTCTTTGTAATGAGACAGTTTTATCTAGGCTTTTCATGAACTTTGATCCTAAAGAAGAAGTAAATGAAAGTCTACATTGATTCAGGGAACTCTGGGCCCTCGTGATATGTGAGTTGGTTTTGTGGGAACTGGAATCACTGAACAAATCCTTCACAGTGTCTAGCCTTGACTTGAAGCAAGCTATGATAAAGCCTCAGCTTCCACATCCAAGTCCTTTGCAAAGAAACATTGAGTCACATCACTCCTTCAACTCCTGTCCCCACTCAACCCTCCAGTTCTTTCCTTTCTGTCAGATGGGTACAGTACGGACTTCCTATAATATTCATTATTATACTTTATTGAGGCCCCATTTTTCTTTTCTCACCTCCATGTTCTCATTGTCATTTCCCCATTGATGTTCTTCAGAAGAACATTTTTAAGCAATGTACAGTAAGAGGTGATATATTGGGAATGAACAGATGGTTGGGCAGTGGTTGTGCACACCTTTACTCCCAACACTTGGGAGGCAGAGGCAGGTGAATCTCTGTGAGTTTGAGGCCAGCCTGATCTACAGCACTCGTTCCAGGACATTGAGGGTGGTTACATAGAGAAACCCTGTCTTGTAAAACAGAGAGAGAGAGAGTGAGAGAGAGAGAGAGAGAGAGAGAGAGAGAGAGAGAGAGAGAGAGAGAGAGAGAGAATAAATAGATCTCCACTCTCCTATGCTAGAAGACAGACCCAAATATCAGGATCCTGCCCCAACACAACTTCTTACCAGCTGTACACTCCATTTTTGTGATTTTTATGTTAAACCAACTTAGAAAGTTGCCTTGCATATCTCTCCACTATTGCTGATCTTCTTCTTTGGTAAGCTTGGTGTGAACAATGAATCTCAGTCTGGTACCCAGGATTCCAATCCTCCCATTGAAATCCTAAAGTAATTATGCTTCTTTTACTCCCAATGTAAAGATGCTGATTATAAGAAATACAGTTTTACTGTTCACTGCAGCCAACTCTAGTACATTGTACTGCACCACAACAACCAGCATATTAGAGTTCTGTTGATTTACCTATCACCCAGTAACGTATAGCATCACCAGGAGAATAAAGAGAATTTATATCCTTGGAGAAAGTCTTATAACCATGAGGTCCACTGAGTCTCTCTTACTTACATAAAAGCATTAAGCAGTCTTCTCTTTTCTGGAGGTGTTTGCTACAAAACAAGCATGAAAATACCCTGAACAAATGGAGCCCTCTCCACTCCAGACACAATGTTATGCAGGTTGCATTGACTCAGTCCTGTGAGAGAGATGCTCTCTCCCTGATTTACACATGGAGACAATAAAGCACACAATGAAACAAAAGAAAAACCCTGTTTTGTTTTTTTGTTTGTTTTTTTGTTGTTGTTGTTTTGTTTTATTCTTCTTGGAAATTTCAATGCATTGTGTTAGGCAATTCAAAGAAGTTGCAACTTTAAGAGTTTTCTCTAATTGTATGATTTTCTTTAATTGTCTAATGAGACAAAGAAATACATAGGTCCCAGTCACACCAGTGGAACACTCCTCTGTCATCAGGTTCAAAGCAAGAGGAACATCCTAGGATCTCCTTGAACACACTTTCATTTTTTTACTCTCTGCAAATAATCAAGCAGTACATTGGTTTCCGACATCAGCAGTCTCTTTGTCCATTATTGACATTAATCACCGGCTTCTTTTATTCCATGGTGTTTATGACAGTTGCCCTTCAAGTCACTCACAGATTGAAGCCACAGTTTGTTTCCCAGCTAAGTGCTGACAGGTTAAATAGGATGTTTACTGGGATCCTCAGGGTGAAAGGAGCATATGTAAGGATTGCTCTTTGGATCTCTAGCTGGGGTAATAGGAAGAAATTCTAAATGCAGAGATGCTGGAATAATTTTAACTAAGTAGATGAATCTGGTCTCCAGCTCTTGCTGTTACTGACTTTTCTGTCCTCAGTTAAACTATAGATGATACCCAAAGAGTGCCCAGGAATGAGGAATGGGTATCTGAGGGTGCAATAAAGGGGATCCAGGTGAGCCTACCCTTGTCATTTGCACTGTTGGAGATTGAGGCTTACAGCATGAGTTTGTGTCTGGGACAGTCATCATGTGATAGAGCTGCCTGTTTCTCTTTGTGGCTGTGTACCAGAATCATTGCACACAGGCTTCTCAGGGCAGCCATTTGGGGCATGCAGCTGGGAGCTTGGCACAGTGCTACTGACAACTCATCCTAGAGGTGATTCTTGCTTTGGCTTTGGGGTCAGAAATGCTAGTATCTAAGCAGAAAGATGAAATGCTGAGTGAATCTTTGGAAATAGATCAGTAAGGCTGTTAAAATGCTTATCTTTCTACTATTTATAATGAATACTAAAACATTATGTTCAAGTCACATACCAAATGTACTTTGGAGCATAAAAAGGAAGGGCTGCTCTACAGGGGCCTTGGACTCTTGAAGTGCCCTCATTTTGTCAGGCTTTTGACGATGAGCCAAGGCTCACCATCAGAAAGGCAAAGGCCTGCTCCAACACTATTTAATTAGAATGTTAAAGAGATGCTCATGTCAGCTTAAACCCGGGGTTTGCAGTATTACTTAATGAAGAAGATGATATCCTACATTTAGCTCTCCAAGTCTCTCTGTTTCCATGTATACAAGAAAGGGATAAATAGTTACAATGACAAAACTCCAGATCAATACTCTCCATTTTCAGCAATTCTTTTAAAAAATGTTTATGCTCCCTTTTTATTACAGTTTAGAAAAATATGAAATTATGGTGAAGTAGTAACCAGGAATCAGTTCATATGCCCCAAAGTTGAGTATTCCAGGAAACAGAATGCTTTAAAAGGGATTAGTTGGTGAGAGAAGACAGAAACCAGGCTTATGCCTGGTTTGTTTTTTGTTTTCAGAGTTGCTGATGCCAAGAAGATCTCAAGATATGTGGGGTGTGCTAGTGTACAAAACAGTCTAGCCAGCATAGGGTTGAGGAGAAAATCAGGACCATAGAGATACATTATGAGATTTACAGTCAAAGCAATAACTTTAAGAGGAGGTTAAGAGGAGGGTACCACAGAGGAAGAGACACAGTTGAAACATAAGACCACCCTCCAATGGTTACCAGGTATTAGGCACTTAGGCAAGTGAATTATGGCATACGTATCTCCTGGTAAACCCACAAAGCCCTTGAATGCTTAGTGCTATTGTAAATCCTCCTTAAGCGTCAACGAAACTGAGGTACACAGAGATTACATAACCATAAGGGATCATTATTATTCCACTGTCCCTACATGCAAGACAGCATCTTACTATCTCTTGTTTTTAACAGGCAACTTAGCGACTTAAGTAGTTAATATTACATCAATTCTTACTAACATTTTATTTGAGCTTAACAAAGTGTTAAACACGGGTTCCCTTATGATCCGGTGGCACCGTGTCTTCCTAGCTTGACTTTCCTCATATTCCTTATTGCCTATTATGCCATTATTAATTTTTTATATCATACCTCTACTCTATTAGCAGTTCTTTCTCTAACCTTGTCATTTTACACAGGGATGCCTCTTTCTGAAAGTTATCATTAGATTTATTTTATATGTATGTGCATTTTGTCTGCATGTATGTCCGTGCACCACACACAGGCAGGACCCACAGTTTTCAGAAGATAGCATCAGATCTACTGACATTATAGATGGTTGTAAGTCACCAGGGGGTGCTGGGAATTGAGCCAGGTCCTCTGGAAGAACAGTGATCAGATTCGTTCCGGACAATTTTTATCCACTCTGTAATATCTATTCATCCCTCAAGACCAAGGCCCTGTGGCCTCTCCAAAGCCTCTCCTTATTTTTCAAGTGTAGCTACTGCTTCTCTTATTTCCCAACAGAATCATGTACATGCCAAATGTGGAGTCTCAGGGCATTCAGGATAATTTTACTGCCTGCACTAGTCTGCCTTTGTCACGGGGGTTTTGATAGACAGGAGCCAACCCATCCTCTTGAAATTTCTACTGTAAGGCAACACAGAACTATCATACCTGGTGATGTAGGTTTACAGTGTACAACAAAAGAGGGTGCCCTCCATAAATGTCACAATATGAATGGCTTCCCTGAAGATATGTACCGGCTTACCTGTGCCACCAAACACAATCACCTGATCTCAATAGCAAGATATTTAAAACAGGAATGTACATGGAACAAATAGACAGAGACTGATGGGGGAAGTCCTTCTGTGTGTATGTCTCTATTATTGGTTAGTGAATAAAACACTGTTGGCCAGTAGGGAAGCAAAATAGGCAGGACAAGGAGAGAAGGAGGATTCTGGGAAATGAGGTAAAGAGACAGGTCATAATGTAACCCCGTGAAGAGAGGACGCATGTCGCTGGAATCCTCTATGAGATAAGTCTTTTTTGTGTGTTTTTTTTTAAATTTATTATTTTTTTATTAGGAAGAAAATTATTTTACATGTCAATCCCAGGTCCCTCTCCCTCCCCTCATCCCCTGCCCCCACAACTAACACCCTACTATCCCATACCCTTTCTGCTCCCCTGGGAGGGTGAGGCCTTCCATAGGGGGTCTTCAAAGTTTGTCATACTCTTTGGGAGAGGGCCTAGGCCAGCTCCCTTGTGTCTAGGCTCAGGGAGTAACCCTCCATGTGGGATGGGCTCCTAAAGTCCATTTCTATGGTAGCTACAAGTACTGATCCACTACAAGAGGTCCCACAGATTTCCAAGGTCTCCTCACTGACACCCACATTCAGGGGGTCTGGATCAGTCCCATGCTGGTTTCCCAGATATGTGTCTGGGGACCAAGAGTTTTCCCTTGTTCAGGTCAGCTGTTTCTGTGGGTTTTACCAGCCTTGTATGGACCCCTTTGCTCATCAGTCCTCTTTCTCTGCATGTGGATTTCAGTTCAGTTCAAGGTTTAGCTGTGAGTGTCTACTTCTGGATGAAGACTATAGGATGGCAAACGAATTAGTTATCAATCTCATTATCAGGGGAGGGCATTTAAGGTAGCCTCTCCTCTGTTGCTTAGATTGTTAGTTGGTGTCATCTTTGTAGGTCTCCAGACATTTCCCTAGTGCCTGATTTCTCTTTGAACTTATAATGTCTCCCTCTATTATATTATCTCTTTTCTTGCTCTCTTCTGTTCTTCCCCAACTCAACCTCCCTGCCCCATCATGTCCTCCTCACCCCTCCCTTTCTCTCCTCATTCTCCTAGTTCCCTCTCCCTTGCCCCCATGCTCCCAATTTGCTCAGGAGATCTTGTCCCTTTCTCCTTCTCCAGGGGACCATGTATGTCATTCTTATGTCTCCTTGTTTACCAGCCTCTCCGGCTGCTTGGGCTGCAGGCTGTCAATCCTTTACTCTATGTCTAAAATCCACATATGAGTGAGTACATACAATGCCTGTCTTTTGGTGACTGGTTTATCTTGCTCAGAATGGTTTCTTCTAGTTCCATCCATTTTCTTGCAAATTTCAAGATTCCATTGTTTTTTCCACTGAGTAGTACTTTATTGTGTAAATGTACCACACTTTCTCTGTCCATTTTTTTTGTAGAGGGGCAACTAGGCTGCTTCCAGTTTCTGCTTATTACGAATAGTGCTGCTATGAACATCGTTGAACAGATGTCCTTGTTGTATGAATGTGCTTCTCTTGGGTATATGCCTAAGAGTGGAATTGCTGGATCTTGTGGTAGACTGATTCTAATTTTCTTGAGGAGTCACCATACTGATTTCCAGAGTGGCTGTACGAGTTGCCATTCCCACCAGTAGTGGAGGAGTGTTCCCCTTTCTCCACAACCTCTCCAGCATAAACTGTCATTGGTGTTTTTGATTTTACCCATTCTGACAGGTGTAAGATGGTATTTCAGAGTTGTTTTGATTTGCATTTCCCTGATTGCTAAGGATGTTGTATATTTTCTTATGTGTCTTTCATCCATTTTAGATTCCTCTATTGAAAATTGTCTATTTAGTTCTGCACCTCACTTTTTAATTAGATTATTTGGTGTTTTAGAGACTAGCTTCTTGAGTTCATTGTAAATTTGGAGATCAGCCCTCTGTCGGATGTGGGGTTGGTGAATAACTTTTCCCAATCCGTGGGCTGTCGTTTTGTCTTGCTGACTGTGTCCTTTGCCTTACAGAAGCTTCTCATTTTCAGGGGTCCCATTTATAAATTGTGGATCTCAGTGTCTGTGTTATTGGTGTTAGGTTTAGGAAATGGTCTCCTGTACCAGTTTGTTCAAGGGTATTTCCTACTTTCGCTTCTAATAAGTTCAGTGTGGCTGGGTTTATGTTGAGGTTTTTGATCCATTTGGATTTAAATTTTGTACATGGTGATAGACATGGATCTATCTGCAGTCTTCTACATGACAGTATCCAGTTATGCTAGAACCATTTGTTGAAGATGCTTTATTCATTCCATTGTGTAGCTTTGGCTTCTTTGTCAAAAATCAGGCGTTCATAGGTGTATGGGATAGTATCAGGTTTTCCACTCAATTCCATTTGTCTACCTGTCTATTTTTGTGCCAGTACCAACCTGTTTTCAGGACTATAGCTCTATAATAGCGTTTGAAATCAGGGATAGTGATGCCTCTGGAAGTTCTTTTATTGTACAGGGTTGTTTTGGCTATACTGGGTCTTTTGTTTTTCCATATAAAGTTGAGAATTGTTTTTTCAAGTTCTGTGAAGAATTGTGTTGGGATTTTGATGGCGATTGCATTGAATCTGTAGATTGCTTTTGGCAAGATTTCCATTTTTACTATGTTGATCCTACCTATCCAAGCACATGGAAGATCCTTCCATTTACTTGTATCTTCTTTAATTTCTTTCTTTAAAGACTCAAAATTCTTATGATACATATCTTTCACTTTTTTGGTTAGTGTTACCCCATGGTATTTTATGTTGTTTGTGGCAATTGTAAAGGGTGATGTTTCTCTGATTTCTTTCTCAGCACATTTATCACCCATATATAGTAGGGCTACTGATTTTTTTTTCAGTTAATCTTGTATCCTCCCACTTTGCTGAAGCTGTTTATCAGCTGTAGGAGTTCTCTGGTAGAGTTTCTCGGTTCACTTATGTAGACTACCATATCATCTGAAAATAGTGAGAGCTTGACTTCTTCCTTTCCAATTTGTATCCCCTTGATCTCCTTTTTTGTCTTATTGCTCTAGCTAGAACTTCAAGTACAATATTGAAGAGCTATGGAGAGAGTGGACAGCCTTGTCTTGTTCCTGATTTTAGAGGAATAGCTTTGAGTTTCTCTCCATTTAGTTTGATGTTGGCTGTTGGGTTACTGTATATTGTTTTTATTATGTTTGGGTAAGTTCCTGTTATTCCTGATCTCTCCAGGACCTTTACCATGAAGGGATGTTGAATATTGTCAAAGGCTTTTTCAGCATCTAGTGAGACGATCATGCGGTTTTTCTTCTTCAGTTGGTTTATATGGTGGATTACATTGACAGATTTTCGAATGTTGAACCAACCTTGCATCCCAGGGATAAGGCTACTTGATCATGGTGGATGATTTTTCTGTTATGTTCTTGGATTCAGTTTGCCAGTATTTTATTAAGTATTTTTGCATCTATGTTCATGAGGGATATTGGTCTGTAGTTCTCTTTCTTAGTTGTGTCTTTGTGTGGCTTGAGTACCAAGGTAATTGTAGCCTTGTAAAAAGAGTTTGGCAATGAACCTTCTGTTTCTATTGTGTGGAACAATTTGAGGACTATTGGTATTAGCTCTTCTTTGAATCTCTGGTAGAATTCAGCACTGAAGCCATCTGGCCCTGGGCTTTTTTGGTTGGGAGACTTTTGATGACTGCTTCTATTTCCTTAGAGGTTATAGGTCTGTTTAAGTTGCTTATCTGTTCTAGATTCAATTTTGGTAAGTGATATCTGTCCAGAAAATTGTCCATTTCCTTTAAATTTTCAAATTTTGTGGAGTACCTGTTCTCAAAGTATGACCTGAAGATTCTCTGGATTTCCTCAGTGTGCATTATGTCCCCATTTTCATTTCTGATTTTGTTAATTTGCATGTTCTCTCTCTACCTTTTGGTTAGTTTGGATAAAGGTTTGTCTACCTTGTTGATTTTCTTAAAGAACCAACTCTTTGTTACACTGATTCTTTGAATTGTTTTCTTTGTTTCGACTTTATTGATTTCTGCCCTCAGTTTGATTATTCCCTGGCATCTACTCCTCCGGGGTGAATTTGCTTCCATTTGCTCTAGAGCTTTCAGCTGTGATGTCAACTCTTTTATGTGATTATTCTCTAGTTTCTTCATGTGAGCACTTTGAGCTATGAACTTTCCTCTTAGTACTGCTTTCAAAGTATCCCATAAATTTGGATATTTTGTGTCTTCATTTTCTTTGAATTCTAGGAAGTCTTTAATTTCTGTCTTTATTTCTTCCTTGACCCAGGAATGGTGCAATTGCATGTTGTTTAATTTCCATGAGTTGGTAGGTTTTCTGCAATTTGTGTTGCTTTTGGATTCTAACTTCAAAGTATGGTGGTTTAATAAGACACAGGAGATTATTCCAATTTTTTTGTACCTGTTGAGGTTTGCTATGTTGTGGAGTGTGTGTTCGATTTTTGAGAAGGTTCCATGTGATGCTGAAAAGAAGGTATATTCTTTTGTGTTTGGATGGAAAGTTCCATAGATGTCTGTTAATCCCAACTGAGTCATAACTTCTGTTAGTTTCTTTGTCTCTTTGTTAAGTTTCTGTCTGGTGGTCCTGTCCAGTGGTGAGTGTGGGTTGTTGAAGTCTCCCATTACAGCTGTGTGAGGTCATATTTGTGATTTGAATTTTAATAATGTTTCTTTTATGAATGTTGGTGCCTTAGTATTTGGGGCATTGATGTTTAGAATTGAGATTTATTCCTGATGGATTTTTTCTGTGATTAATATGAAATGACCTTCTTCATCTCTTTTGATTGATTTTAGTTTGAAATCTAACTTGGTAGATACTAGGATAGATACCCCAGCTCATTTCTTGGGTCCATTTGATTGGAATATATTGTCCCAACCCTTTACTCTGAGGTAATGTCTGTCTTTGAATTCGAGGTGTGTTTCTTGTATGCAGCAGAAGGATGGATTCTGTCTTGGTATTCAATCTGCTAGCCTGTGTCTTTTTATAGGAGAGTTAAGACCATTAATATTGAGTGAAATTAAGGTCCATTGATTGTTTATTCTTGTTTGTTTTTGATTTGTTGTTGTTAGTGGTATTGTATGTGGATTTACCCTGCTTTTTCTTTTGGATTTTCATAAAGTGGAATTATCTATTGCCTATGTTTTTTGTGAGTGTAGTTAATTTCCTTAGGTTGGAGTTTTCCTTCCAGTACTTTCTGTAGGGCTGGATTAGTTATTACATACTGATTAAATCTGGTTTTGTCGTGGAATATCTTGTTTTCTCCATTTATAGTGATTGAAAGCTTTGCAGGGTGTAGTAGTCTGGGCTGGCATCCATGTTCTCTCAGAGTTGGTAGAATATCTATCCAGGTCCTTCTGGCTTTCAGAGTTTCCATGGAGAAGTCCGCTGTAATTCTGATAGGTTTGCCTTTATATGTTACTTGGCCTTTTTCCTTTGCTGCTCTTAATATTCTTTCTTTATTCTGTATGTTTGGTGTTTTAATTATTATGTGACAGGGGGACTTTCTTTTGTGGTCCACTCTATTTGGAGTTCTGTAGGCTTCTTGTACTTTCATTGGCATGTGTCTTTCTTTAGGTTGGGAAAGTTTCCTTCTATGATTTTTTGAATATGTTTTCTGCACCTTTGAGTTGGGTTTCTTCACCTTCTTCTATACCTATTATCCTTAGGTTGGTCTTTACATGGTGTCCCATATTTCCTGGATATTTTGTGTTTAGGATTTGTTGGACTTAAGATTTTCTTTGCTTGATGAATTTATTTCCTCTAGTTTATCTTCAGCATCTGAGATTCTGTCTTCCATCTCTTGTATTCTGTTGGTTATGCCTGAATCTGTGGTCCCTGATTGTTTACTCAGCTTTTCCTCTTCCAGCATTCCCTCAGTTTGTGTTTCCTTCAACTGTTTAATTGTATTTTCTTGGCTTTCCTTGATTTCTTGCATCTTTTGGTTTGTCTTTTCTTCCATTTCTCTGAAGGATTTTCTGATTTCCTACTTAGGGTCTCTGTCATCTGCATGAAGTTGTTTTTAAGGTTGCTCTCTTCTGCTTCATCTGTGTTGGGATGTTCATGTCTTGCTGGTGTAGAGTCCCTAGACTCTGGTGGTGTCATATTGGTTTTCCTGTTGTTGGATGTGTTCCTATATTGTCATCTTCCCATCTCTTCTTCCTTTCCTGGTGTGTATGGGTCCGGGTTTCTCTTCAGGTAGGTGCAATTGGCTCCGATACACTGATGGGTATCAAGGTGGGTGCTGGCAGGTTCGAGGTACTTGCTCTTCAGGTGGGTGTGAGCAGGACTAGTGCAGAGATTTCAGCAGACTTTGGGTAGCTTGGTCCTCAGGGGCCGAGTTGACTTGCCTACAGACCTCTGGGCAGCAGTTCCCAGAGTGGGCAGGCTGAAGTTGGGCCCAAGTCAGGGGCCAAAGCAGCTCACCTATGTACTTTCCACACTCTGCACTCTGCACTGCCTGGGGGCAGAGTAGCCCAGTGATCTCAGCAGAGGCAGGGTCCCTGGGTCTTCAGGGACCGATTCAGTCTCTAAGATAAGTGTTTATAAAATATATAGATTAATGGTTATGGTTGATACTTAAGACAGAGCTAGCAAATAAGAAATCCTAGTCATTGGCCAGCAGCATTGTAACTAATATTAATCTCTGTGTGTTATTTGGGGGCCCTAACATGGCAGTGGAACTCAGGCAGCTGGCAGAAAGAGTTCTCGTTACATAAGACAATAGCACACATCACATGTATAACATGTCATGCTTGTAAGTAACAGAAAGACATGGTTTGGATCTTTAGTCTAAAACTTCTTTATTATTTGTGATTCCTTTTATTGAAGTTCAAGCAAAACTTTGATGTTATAGAGACACCAGGCCCTAAGTGATCCAGATCAGAATCTAACATTTCCTAAATGCATTCCAAAAAAGGTAAGTGGGTATTCTTTCTAATTCTATATTTAATATTACTCAGGCATTCAGAAACTAATGTCATCAAAAATAGGAATAAATATTTGAGTCAGTCAAGCGATTGGATGCTGATTTTGGAACAAATTGCTGTCAGAGTAAGAGAGATGCATTGCTTTTAAGTCAGCATGAAGGTCTTTGGGCTTTGTGGGTTGCCCACCTGCAGGAGTCTGAGGGCACAGTTACAAGACAAGGAGATAAAGATTAGTTGCACTTCACGAGGCAGAACTTCAAACCCCAGGAAGAGGCAAGTGTGCATATGCTAAGCAAGGTAAGAAAAAGCCAACCAGGAAGTGAAGCTGTTTCCCTGTTTTAGCCTTGCCTGCAAGACTGTCATCCTAAAGCCTGATGATCAGCAGGTTATCTATTATGCTCAGGTCCATTCCTAATGAAAGTTCAGACTGTGGGGTACCCTCTCAGGGCCTTTCAGGTCCTACCGGGCCTGCTGAAGGGCAAATGATTGGAAGTTGCTTTTAATTTTCTCCTGGCCTCTTCTTTTGTTATCTTACTGCCTGCCATCTCTCAGATGCTTGTGGCTGATGGATTCTGTGGAGATAAAGATAAGGGTAATTTCTTGCCTACGATGCTTTTCTTTTGATCTTTTGTGGTTTTATTTTTGCACTTTGGAGTGTGGTCCTCCTGCTGTGCAGACAGATGTGCCTGGATCCTATTGAGATGCAGCCCAGAGCACACAGACCAGAGCCACACTGTTCTGAAGTAGCTGCAATCTTTTACACCCTGGGCCCAGGGAAAAGAGCAAAAGAGGATAGTGGAGACTTAAGGGTATTTGTGTGGGGGGCCGTACAGGATGTAGATGTGAGGTTTAATGTAGAGGAAGCATTAGGGGAGGACTTATGGAATCAGGCCCTGGCATGGAGAGATGACTGCCTACGCTGTTTGGCAACATTTTAGGGGACTGGCATACATCATATGTTGGTTACATGGAAAACAAATCCAGCTACCGTATAAAATCTCACATTTGTAGGACACCATGATAAAGAAGGAAGGCTGCACTGCTCCATCCTTGGCATTGATCCTGAGCAGCCCCTGAAGCAAGCACATTATCCCTTCCTCTTCTGCTCTCAGGCATCTTCCCAGTGTTGGACATGAGACAAGCAGCTGTGTATGCAGTATTCATTTTGAAATTGTGATCCTACAATATAGAAGCACTCCAACTACTAATAGAATTGGTCATAGCTGGTTCTGACCTGAAGCTTCAACCCTCTGAAAACAGTTCATTCCCCACTGAACCAGATTTCTTTGATGGAGATGTTCTTATGTATGCTGTGAATATATGTTTCTCTTATTGGCTGTTTCAGCCAATGGACAGGCAGGACTTAGCCAGGTGGGAAATCTAAACAGGGATAGAGAAAGGTAGTAGGAGGAGTCAAGGAGATGCCATGCTGCCAAGGAAGTAAGAGACCCAGACATCTCTGGTAAGCCAAAACCATGAAGAGATACATGTATTAGTAGAAATGGATTAATAATTAAGAGAAAGCTAGCCAACAAGAAGCCCAGGCCATTGGCCAGTTTATAATTAATATAAGCTGCTGTGTGTTTATTTGGGACTAAATGGCTATGGCACTAGATGGGACAGAAACTTCTGTTCACATTTCTTAAGATTTTTTTTTTTAGACTAAGTGTAATCAATAGCTATGCAGAGCAACACAATGAACACCATCTTAAGACATGCCATGTAAAGAGTTCACCCAGCTGGATCTGGTTCCAGACCCAAATGCACATGTCTTAGTTTTGTCAGTGTCCTCTCTGTGGTGGGTGTGCACCTCTCTTCTTTCTGTGTGATATATTTCTCACAGATACCCATTATGGGTGCTTTAGTTCAACTTTCTTTTTATAAATGTTCTCCTACTACTTTGGATGCCAGTCTTTGTTTTGATTTCTGGGTGGTGAAGACATGATCTCATTTAAGAGCTTATTCCTACTGCTCAGAAGAGATTATGGCTTATTTCATGCCCCTTGGTAACACTATCTAGAAATTCTCTGTAAGTTTTGAAAACAACAAAGCATCCCACATGTAATT
The DNA here is from genome assembly GCF_003668045.3 of Cricetulus griseus. Classification (NCBI taxonomy): domain Eukaryota; kingdom Metazoa; phylum Chordata; class Mammalia; order Rodentia; family Cricetidae; genus Cricetulus; species Cricetulus griseus. The sequence continues at coordinate 54,297,454 of NC_048599.1, forward strand.
ATTTACCTAGTCCTCCATGTGGGTGATACGGAAGGTGAGTTCACTTTCATAGATACCCTGTCCTGGTCAGCTTTAACTGTCAACTTGACAAAGCCTAGAGTCATCTGAAAAGAGTCAGTTGAAGAATTACCTAGAAGAGATTGGCCTATGAACATGTCTGCGAGAGATTTCTCAATTTCTAATTGATATTGGAGGACACAGCCCACTATGGGCAGCAACATTCTTAGGCAGGTAATCCTTCCCTATGTAAGAAATATAGCCTGTGAGTCAGCTAGCATGTAGCATCATCTATGGTTCATACTGTACTTATTTAGCTGTGAAATAAGTTATTTGGTCAAATGTAATGATGTATAGAATAGCAAGCAGGCCTGCCTTAAAGTTCCTGCCTTGACTTCCCTCAATGATACACTGTTATCTAAAATTGTAAGAATAAACCTTTGTCTCCCTCATGATGATTTTGGCCAAGAAATTTTGTCACAGCAACAGAATGAAACTAGAGCATTCTCTCAACCATGCTTCCCCTTCTAAGACTACTTTTTTGCTGGCTTTTAGTGTCATAATGAGTGCTCAGCTGTAGGATAGTGACTTCCTACAGTGGTACCATAGTTTTCTCTTTCTTTCTTTCTTTCTTTCTTTCTTTCTTTCTTTCTTTCTTTCTTTCTTTCTTTTTGCTGTGATAAAATACTGACCAAACCAACTTGGGGAGGAAAGGGTTTATTTTAGCTTAGTGGTTAGAGTCCATCATTAAGGTAAACCAATACAGGAACTCAAGGCAACAGCTTGAAGCATAAATCACAAGGAACACTCCTTACTGGCTTGCTTTCCATAGCTTACTCAGCCTGCTTTATCATACAACCCAGGACTACCTGCCCAGGGGCAACATTGCCTCAGTAGACTGGCCCCTCCCACATCAATTATTCATCAAGAAAATTCCCACATTATCACCACTAGCCAATCTGATGGAGGCAATTCCTCAGTTGAGGTTCTTCTTCCAGATTACTCTAATCTGTGTCAAGTTTACAGAACTAAATAGTTAAAATGGATTAGAGTCCAGATCCTGAAGTCAAATCACATGGCTTCAAGGTTAAAGATCCAACACTATCTGGATCTGTGACCTTGGATCTGTTACTTCTGTACCTTATTTTTTCTTCCTGTAAAACAGAATGGTAATAATATGTATCTCCTAAAGGTTTTGTGAGGATAAAAGTAAGTTACTCCTCATAAAGTTCAGGGACAGTTTTGGTGTATCTGCTGCTTTGAGTATTAAATTAATTTTGAAAATTATACAACATTTTATGATATTAAAGGAGTACCACATAATGTATAGTCATCTGTATATATTACATACATATCAATTTAAGCATGTTGATAAGTCTACCACGTCAAACATGTATTATTTCTGTCTCTTTTGTGTGTGTGTGTGATTTTTCAAGACAGGGTTTTCTCTGTTTAGCTTTGTAGACCAGGCTAGCCTCAAGCACAGAGATCTGCCTGCCTCTGTCTTCTGAGTGCTGGGATTAAATGTGTGCCACCACCACTCAGCTCAAACATGTACTGTTTCTCTATTAAAGCTTTCAAAATCCTTTCTTGTAATATTGTCAACTATAGCTCTTTGTACTATATATAAACTATATACCTATAGACACCCTACCATTCAACAGCACACCAGATAGTCTTGCTGTGTAGCTGCATCTTAGTGCCCAGTGATGGGCCTCTACCCATCATTTCCCCAAACTCCCTTCCATCTTTGGTAACTACCAATCTACTCTCAACATTAAAATAGTGTTTAAAAATAATCCACATAAGTGAAATCATGTGATTCTTGCTGTTCTGTGCTTGCCCTCTCTTCACTTAATGTGGTGGTCTCTCCTTCCATGTCCTAAATGGCAGGATTTAATTCTCTGCATTGAACATCATCTATTATTCCTTCTTCATCTTTTCATCAGCTGATGGATCCTTAGGATGTTTCCATCACTGCTACTGTGAACTGAGCTGTCATGGATGTGGGGATGTAGATGTCTCTTTGACATGTTGATTTTATTTCTTTTGGATATGTCTCTACCAGTAGGAATACTAGAGCATATTCTGTTTCTATTTTTTTTTTTATTTTGGAGACAGTTCTATGGTGTTTTATATAATGGCTCCACTAAGTAATATCCCTAAATCCTCACTGGAACTTGCTATCTTTAGTCCTTCTGATGGATAGCCATTGTTCTTTTTGGTTTGCATTTCCCTGATAATGAATGGCATAGGGCTTTCTTTATTTTCATATGCTAGCAATTTGCATATCTTCCTTTGAGAAATGTCTGTTTAGGTCTCTTACCCACTTTTAAAACAGAGCTGTTTGTTTTTGTGTTGTTGAGTATTTCAGGTCCTTTTACATTCCACATATCAACCCTTTGTCACATTTAGTCTTTGCAAATATTTACCCCATTTTGTATATAGCCTCTTCACTCTATTGTTTCCATTTCAGTGCCGAAGCTTTTTTAGTTCTATGGAATCTCATTTCCCATTTACCTATTTATGTTTATTTCTTGTAAGCTGGGGGTCTTGTCCAAATACTTTGCCTACTCTCACATTCTAAAATATCCATTTTATGTTTTCTTCAAAAATGTTCATAGTTTCAAGTATCTCCTTTAAATATTTGATTGACTCTGCATCTACTTAGTAGTGAGTTATACAGAGTGGTGTTGTTTTAGTTGTCTGCATGTAGTTATCTAGTTAGTGAAAATACCATTTTTCTCAATGACTACTCCCAACATCTTTCTAAAAATCCAGTTGGCTGTAAATGTGTGGGCTTTTTCTTGACTCTGTTCTGTTCTCTGTCTGTTTTATGGTAACCTCATGCTGTTTTCATTACTACAGTCTTGTAGTATACTTTGAAATTGGGTAGCTACAATGTCTCACAGATTGTGATTGAAATTAACTTGGTTACTGAGGGTTTTTTGTATTTGTGTGATGACATAAAACTTTTATGCTTACTTTTGATAGTTTTTGAAGAATGTCATTGACACTTTGAAATGATTGTGCTGTGATTGTAGGTCACTTTGAGAAAGTGGCCATTGTGACAGCACTAACTCTTGTGATCTGTGAAGGCTGGGTGATTTTCCCATATTTAATGTCCTGTTCAATTAACTTCATTGATATCTTACAAGTTGCATTAAATAGATTTACATCTTTATGGTTAAATTCATTCCCAGGTGCCATTTGTCATTGTTTGTGTTACTATCACTGGGAGACCTTTATCATGAACACAATCTGGGCAGATGAGAGCCATAGAATTCAGAAAGAATTCTAAAGAACCCAGAAGTTCAGGAGATTTGCCAAAGAAGTCAGGCTGTTCCAGTATGTGTTGGGATTTTCTTTGATTGGAAGGCCCTGTTTTCTCCCCCGAGCAAATGAAGTTGTTGCATTTAGAAGCCCCGCTGGTCCTGATGCAAGGAAATGATCCTCAGTCAACTAGTCCTTTAGGAAGGAGAACATGACAAAGGTGTGGCAAACATAGAGCTGAGCTGTGCAGCTGCCAGCTATCAGGTCTCCCTCTGACCATGTGCTGTACCCAACACTGTGGCTGCTTGTAGACAACATTGTGGTGGCTTGTATCAGGTATCCCTCTGACCATCAGCTGTAGACAACACTCTGGATGCTTGTATCATGGCTGTAGGCAACATTGTGGCTGCCACCATAGCTCAACTCTCAAAACTCATGGTTAAGAGGCTTCAAGGAACATTCTGTCTCCCAAGTTACTGCTGTGACTTCTATGGAGCCCTGAGTCTAGTGCACTTTCCTTTGGGGTGGTTAATGCAAGGAAGAGTCTGGGAGTGAGGTCAGCATGCATTCTTCACTCTCTGATGGAAATCCTAAGAGAACGGAGGATAAAGGCTCTATAGATTCCCTGGCCTAGAAATAAGAAATGCCATGCCAGCTTTGTAATCTTGGGGTTCTGTTTACTCAGAATTACAATAATATTGTAATCTTGGTTTATGTTTATTCATACCACTTAGCATTGGAGACTGCCACTCCTGTCCCAGGCTAGCTGGCTATTGTCAGAGCTGCACCAAGGCCAGAATAAGTGTCTCCCGTGATGTTCCCCACTGGCTATCCAGCTGGGTTCTGCCCTTGCTTGCTCTCCATGAACCCTCCCACATTACCTTCTATAGCTGTTGGCAGATGACATTTCTGCTCAACAATTAAGGCAATCCACCCAGCTTTCAATAATTTAGAGTAGGTGACCACAGAAATCAATGTTTTATAATAAAATGGGAACGCATTTATGAAGCCTAATTTACTCTAACAAGCTCATTTTTGTTTTAATGTTTTTAAGTCTTGGCAATTCTATTAAATTGGAAGTCTTGAAGGAAAGTGTTGCAAGGATAATTACATGGTACGGTTTGTTTTCCAGTCCCAGCTTCACAGAGAAACCAAGAATGGTAAAAGCCAGTGGAGATCTAAAGAGAAAAGGAGCCAGAACACTGGTATAAGAAAATATGAGCTGCAGAGGGGTACAGAGTGAGAGCAATGGTGGAAGCTTAGAACCAGCATCCAAGCACAGGTCAGGGGGCCAAGATGGTCTCCACTATCACCCTGGGAATTGACCAAATGACCAACTGGGGCACCAGGAGACCCTACCAGGGCAGTATCTCAGGCCCATTCTTCTTAGACCTGCCAGGCTCAGAGGAAGGCTAATTTGTTCTTAAGCTTCCCCAGTGAGCTCTCGTGGCAATGGTACGGGGGGGGGGGGATGTTTACCTGTTTTTGCTTATGGGTCTACTGTAAGCCAACAGACAAAGATGGATCAAGTCCAGTTTGAGATATTTTAGATAGATGTATGGGTAGATAGATAGACAGACAGACAGACAGATAGATAGTAAGCATTTCGAGTAGCCACTGTACTTCCAACAAAATTCCCTGAGTAGAATGGTTTCCTATGAGTTTTAACTATACATTTATTTTATATTTATGTTTCAAATGCTATCTAAATATCATGAAGATTTCATAAATACTTAAAAAGTTAAAGCAGAGGAAGAAGGTAAGTAGAAATCCTTTGGGTTGTTAGATGAAGAGAAAAATGCTCTCCTAAATTTTCCATTTTGTAGACCTGTGTTTTCATAGGTTGAGATTTTTTGTAAGCCATGACACACTGCTCTCTGATGGATTACTTTTCTCACCTCAGCCCTGTGACCACACAACTGTCTTTCAAATAATGGCCATGTGGTGCTTGTCTTGGTTGCAAACTTGACTGCATCTGGAATGAGCTAAAAATGAAGCAGCTGGGTACACCTGTTTGGAATTTCTCTTAATTAAATCATTTACAGTGAGAAGACTTACCTTTAAACCAGATCTTTTGGGATAGGAAGATCCACCTTTAATCTGGACCACATTCCCTGCAACAGCCTATATGGAAGACATGGAAGAAAGAAGCTTTTGCTCTTTGCCTGCTTGTTCTCATTCTCACTGGCAAGTTCATTCATTCACTAGCATTAGAGCCTGCTTCTTTGGGGATTCCAGCACACACTGAGGACAAGCTGAGGATTCCAGCTTCATGGACTGAACAACTACTGAATTCTTGGACTTGCTGTTGGTAGATAGTCACTGTTGGACTAGCTGGATCACCGTCTGCAAGCCACTCTAATAAATTCCATATATATCCATTCATTATTCTCTTGCTACATATAATCTGCCTGTTCTGTTCCTCCAGAGAACACTTACTAATACAGGTGGGTTCCAACCTGTTGAATACCATCTGATTGAGTACCCATTGACCACTTACGGTTTCAGAACACAAGAACTGCTGCAAGAATGACTGAGAACTAAATTTTTTAAATTCCAGAGTTTTAGTTAACGTATATGTAATTTTTACACTGGCTAATGACTAGAGTATCAGATACCTCAGGTCTGAAAGGACCTGTCCACAAATGTTTCGCAGACCAGCGTGTACACATCATCTAAGTAGGCCCCATGTGAGCAAAGGCAAGCTGAAGAATGTCAGCATTATGATATGAAGACGCAAATATCAGAAGCAATCTGGGTTACCAGTGCCAGGAGCACCCAGACATCATTAGTGGACCGAAGGCTTCATTAAGTGTTGAAAGCTCTTTGCTGATGAGCAGGATGTGTGTGTCTGGTACAGCTGTGTCACATTATTTCACAGGCAGGATGAACATTCTGGAAAATTTATGTTCTTGTTTAGATGGCTAGGAAAGGAGAAAAAAATAAACCTCCCAACATGAAGGATCCTATCAAACACACAGCACTTTGGAATCACTGTGGCCAGACACACAACAAGCACTCTCAGTGGGGAAGGTGACCAGCACTGCTCTGTTGCCTCTTAGTAAAGCACATTTGAATCTTTCTTAGAGGGTCCCCCCTCCTGCTCCGACTATTTAACTGCCCAAAACTATGCTGTTTACTAGACTATCTGGCAACTTTGTTGTAAGACAAAGGCTGTAGGAATCTATGAGAGAAAAGAGGGCAGAACACAACTAAAATGTCACTACTATCAATAAAATTAATAGATACTAGTCCCTGGTGAGAGTATTTCAGTCGGTATGAAGTAAATATTTTGATGTAAATAACTGCCTGTGACTTAAATATAATAGATGCCTGACTCCTTAGGGGCAGAGGAAGTGGATATCCTTCTACTGACTCTCCAAACCTTCCAATTCCAGGTGATCATCAGGTACTGACCACATTTCAGGCACTCCTCTTCTAAGCGTCTTCCATGTACAAAGCTACGTAACCTTCAAGTTCTAAAGCATCACAGATTAGGAAACAGAGGAGCTGGCTTACTTAACAAATCCCCATCAGATGGTGCTGGCATGTGTGTGTAATTCTAGCTATTGCCATGCCAGGAAGGGGAGCAGACCTACATCTGGACCAACCAGACATGGCATGGCTGATGCCGTAAAAGAGCCCACACAGATCCTCTGCAGTCAGTACCAGGGTGAAAGGCCTTCTCTCTCTTCCTGTACCCAGACTCCCTGATGCCATTCAGTCTATTGACATTGGACGCCAAAGGTTTCAAACTTGCTCCCCAGATATGAATATCTCAAATTATCGTTTAGTAAATGAAAATATTTGAATGCTGCATGTTGTGTCTATAATGCCTAAATCAGAGACTGGCTTCACTGAGTGAACAAGTGAGCCTCCCTCTGAGGCTGATGAGGTCCAGATTTTCCCGTGTGGGTGCTGAAAGAGCTCCATTAGCACATTGCCACTTCAGGCCCCACAAAACACATTGTAGACAGGTGGTCTCTCGGTCTAGAAGTCAGGAAAATACAAACAGAACACATAAAGATGATTCCCCCACCAGATGACCCAGGAAGCTTTTGTAGGCTGAGGTGACAGGAGTCTGGTTTCCTGTTGCCCCATCCTCTTCCCTTCCCATGTTTCCTACCGTTCACGAGAAGCTCCTGTGTTTGGAACAGATAATCACTAGAAAGGAAGTAATTGAACTGAAGCTCAGTCCATACCCAGCCATGTTATGATTCCTAAAAAGAATATTTGTAAATAAATTGGGAGAGCAGATTCCAAAATTGCTGTAAAGAAGACAACTTGTGAACATAAAAGATCAAGAGATGATCTTCTGTGGGTAATGAATATCATTTGGCCATTGGATAGTGACTACTTTATCATCTAGTGCTTTCAAGAACATTTTGCCCAAACTCCTTGGCATCTTGAACTCACAGACATCAGCCACATACCCTCTGAGTGGACAAAGGGAGTGTTAGAGAATATCTACCATCCACTACCTTCAGGGAAAGCTCAGAGCCCTGACCTGGGCTCAACTGTGTGGCTCTGGGAAAATGTCTTTCTAAAACTTTCTGAAGTTTGTGAAAATGTGCAGATTTCTCTCACCTGGTTTTGAATATATTCAGTACATTTGTAATATGCTAATGACCTTTGATATACAGTGCATTTCTTTTAAGGCTGTGACTTGGTCTCCCCACCAAAACCACCTTGCCTGCTGGAGGGTAGATTAGGGCATCCTGGTGAGCCAGGGCATTCAGTTGCTGCTACTTCTGTGGAAAACAGTAGGCTGTCATATTCACATTCAAGTCAAGCATGTCTCAGCCTTTGCTAGAAATCAGTGTTCACTGGACAGGTCTCTGGGATGTGTTTTAGTTTATCATGGACTATTCTACCAAAATATGCACAAGCCCACTTTAGGTAAGCATCAATGATCTGACTAAAACATTATCTGTTCCCTGTGATAGTCAATATTTTTACTTCCCTTGAGACTACAAATAACTAAAATGAATAACAATAAATTGTCCTGGGTGGTTTAAAAATAAGCCCTGTACTGAGGATGTTGTCAGCTCCCTACTAACCCACTCAGAGCTTTTAGAGAGCTGGACAAGAGTGTGGATGCCCAGACGAGGGTGGGCGGTGGATATGGGGTATGAGGCAGGACAACAAAGCTGACAGTGAGGTCAAAATAAGAATATGAAAAAGAAAACAACAGAGAGAATGACTAGAAAACCTTGCCCACCAGAGTGGCATGCAACAGATGGAAGAAACACACAAATAGCTTCTCCACACGAAGGACCTAGAAAGGTCTGCTGAGCAGAGGCACTATTGAGCTCTTGAACTTCTCCCTAGATCTAGTTGCTTCTTCCTTCGGCAGTCTCTTTCTTAGCAAACTGCCTCTGTTTCTGCTGCTGTTCATGAGTCAGTCTGATTTTTGTTTCAGCACAAGGACCTGAGATTTCTGGTGGACACCCACCAGACTCCACTAGCTGATGGTGACAGATACACCAGACAGAAGAACGTCCTAGAAAATGGACACCTGGCCAACACAGGTGTCATTGAATTTATTTTATTATAATTTTTGAAATAGAATCTCAGCCTAGCCTGGCCTTGAACTTAGATCTTCCTGCCTCAACCTCCTAGCTACTGGGTTTATGGGTTTGTGTGCCATAACAGACGTCTGCCTGGATTTTGATAGGAAACTCTTTGGTTTGGAGTGAATTGAGATGAAGGTTCCATTTTTCCAGCTCATGATACATGTTTTTTCAATTAAAATGAAAGACAACAATCCTCACTCACCTTCCCAATCCATACAGCTGAGTTTTGTTTTCCTCTTCTTCTGTTTCCTTCTCCATCTCCCCACAGCATACAGGCTGCTGAGTAAGTCCTTCAGACTCAAGCTCAGAGCCCTTCTGATTTTTTACAGCACATGTGCTGCCTCCTTTGGGCTCCTGTGATTGTATGAGGCAGTGATCATACTTTAAGATGGCTGTGGTATGATTCACATAGTCTTCAACACCAGTCAGTTCTGCTTTTCCCCGGGGAAAGGACAGGCCTTGTCCTATTTACTTAGAACTGAGGTGGAAGTCTAGCAGGTAGATACAGACTTCTGAAGTACCCTCTAATTTATAGATAATCCACCTCCCATCTTCTCCCCTTTTTACCATCTTCCCACTTTTTGATCCTCTCTCCTAAATGCACACTTTTAAAAGGATAGTTGGGAGAGAAGAAAAGAAAATACACAGTGAAATAGAAAGAATAGATGAGCCGGGTGGTGGTGGAACATGCCTTTAATCCCTGCACTTGGGAAGCAGAGGCAGGCAGATCTCTGTGAATTCGAGGCCAGCCTGGTCTACACAGCTACACAGAGAAACCCTGTCTCAAAAACTAACAAAAGAAAGAAAGAATAGATGAGGAAAAACTACAGTATGAGGAGGTGGACAACTCAAGCCCAGGCTGCTCAGAACATCCCTTGACTAGCCCTCTTAGAGAGAAGCATTCTATGGTTGCTTCACTTTCCACAAAGCTGGTGTCAAGTGCAGTACTCAGAAACACAGTAAACAGACTCGGAAGAGGAATTTTAAGCAGAAAAATTCCCCTGAAACTGTTTTTGTAATTATATCCTAGTCATGGAGAAAACATGGCCTTCTAATTTACAAGCCCTCCTACTGCCACTGTCTGAGGCACTCCAATCTATGATGTAAATCACAGGAACATTTTCTAGATAGCCAGAGAAGTCACATTCTGATGACAGTCAAATGTATCTGATTCTTTCTGTTCGTCTTAAAGGTGGCTAGAAATATGTTTATGCAAGTACATATTGTTCTGAGTGGAACAGAAATGGAACCGTTTGCAGGATGGAGAGGGATTAGTAGGGAGTTGGAGAGAAAGGCAGTCTCTGTAGAACCTGTGATGGCAAACACCTTTCTAAAAGCCTTGAGCACATGTTCTTCCCTTTATTCTGCCAGTTAGCTCAAATGAATTATTCTCCCCACCTTCTCTCCTTGGTTCCTGAAAGCTTTCTTAGGCGAAATCATTTGCAAATAAAGTGAAGCTTGCTCTTTAGATGTATAAACCAAAGAGAAATAGTGGCCCTCATCAAACGTGAGAGGAGGGAGGGGTCTCTTTAGCTTCTGCTCTGTTCTTTTCCCTTTTGATCCAGCATTTCAGGCCTTAGTTTTCCTATCTGGGTTTTACTGACAGACATCTCAGGTTTTAGAATGGTTTGTTTTGTTTGTGATTTGTTTCCACCTTCCTTCCAGTCCCCCAGCCCTCACACTTTCTTCTTATACAGTGATTAAGTTTGACCCAGCAAGAGAATAAAGTGTAAGAATATGGAATTTAGGAATACAGAATAACACTTGGTGGTCCAGATTTAAATACCAAAGCTTTGCCATCTTGAACTGTACATGCAAATATTATTTTCTGACTTCTCCAATCTTCTCCAAAGCTCCCTTCAAGCAGTCAGCAAAATAGTTCATAAACCCACTGGTGCAGTTCACAAGCGCTTGACATGGTTTGCCCCATAAGGATGGACACTCACCTTTATGGAGCTTAGGTTGTTAATTAAACTTAGTTTCTTGCATCCTTTTATTCTTTTATTTATGTTAGAATACCCAAGAAAGACATAATACTAACTTCAAGGCCTTTTGTTCACCCTCCCTGAATGGGGTGTGTGTTGATGGGAACACTTAATGGAAAGTTGGATTCTGCTTCACTGTCAAACTCCATGAAGCCTCTCTTCTTTAAAATAACAGACAAATCCTCTAATGCTCAATTTCAACCTCACAATAATCAGGTAGAGATAAAGAAATGGAGATGTACTTGATCCATAGATATTGTTAGTCAGGATTGTGAAATTTGGCATAAAGTAAAAAATGTAGAAACAATGGCAGTAAATTTTGTCCTTTCCCCCCAATCACTCAAAGAACTAAAGAAATGGAAAGTTCTTATTCTGTGGAAAAGAAGAATGAGGAGAAGAGATGAGGAGACAGTGGAGGAGGAGGAGGACTATTTTAAGGTATGGAGACACAGAAATCAAGCTGCCTTGGATTAGCTGTGACACCACAATGGGAAAGAAGAAACAGGGATGCTACACACAGCCTGAAAAGAAGATCCAGAATCAGCAGGCTCTTGCATCTTGAGAATATTAAGAATATTAGAGAGCTACTTGCAAGAGTCAGAATTTCACAGTAATGGAACTAGCCATTCCAGTGGAGTTAAAACCTGTATGTTCACTCAGTGTTCAACAAATGAACACCAGGGAACCAATTACTGAAGCTTCTTCCTTAAACAAACCTAAAGGTAAGCAGAGAAACATCAGACTTAGAAATGGGAGTCCTGTTTTGCTATCTAGTGACTATATGACATTAAGAAAACCAGTTATCCTGCTTGAATTGCAGTTTCCTCATTTTCAAACAGTACTTCTCATTCTCATAAGATATTATTTCTTTATATTTGATCTATTAGTTGTTCATGAATGGATGAGATAGTAAGGTGTCCTACAGATAAAATTTAGACATAGTATTTGGATATACATTTCTCAAATTTGATTCCCTTGATAGAATACCATAAAACACCAATATACCTTGTAGTGACAATGCCTTTTCTAACCACATGTGATGGAGTATTTTTGTTGACCTGATTCCCGAAACTGGTACAGTTAAATCTGTGCAAGGAGATAGAGAAAATACGTGGGGGAGAAACCATGTTTTAGAGATAACTTGGAGCAAAGTCAACAAGTTTTACTGATGGCATATTCTATTGTGTGCTGTTCAAAACAAAATAGAGACCTATGAAAAAGATTCAGGATAATGTAGGCTTTTGTAGAATGTAAGTCAAGGATTCGGTGAAGCATGGTAGTATATTTTCCCCAAGTCTAAGAAACCACAAGATTGGATACTGGCAAGTGCTCTTCCATGACAGTAAAATCTCAATTGTTGTTCTACATCCTTTCCTGAACTCTCACATTCCTATAATTTTTGTGGCACTCACCTATGTGCCCAACCTAGCACCTAGATCTGATCATTTAGAAAACGTTTCACTGGATGCCATTATGGCAAGTGTAGAAAGATGGATAAATTGGTATGGTTAAATTTACAGAAAGTGCATATAGGGGGAAATGAAAATTGTAGTCACTGCAATTGTGATCATGCCAACTGTTTATTGAATGCCACTGTGGTATTTAATGGGAAGGCATTTGATTAAATCTTCTTCCACATTTATGTCACTAAAAGGTGTAGTTCTCAAATAGCTACTGAGAAAAGTGCTAGCGTACCAATGATGCCAGATAGCAAGTGTCTCATTAGACAGTGAGTAATTAGAAGAGAGTTGGGGGCAGACAGCAAGCTTATCTATGGGGATGGAGCTAAACATTTTGAATTCTAAGTTCTAGTGAAATATCTTTTTCAATTAAGATTGTGCAGTTCTCTCAGCTGCTTATCTTAACTATTCTGATTCATCATTGGCTGTGTATGTCATCTCTAAGTTAATGCCCTTCACAGAATAAAGCAAAATTTCTGTAAGCAACAGTCCTGATGATCTTACCAAGTGTTTACACAAACCAAACAGCATACAGAGCTTTGCTGAATGGCCAATGCAACCACTGTTTATTCTTAGCCATAGTGAGAGTTTTCCCTGGGAGCTGCACTGAACTCAAAGATAAGGTATGGTCCCAGCCTTAACTAATTTACCCCAAAGCTGGGAAGATCAGATGTACAATGAATTAAAACTAATTTGATAAAGGCTTTAAAAAAGAGAGACAGCATAGTTCTGACATTTGGAGGACACAGAACTCAATTCTGCTGGACCACATCAGGGAAATATCATAGAAAAGGTAAGTTATGACTCCAGGATGACACACCCCCAATGAGATCAGTGTGTGAAGGTTTGAAGGTAGAATGACCTGATACATACCTTCTTGATGTTGGAATGAGTAGAAAGAAAAGTCAGGATCTAATATGAATGTAGGGAGAGGAATTTGATGTTCACTTTGCTGGCTCTAGGAAACACTTGAACTCCTTAATTAGAGTTAGGAGACTCTTAAATGAGGCCCAGGTTTATAGAAATCTAAGGTACCCCTTGCAAGATAGGACGCATAACTCTTAGGAAATGTCAGAGCAATTCTCCAATATAAAACTTGGTATCTTTTGTGGGGCCCTTGGGGTAGCTTGTAAAGGTTAATCATGAAGATCTCATTATGAGCAGAACTTGAATGAAAGTGGTACTATTATGCTTTAATACAAAGTATCCCCCCCAAAAAGCTCATGTGTTGAGGCCTTGGTCCCCAGATGGTGCATCCAATCATGGAGATAACTGAATTATGAAGGGTCAAATCTTATCAGTAAGTTAATCTATCAAGGTGAACATACTCCAGGAGCTATTGCCTGATGGAACCTTCAGTGGTATAAGTTCTCTAGGATGCATAATTGAAAGTCATAGCTTGGCTGTGTCTATCTACTCTCTTCCTTCTTTGTCTGGTGGCCATTGCCACATGCTTCTCACTGTGCTCTTGAGCCACACAACAGGTCAAGGAACATGGAATCCTCTGAGCATGGGTCAGGGCTTGTAAAAGTAGTATTCAGCATAAAGCTCTCATCCTTTAAGCTGCTTCCAGAAGTATTTGGTCACAGCAAGCAAACATATGTACACATATGCACACATACAAACACACACAGCAGTTATAAAATCAGCAAATGAAGATTAAAAGTACTTATCATGACATCTGTGTTAAGTAGATATTCATATGGCAGATCACTAACTAGAGCTTCTATTATGCCAGTATCCAAGCAAAATACAACCAACAATCAGCATGGAATTCCATCAGGGTGGTAGTATCTTTTTGATGCTAATTAAATATGTGTTTTAAGTAGGCCAAATGAACCCTCTCGAGTGACTGAGTATTGGACAGTCTTTGCAATACTGGGAATATACTTTGTGATCAGGAGGCTTTGAGGGGGAAAATATTCAAATGGAGTCAGGAGAACATTTTTGAAACTGCTAATCAACTAAAGTGTTCGTCTCATCCTTGTACTCCATGTCAGAAGAAGTTTTAATTCTTTTTAGTATTAAGGTACATATAGGTGTAGAAGAAGGGTGATTGAGATAAATTATACAGAACAGAAGGTCCCTCCATTTTAGGGGAGCTTCTACCAGATCCTTTTACCTCATGCATGCACCCCAGTCCATTCTTCTGAAAGGGCATATCCTTCTCTGCCTGCTTCAAGACATGAAGGTGGAAAGTTCAGCGTGAACTCAAAGCTGTCACTCTCATTATTTCTAAGGCACAGTGGTAAAGATAAGGCAGCTTGCTAAAGATAAAGAAGGTCATTAGTCTCCTGATAAGACATCTTATCTTCGGCACCTTCTTTTTAATAATGAGGCTCCTTCAATCCAAAGATGAGAATGTTGGTGGAAATCAATCAGTTATGCACCTGCCTGGTGTATTATAAATGTAAACAAAAGGAATATAAATGAAAAGAAAGTGCAGTTATTTACTTTGTATAAATTATTAAATTCTGTTAGCACAGATCATCACATTATTCATGCTATTTTTAAGTTAGAGACATTCTATTTCATTGGGAAATGGACTTCCAGCCTTTGGTTTTGTGTATACTACACAAAAGCTGTGGAAGTTCAAAGGCATTTGCTCTTTCAGTCAGAAAGACAGACAATTCTTATTTTCAGATGCACAGGATAACAGATTCTAAAATGTTGTTTTAATTTTATTCTTTGAGTGTATCACTTCTTTTGGTTAATGATGTATTTTCCATTTTTCCTGGATAACAGTTAAACATAGTCCTTTCCTGTCTTCAGAAATCTTCCATGTCAGGGCTATAAATGGGGTGTGCTTATCAAAACCCTACGTCTAGCTCAGGGATTTATGAGAAAGAGAAGGTGGAAAGATTCTAAGTGCCAGAGGTGATGGATAACTCCAAGGAAACAGCATCTCCCAGACACAGCAGGACTGATGCACCCATGAACTTATAGAGACTGAGGCAACATGCATAAGACCTGTCCAAGTTCAAACAAGATAAAATCCCAGCACTGAGAGGGGAAGTGGACACAAACTCCCATTCCTAACCACGAAGCTATCTGTGATTGATGCCTGCTAGGAAAGGGAAAATCCATTTTCTCCAGTGGAGTATTGCTGAGAAACAGTTGGCCAACACAAAGTACACTCCCATGTTTTGTTTTGTATATGTGCATACATTTTTGTATTGTTTGAGTATTTTTGTCTCAATTCTTTTCTAAGTTGTTGTTTTTTTATTTTCGAAGTTGTTTTCCCTGATATTTGGGAGGGAGAGAGGGAGAAGGAGAGAGAGAGAGAGAGAGAGAGAGAGAGAGAGAGAGAGAGAGAGAGAGAGAGAGAGAGATGAAATAGGTAAGGAGGAGCTGGGGGACAGAAAGAATATGATCAAAGTATATTGTATGAAAATAATTAAATTAAAAATTTATGTGATTGTTTCAGTCTTTCAACATGCATTTTGGAAGACCCTTACTGTGTGAAAGATCTTGAGCTGGGATACCCAAAAAGAACAAGTATACAATTTAGCGTCAAGTAGCATCAAATACAGTAATTCAGGTCATTGATAATTGCACAACAAAGTACAAAGTGGTAAGCGACACAGAAAAGCAATTGTGGCTCTGAGGGACTCTCTGCTTTACTGGATAAGGAAAAGTCTAAAACTAGCTTTCTGGCCTTGGGTGATGATTATGTCCTCTGGAAGGACAGCTTCTTAGGTGAATTAGAGAGAAAAATGTCACCTGTGTCACGAGGTTTTTTAGTAGATTAAATGAGATCATGCACATGAAGCAAATTTCATAGAATACAGACATAACCATTTCAGTAAAGAAAAGGAAGCATCAAAAATGGGTCCCTGCACTGTTCCTAGACATAGTAACACCTGTCCATAGATGAATGGAGAAAATATTTTTGCCATGCTGAGAGAGCAGGGAGTTCAGCAAAGAAATTAGATATTTATATTGAACCTTTAATGACAGAGGAGATATATAAACACCAGACAGTGGGCAGAGAGAATGCTTCCATCAGAAGGAAGAGGTACATGAGGAGACAGGAGCAAGATGCTGCCAGGTGTGATGGGGATATGCGGCTGCTAAGTCTGTTTGCCTGGCAGGGCGTGTGAAAAGGACAGAGACCACTGGTAACACACAGCCAATAAAAATGTACAGCCTTGGCTTTGCTGCATATGTGGAGTACTGGCAGCGTGGGGAGGGAAGTTCCGGAGCAAACCCGTGTTATCTGCCCATGCCTACCCCAGTGCCTCTGCAGATCAGGCAATTAGCATGGACTTTATAATAAAGGACTTTTTAAAATTGAAAGTTTAGTAATCTCCAGATTTTTTTGGCCCTTGACCCATAAGACTGCATATTTTTTGAAATTAGAAAGATGACATGTTTTAAGGGACATATTTGAGTTCCAATGAAAACATACATATGTGCATATGATTCAGGGATTGTAATTAGAGCACATACATGTATATGCACATATGGGCATAATTTTCCTTGGGATATTAGAAAATTAAATAGGCTTGTGTTACATAGACTTCTGAGATTGATAAGCCTCTATGAGTGGAGTGTTTTAATTTGTTGTGCTGTTGCTACTATTGTTGGGTCCTATATAGTAAAGCCATGATGTTTAAAAGGCTATTTCATCTCCCATGGATAAGGAGATAACATGTAGAAATAACTAAGATTAAGCCAGTAGTTTTTTTTTTCTTGAATATAGTCAGCAACATTAGCACTGAGACCAAAATTCAATTTACTCCAGGCAGTTACCAAAATCTGTTTTTATAATAGGCCTTATCTCCAGATTCATATTTTTTTATAATGATTTCAATTCTACTTTCTTTCCTTCATCTTTTGGTATCAGCAATGCCAGCTTAAATGCAGCTAGAATTCATTGTAGCATGTTTTTTATACTATAGCCTCACACAATATTGTCTATAAAAATAGCATTCCCATTTAAAAACACTCAGACAAAGGCTTTTCAAAAAGCAGAACCCTTGGATAATATTTCCCTATCTTTATATTCAAAACATCTTGGCATGCGGACATGGTGATAGGTCTGATTCAGAGAGCGCCTCTTCTCTGGGCTTCACCAGATGCACCAACAGGCCCCATAGAGTCATGAAGGGTGAACAAACAAAACAAAAGTGCCTATGTCTCACAGAGATATGAGCCTGCACCTGCAAATGTACAAACACCACTCTTACGGTGAAATAAAATCAAGCCCACAGAAGTGCCTGCAGCTTTCAGAAGAATGTTGCTCTCAATATGCCTAGCTGTTCTGCTCCCGATGAACATGATTCCCATCTGTGTAGGAGAAGCCGGCCCAGATAAATGGCTCTGGGTGAGTCCCCCTGTAACAATACCATGGAGAACAAACAGACACATGCTGCATGGACATTTGCTGGCAGAAGTAAGAAGAAAAGAACTCAGTGTGGCCCATCATTATAATGTCTTGGCCTTTTTCATAGCCCTTCCCTAATGGCCAGGTCTGGAAGGCAGAAGAAGAGTTACACTTGGCTACCCAAAACCAAGGCTGGCACTCAGTATTTGCTTTCTGAAACGCTCTTGTTTCTTCCAGCACACTGCCTACTGTCCTCTCTGGCTATCTTTCCCTCTCCCTTCAAGACAGGACATGGATATTGTCTCCTTGGAAAGGTTTGCCCAACCCATTTATTACAGAATAGTACAGCAGATATCAGAAGAGAGAGAATTCACACACACACACACACACACACACACACACAGAGAGAGAGAGAGAGAGAGAGAGAGAGAGAGAGAGAGAGAGAGAGAGAGAGAGAGAGAGAGATTGAGTCAAACAGGCAGGCCAGGCTTTGAATACTTTGCATAGCTATTGCCATCAGTTTGAAAGTTTAAAATTCTGATCTCTTTTTGATCTATTACAGTATTTTTGAGTAACAATGAGATTACATGGTCCCAGCAAAGAAACACAGCTGATCCTATTTTATTTCCTAATCCAAGGGTTGTATGGTTACTGGTTTTCCAAGGACAGACTCAGCAAAGAGTAGAGTGAACTGTGATGGGCGTGGCAGGACAGAAGAGACCCCTTATCTCCTATGAGGTTAGTAATAGCTGCCTTTCCTTTATCCTTTCAGGAGGAAGAACAGAGAGTCTCACTAGATTTACAGAACAATAAAGAAAAACACTGTTACCATGGACTACATTCTAATCCATGGATTTGTAAGTATGGTCAAGCCAGTTCCAGCTACTGGGAGCTGGCCCAGTGATTACAGATGCCCAGCAGGTCATGGAGAGGAGTGCCATAGTTTGAAAAGACCAGAGAGTTGGATCAATACTTTCAACTGTTGTTTGGAGGGAATAGGGCCACATTGTATTACAAGAGACAACTTCATTTAATTTTCACCACTGGCTGCAAATAGGTTTCCTTTATTGGGAGAAATGTATCAGATTTGTTGGGTTTGGATTTTAATTTAAGCTTTAATTTTTACCAGTTGCTCTGAAGTCGTTCTTGACATTGTAAGGCAAATTGGCTCTGTGCTAAGAAATAGATTTCAGTGGAATCAGGGAAGCTGCAGAAGGATTGCAGGTTGTCATCAGTTCTGCATGCATCACCCCTGCCAGACTTCGGGGGAGGGGAGTCTGAAAGCATTGACTTCTTTTTAAAGCATTTTAAGTGTGTGTGGGGGGGTGAAAACTCACGTAAGTCAGAAACCTGGCCCTATACCTAGATGCAAAGCTGAAGCTGTGCTTTTTAAAGCAATACAGTTTAAAATTGAAGACAAGCTTAGCAAACCTCAGATTCAGCCTTCCCTGTGTCACTATAGAATATCACTGTAATTATTGTTTCTAAATTTAAATTGCCTTTATTTGACTTTTATTCAAGCCTATATGACTCTTCTATTACCTGTGCTAGTGCCTGGTGGTTGAATTCTAGTCATCTCCCCCCCTCTTAAATCACAATATCACCTGAACAAGGAGACAGGAAGGAGTTTAGAAATTGAATAAAATCCCTGATCTTTCACATGTGACCCAGAGGCAATGTAAGTGACTTTCTTAGACACAGAAGAAACAGAGGCAAAACCCATGTTCAGCTAAGGCAAACCCCTTAACTCATGCTACTGTTCATTGCCTTACAAATATGCCACTTTCCCTTTCAAGGGAAGAGCCTTGTACAAAATAAGAAGCCAGTGTCTGGAATCCTTAAATGTCACAGGAAAGACAGGTAGGTCTGCAAAGTCAGTGATGTCACTTGCTTGGCAGGACTGGAATGATCAAACAAAGCCTTTGTCTTATCCTCTGGGAGCCTTGGATTCTGTAATCAGTAGCAACAGTGTTTCCTCCTGGTATTATACTGAGTGATGCTTAAGCATTATTTCTAATAACTGTACATAAGTGTTTCAATCATTTGCTCTATGGTATAATGGGAATTATGTCACATTTAAAATATACTGCCTAATGAGTTCAATCCTATGTGTCTATAGCTTTAAAAGTACCATGGTCAGTATAAGAATACACTGAGGCATCAACTCCAAAGTGTCCTTGTGCATCCTTATTGTCCTTCGGTCTATCCCTTGTCAGGAGTGACTGATCTACTTTCTGTTACAGGATATAACTTTACATTCCCTTAGAACTTTTGACAAATATATATCATACCACATGGTATGTTCATAACTTGACACCTTTCATTAAGTTTCATGTAGTTGCTGATTTTAAATTAATGTAAGACTTTATTTTAGAGTCTATGAAGGCCAGGCTGGCCTTGAACACAGGAATAAACTTGTAGTCTCTTTGGGTTAGAGGCTTCTTTTGAAGTTGCCAAGTAGTCATGGGCTGTGTGGACAGATAACAGCTTGTTTAGAAATTTTATTTGTTGATGAGCATTTGAGTCATTTCTTGTTTGAAATTAGAGCAAAGAGAACTCTTCAGAGAATTATTTCATAACAACATATGCTGTTTTATCATGGGAGGATGTCTATCAATGCAATGACTGCTCATTTAACTTTCCTTAAAATAATGAATTGTTTTCACAGGTGTTGTGCTATTTTATAACCCCACATCACCCCTACTCCAGGAGAGTATGGAGGTTTCAGTTTTCCAAATACATAAAATTTATGTATATCCACATAGATTTTAGATTCTGTGTGTCAGTTTCTCCGAAGTGTCCCACTGAATACAATTTGGAATGTTTTTAAGTATGCATAAATATTGGGAGTAGGATCCTTTTAATATCAAGTCATAAAACTCACAGATTCAGTGCATTTTCCATAAATTTTTGTCATTTTAAAGTTTCCTTTAGTGTTGCTTTTTAGGTTTTGTTAAGTCATGTCCATCCTTTCACTTCAAAGAACAGTTTAGTTCTCCGTCATGTTTTCTGGAATAAGAAATGCCACTGTTGACTGTCTCAGGCTGTCTCTAGAGGGAGACTTTCAATTCTGAAGAGCTGCCTAATTATCCAAGTTCCTTGTTTGTACTTGGCATGGCCATTCTTTGAATTTTAGACATTCTCCCCAGTGTCATAGCATCTCATAAGTTTCATTGATGTCTCTCTAGTGACTAATGCCATCAAGCACTTTTGTGTCCCTATTTTTCACCCTACATATCTTGATTAAGGAATTGTCTGTTCAAATGCTTTGCTATGGTTGTTTTCTCATCATTCCTCAATTCTGGATATACGCTGTTGACAGATAGGGGTTTCATCTGTGTCTTGATTCTCATCACAGCCTCTTTTGAAGCAAAGTTAATGTTCTCATATGGTCTGAGACATGCAAAGCTCTACCTTTCCCTCAAAGAGCATGTACATCATGATGGGAGTGTGGTGTTCACTCATCACTGTTTCTGTCTGAGTCCTCCATGCTATGGTGCTGATGTACTTCCATATCCTTACTGCAGCACTACACTGTCCTCAGCACACAACCTTGGACATTTTCCAGCCTGGTTGTGCTACCACTATAAGTTCTTTTCTTCAGAGTTGCCTTGGCCTTTATGCCATTTTTATTTCCACATAAATTTTAGATTCTGCTTGTCAATTTCTCCAAAAAGGCCCACTGAATACAATTTGGAATTGGTTTTAAGTATGCATTAATATGGGGAGTGGGACCCTCTTAAAATCATCGAGTCATCCCAACTCACAGATAAAGTGTATTTTTTCTCATAAAGTTTTGTCTTTTTAAAATTTCCTTTAGTTTTGCTGTGTAGGTTTTGGTAAGCCATGCCTATCCTTTCATATTTATCACTCAGTTCTGAATATTAGTGGCTTAAAATATTAAACTGTGTTCAGAAGATTACACTAAAATGATTATCAGCCATTTATTAACAATAAACATTCCTTAAACTGTCATGCTTAGGGAGAAAATACTTAAAAGATTCGTGGAATATATTCACCACCATCAACTTAACAGTGTTTCTGAAAATTACAGAAGAGTAAGTTGTGTTGTTTATTACTTTTGAGACGATTAAAGGGAGTTAAGAGAAAAAAGTTAAGAAAATTGAATTTAATGATGTATTTGAGCAGACAATTCCTGACCCTGGCTCTTCCTACAATCAGAAGAGTGTGTGGGAATGTACATGGAAAAGAACAAAGAAAGTGCACCTGGTTGGATGAGGTAGGAAGAATTCCGAGGTTGGCTGGTGGGTTCTGATTGGCAAAGTCTCTGGTTTCCTATTCTGTCTGCCCACACTGGTCTTCAATACACTTACATGGGAACCAGCGGCCACTGAACTAAGTCTGATGTTTTTAAAGAGGCTATATGTTATGTTAGAGATGGTATAAAGTAAACTCATTGCGCCTCAAGGCTCATGGCTGGAATAGTTCAAAGTGTGGGTCCCATACCCAGATCTGATTGTGGAAGGAGTGGAGAAGTAGACCAAAAAGGAGCTTGCCATGGAAGACCCCCAGCTCCCCATCTTCCACAGAGAATACCATGAGCTTAAAGGCTGTGCCACCTGCATCCTACAGGCAGAGATTGGATTCCTGTCACGTTTTCTGGAATAAGAAATGCCACTGCCAGCCGTGTCTAAGACTGTCTCTAGAGGGAGACTTTCAATCCTGCAGAGCTGCTTAATTATCCAAGTTCCTTGTTTATAACTTTTACCGATATTAAAGCACTTGATAGCACCTTAACTCAACTTTAGTACTCAGAGGGAAGGTGAGCATTTCACTGGTTCCCTTAATGTAGCTGCTTGATGTTTTTATTTGTGAGCTCATTACAATCAAGTGATTTTCATTTTAAAAAATTAAAGAGAGTTGTAGCTGTATTACAGAAGGTTTGGGGAGAATATATTTTGCCTCAAATCATCTGATAAGCAATAAAAGTTAGAAAGAAAACGAGACTTTCCTCTCATAGGTGCTATTTCCCACTCTCAGAAATAAGCTGAGTCTCATTCTTCTATCGAGAAATAGTTTATGTGTAAGTGTTTTGCCTACAGACATGTATGTGCACCATGTGTGTGCCTGGTGCCCACGGAGATCTGAAGAGAGCATCAGATTTCCTGGAACTGGAGTTAAGATGAGTTATGAGCCACCATGTAGGTGATGGGAACTAAACCTGGGTCCTCTGCAACAGCAATGCGTGCTTTAACTTCTAAGCCACCACCAAACCCAGCCCCTTGTTCTTCTACTGTTTGATCTAGAGTGGAAGATCATGGGCAGTGTCTGAAGTCTCTTGACATTATTGTGTGTGTGGGGGGGAGAGGGGGTTGGGGTTGCTTTTCTGAGTGAAAAGATCACAGTGCTAAAATCCAAACTGGACTTAAAGGTTCTGACTGCTCTGGAGAGTTTTGTGCTGGTGGTTTAGGCTAGAGTGTGTACGGCTGAGACCCTGATGCTGCCCACAGTTCCTCTCATTCTAGTGCCAAGACAGGGTATTGGGAACTATCAGCAGACATCAGAGACCCATGAGAGGCCAGAACACTGTTCCTATTCCTCCTCCAACCAGTATTTTCCAGTTGTTTCACTTCTCTCTTGTCAAGGGCAGTCATTTATGCCCAGAGCTGTGGTCCTAACAACAGGATTCAGGTAGCCATTCCTCATCAGCACCATGCTTTCACCAGCCAGCTGCAAACAACAGCAAGACTCAGCTGATAGCTCCCATGTATGACCTCCAAAAGAGATATTTTCTAGAAAAAAATAATTGTCACAAGAAATGTGAAATCTCTCTCTCTCTTCTCCCTCTCCATCTCTCTCCTCTCTCTCTCTCTCTCTCTCTCTCTCTCTCTCTCTCTCCTCTCCATTCCACTCTGCAATCACTTATTATTATTATTATTATTATTATTTATTTATTATTTTGGTTTTTGGAGACAGGGTTTCTCTGTGGCTTTGGAGGCTGTCCTGGAACTTGCTCTGTAAACCAGGCTGGTCTCAAACTCACAGAGATCCACCTGCCTCTGCCTCCCAAGTTCTGGGATTAAAGGCATGCACCACCAACGCCCAGTCCGATCACTTATTTTTCCATTATTTCCTCACCCAATCTGCTCAATGCTTATGCCCACTCCTTTCTTCAAAACTCCCAAGCGTGCAACCTCTGAAGGGCCTGGGTACTGTGTTTCCTCTGCCTAAGATGCATTTAGCTTGCCATCTTTGCATCATTGGCACTTGATTAGAAAGGACCACAAAAACACCAGCAACCTCCATCTGCCCAGTGTTCTCTGTCCTTCTCCCAATTCATGTCGTTTTGGTCAAGGGGGCACCACACATTTACTTGTTTACTTAATTATTTTTGTTTTCTTTCCCCTAAGTTAGAATAAAAATCCCATGACAATGGGGCTGTGTGCTTTTCTTCCTGATGATTTCCCATAACTACAGCAATGCCTGACTGGGGGTGGGGAGCTCCTCAGTCATCTTGCCTGACTGGGGGTGGGGAGCTGCTCAGTCATCTTGCCTGACTGGGGGTGGGGAGCTGCTCAGTCATCTTGCCTGACTCAGCAGATGATACATCACCAAGCTGATGCTCTGTAACTTTCATGATGTGGTTTGCCACTCCCCAGTAAACTGCATGTGGTTTTCATGCATCCAAATCTCATGGCGCCACCGATTTCCAGATTCATGGATAATCTGCTATGGAGTAAACAGTAGGCTGTGGGCTTTTGACCTAGACTATCCTCTCTCTCATTTTCTTCATTTTATGTGTACAAATGTTTTGCCTGCGTGTGTATGTGTGCCATGTGTACACCTGGTCAGAAACTGGTGTTGAGTCCCCTAGAACTGGGTTTATGGATGGTTTCGAGTTGCTGTGTAGGTGTTGGGAAGTGAACTACCCTACTCCCAAAAGAGTAACAGGTACTCCAAACCATTGAGCCATCGATTCAGCTCTATGACCTATAATCTCTAGAAGGAGATTACATACTCCAGTTTCATTTTAGTTTATAATCTTAGTTTAGTTTTACAATACTGGTGACTGAATCTAGAACCCCACATATGCCAGGCAAGTGTTCCAGCACATTTTGTAATGTTTCTATTTTAAGACATGCTTTCACTAAGGGGCCCAGGCAGCCCAACTTCTGAATCTCTTGCCTCTGGCCCCTGTTGTAGCTGTGATTAGAGACCTCTAATTACAGACCAGGGCAAATTATAATTTGTTTCTTAAATGTTCTTGGCTGGAGTCTGGAGAGACATCCAGTTGGGTAATAACACTTACTATACAAGCATAAGGAACTGAGTTCAGTTCTGAGCATCCGAGTAGAGTAAGACCTCTTTCGGGGTGGCTGCACATACAGCTGCTACCCCAGCACTGTGAAACACTGTGGATCACAGAAGCAGCATTGAGGCTTGCTGCCAGCAAGCCTTTCTCCAGCCTCGGATAGAAGTACTCCCTCAAAGGAATAGGGTGAAGTGTGATAGAGCAGGATGCTTGATGTCCTCCTATGGTTTCTAAACCTTCCCATCCCCCTCCACACTCTTATCAGTCTCCCTGTGTGTTTGATTGATTATATTCTGATATTCATGTCACAAATATGTATACATTAAACCCTATTGAACTGATTATAATCTATTTAGCTTGAGAAAATGTAGTAGACTTGGACAGCATTCATGTCAAAAGAACTCTTAGAAGTTCAGGAGTAATGAAAGGTTATCAAACCCAGAGTTTCCCCCTCCCCAAATAATAGTCAGTAGCCACAATATGGCAGCTTCCATGTACCAAGCTCTGATCTTTCTAATACCAAATCATCTTAGTTTATAATTAACATTTGATCGATTTTTATGGAGTCTTGATTCTTGCTGCTCTGGTGACACAGCTAAGTGAATGGACACTGAGTTCTGGAGCAGCATTACTGTATACAAGGTGGGTTATTTACACAGATGGATGAACATATGCTAGGGGCATGGTGTTGGATGTTTTAAGTACGAGCGGATCTCTTCTGTGTTTCAGGGACTATTTCTTTTCATCTAATTTCACAGTACTTTATCCATATGATGGTTTTGTTGACTCCATTGCAAACTAACCTGGCAGACCAAGGCTTTGAAAATTGTGGCCAGGCATCTCTTTCACCTATTTTATTCCTTAAGAATGAATGACCCTACAGGCACAGCTAGGCTCTAGAGGGAGAGTGTAGTTCTTGATTTAAAGCTTAAGTGGACTTAGAAAATCATTTATAGCTGTGTTCCAGGGAGAGGCAAACAGCCTGGATAGTAAACAGAAAGCTACCATCGTCCTCTTGCCATGCCACCCAAGGGCATGCTCCCAAGTTCCTTGGGGTTATATTTAACCACAACAGCAACATCAACAACAGACAATTAGAGGAAAGCCTTGGGCTTAAAGATAAGCTGTCAGGGATAACACCAATTTCCTTCATGGACTCTCTATTCAAACTCAGTTATTTCAGCAGCCTTCTTTCACAGACACATCCAAAGATGGGGACACTTGAGTCTTTCTCCAATCTTGCAAACAGTATTTAAAAAATCTCCACCCATGTTCCATAAACATGTACAAACCAAAGTTCATATATTATGCAAATAAGGGGACCTTGTTTGTTGGTACTGCAGCATGGGGTAATGCTGGGAATGGGGTTGTTGGGGGTATCATTTCAAGGCTGTGTTGTAATGTACACTAATGCCATTTATACTCATTCTTCAAAACATAAGCTAATTAGAGACAGATTTAGAACTTGTTCTAAATTCTAACCACTGGGAGAATGGTAAGGGGTAAAGAAAGTGACTTTTATGTATGAGTTAAGCAAAGTTGTATTTAACTTTTCATCTGAGAACATGTAAGTGACTCTGTCCTCACTACCTCAGGCTGCTGCTCTGCAGTTGGAGCACTGTGTTTATACTAAGTGATTGGAAGTACTGTTATTGTCATCTGAATATCTTCCTTCCTTGTCCCCTCTCACAATGGCTGGGGACAGAGATTTATTTTTGGTTTTCTGTTTTCATTTCCTGGTCAGTCTTTTTTTCATTTCCATACAATATTTCTATTAGATAATCTTTGACATCGTAAAAATATAGATAGGATAACAAAAGTAATAAAGATAGGAATGTCATTTTTGTTTTGTTGCTCCCTATATTATTTGGCCTCAAAACTCATGCTTGTAAGCATGTTCATTCATTTTGTGCTATTCCCAAAACATTAAGACTATTTAGCCTTTAGTCTCTTTTTTAAATGTACACAGGCAACATTTTTCCATATAATGAAAATTAGAAATATCATTAACTGTTGGAACATACTCTATCATTAAATTGTATAGTATTCAGTTTGCTAATTTTTTGGAATTTATTTCTAATTAGTCAGAATTATAAATGGCACACTGAATATCTTTCTGTATATCTACATATATACACATTCATTTCAAGAAAATTATAATATACATATATGATCTCTAGCACTAGACTGTTAACAGAAACATCCATCCAGATTTTCCTGTGCTCTTTTTTCACTGTAACATGGAATATGGTATATGCTATGAAGTGAAAGGAAAGTAGTTATTTTCTCCATAGAGAGTTTTGGGATAGAACCAGAAATTAAATCCATGGCCTGGACCATTGTGACTTGAAGCTGTTGCTGTAGCTGAGAACTGCAATGGGCTTCAGAGGCAACACGATAAAACCGTCATGCCACATGGTGTACAACCCTCACATCAGTGGTAGATGGTACCTCTAAGGCATCCTTTGCCTCCCAAGTCTGATAGAATATTTTTTCCCTCTCTCTTATCTGCCTGGGATTTTATAATATGTCTGAAGCTAAGCATGGAAGTTATTTCTTCGTAGAAGCTTTTCCTGATATTGCTTCAAAAGTCCCCAAACCTTTGATCTGAGAAATCATTATTTGTTGGTATGTGCAGGTTACTCTTAAAGAATATGTCTGGAGAACAGAGATTGTGTTTTTATCTATTTCCCAGAGTTTATAGGGAATCAGCAGATGTTGGCTGGATCAATAAATAGTCAGTAGGACTGATATCAGGAGTTTGGCTCACTCACTTCCATACCATGACAGGCTACTCCATCATTTTTGGACTGATTGCCAACTTACCACCTGACTCTGAGTCATAACTCCCCACCCATCCATCAGTAACTCTGGCCAAACTCAAAAGGTATGGCCTTCATTAGATAGTATCTCCCCAAAATGCTTTACTTCAGGTGGAAAAAAATGGGGTTCTATTATCTATAACCTCGGACTCACCAACATTCTGTCCACACACACACACACACACACACACACACACACTTCCATGTTTACACATATGCAGAGGTGTCACTCATGTCTGCATTTACATTCAAATATACAAATAAAATCTAAGGCAAGACTGAAATGGTGAATAAGGGAAGGAGTAAGAAGAAAAGAACAGAGCAGAATATAAAGTAAAACGCACAAGAGATCGTGCTTTATGTATAAGAGATGATTCCTGGCTGAGAGAGAGGGGATTGAATGTCTGGTCAGAAGTGAAGCCACCAGACCTGAAAACAAAGGTAGCAGGAAAGAGCAGCTTGGTAGATGTGAATGTCAGCTTACAAGTAGCTTGTGGGAGTCAGGAGGCTAATCACAAAAGCAGTGGTAGCTAGCATCTCTCTGGGCTATTTCAGGCAAGGCTGATAACTGGGACACAGTGGTAGAAGGACATGACTACCAAACATTGGGGCCCAAACTTTAGTGATCAGGAGATATGTCTTAGAATATCATTAAAAATGCAGATTATCCCAATCCTAAATATGTTTTGGCTCTGTTAGTATATGGTAGAGGCCAAGATTATAGATTTTTAGTACACACACACACACACACACACACACACACACACACACACACACACACACACACGTGCTCTCTCTCTCTCTCTCTCTCTGTCTCTAGTCTCTCTCTGATAGATTCTAAGGGCCTTTTTAAGTTTTTTATTTGAATTAGAAACAAGATTGTTTTACATGTCAATTCCAGTTTCCTCTTCCTCTCCTCCTCCCCTGCCTCCCCCCAAATAACACCCTACCTACCTATCCCATACCCTTTCTGCTCCCCAGGGAGGGCGAGGCTTTCCATAGGGGGTCTTCTGAGTCTGTCATACCCTCTATGTGGAATGGGCTCCCAAAGTCCACTCCTATGCTAGGGATAATTACTGATCTACTACAAGGGGCCCCATAGATTTCTGAGGTCTCCTCACTGACACCCACTTTCCTGGGGTCTGGATCAGTCCCATGCTGGTTTCCATGCTATCAGTCTGGGGACCAAGAGCTTTCTCTAAGGGCCTTTCTTAAAAAGAAACACTGGTCTAAACAGTGAAAAGAGACACCAAGGCAGGGAAGAGGCAATGAAGTGAATTATATAAACTTTGGTAAACTACAATCATTGAAGTAAATCATAGTGATTTTCTAATTTAGCTAAACTCATTAAAATTACTTTGTTGGGTTGAGAGAATGAGCCCAGGAGTTGATAAATCTGTAGTTTTCACGGGTACCTACATCTATATCTATTGATCAATTACAAACTGAATAATGGTCACCAGTAGAACCATGGATACCTTTCTTATAAATTCATGGTATGAGATGGATGGTGTATTAGTGAAAAAGTTAAGACTGTGAGGGAAGACAGGCTTCCCACTTATTTTTAAGACATCTTTCATAGAGCTTTCCTGTCTCTCATTATGTTGTGCCCAGGAAGGTCCAGTAGTTTTCTCATAGTGTCTTGTGATGTGAAGCTAGTTCTGTTTGCTCACCACTGTCGAAGGTCCATGAGGATAGGGTCTGTTTGCCTTATTCAATAGAGGGTATAGCATCAAAGACAGTATTTGGCATATTTTAGTTTTTTAAACATTTGTGTTTAAACTTTCCTTTCATTGGTGAAAGTTTGCTCCAAGGCAATTGGCTAAAAGGATAATGCTGACTTAAGGGTAAACGGCATTGTCAGAATGAAGAGTTTTAGCTTGATTGATGATACCTGCTCCAAGAATCCCACTGAAGAGAGAATAATTAAATGATAAATTGAAACAGATGAAGATGATACAACATACATAAGACTGCTTTTCCTGATCTAGAATCCACTATTAATTTCTTTTAAAATACTTTCCCAGCAGTGTGATGACAAGGATGTCAAGAGCTTTCCAGGTTCTGGAGTACAGCAGAATACAAGATGGCAGGAGCAGAGGCTAGCCAACGGAGCCAAAGTTGGCCCTCACACAGCAGAACTGAACTGGAGGCCAGGTCACAGTGTGCAGGACATAGTGTAAGCCCCAAGGAGACAATTTGGTGATGGGCAAAAGTTGCCCTGTATCCACAGTATACATCTACTTCTACATTGAAAGCTGAGGAACAATCAGGCACTAGGTAAATGTCTGGAGATCTACAAGGAAGGCACCAACTAACAATCTAAGCAACAGAGAAGAGGCTACTTTAAATGCCCTCCCCTGATAATCATATTGATGACCAACATATATGCCATCCTTTAGCCTTCATCCAGCAGCTGGTGGAAGTAGAAGCAGACAGCCACAGCTAAACACTGAACTGAACTGAACTGAACTGGAATCCAGTTGCATAGGAGGAGGAGTGATGAGCAAAGGGGTCAAGACCAGGCTGGTGAAAGCCACAGAAACAGCTGACCTGAACAAGGGGGGACTCTTGGTCTGATAGCTGAGAATCCAGCATGGGACTGATCTAGACCCCATGAATGTGGGTGTCAGTAAGGAGACCTGGGAAATCTATGGGGCCTTTTGTAGTAGATCAGTACTTATCCTTAGCATAGGAATGGACTTTGGGAGCCCATTCCACATAGAGGGATACTCCCTGAGCCTAGACACAAGGAGGTGGGCCTAGGCCCTATCCCAAAGGATATGATACACTCTGAAGACCCCCTATGGAAGGCTTCACACTGCCTGGGGAACAGAAAGGGTATGGGATAGGTAGGTAGGATGTTAGTTGTGGGGGGCAGGGGAGGAGGGTAGGGAGAGGGAACTGGGAGTGACATGTAAAATAATCTTGTTTCTAATTTAAATAAAAATGGAGAAAAACAGCTGAGGAACAAAAAGTTTTATTTTAGTATATGTGCTGCCGCCAAAGCAAGCACCAAAAAGTAGTATTTTAAAGGCATATGTAAATACAAAGCAAAATTTTCCAGTAATATATACTTTTAAAATATATTTTTAAAAATCTTTAAACATAGAAACATATTTTAACACAATCATCAGTTCAAACAATTTGTGTCTACTCATAATTATCGTTAGTGGAAAAGTCATTTATAAATTTTAACCAGAAGTTAAAAATATGAAATTAATGAAATGAGAACAACTACTATTTGCATATTATCACGTATCTGATGCTGGAAAATATGGACAGAGGTTTATAGACAGTGTCTGATTTAATCACAACAAACCTATTCATTAGAGGTAGTTATTAGTATTTTACCAATGAGGAAACTTCAGAAGACCTTTAAAGGTAAAATCATACACAATGTCACTTGCCCAGCAAGTGTGAAACCACAGTGCTGGTACAGTGAATACCAAGACAAACACAAAGCAGGCACACAGCATCTGCCTTCCACAGGCACCCCTGACAGTACCAACTGCTTGTCCAAGAGGCAGGACTCACTACTGAGGGCTGAGGTCTGTCAGGTAATGACTGTGTACAGAACTCAGGAGGGTGAGACTGTCCCCTTGGAATGACCCTTCTGAGCATCTGGAGGATAGGTCTGGAAACTAGGGTAGGTGTTTCATTCCCAGGGGCATTGGTGGTTTTTATACTGCAGCATGTAAATAAGCAATCTTGGGTTACTTGCGTGGGAGGGGAGGGAGCAGAGAGAGTGAAAATGCGTGACATCAAAGAAACTCTCTTTGTCCTTTGACAAATGACAAATTTCAATTACATAAGCACAAACATTTTTAAGGAAGTCACTTATGCTGCTTCAATATTTGTGCTTCACAAGATCATGTTTCAAACCACATCCCCACATTCCTGGTTTCAGCTGGGCATTTTCCAACTGCCCTGTCAGATCTATTTTCAGGGTTCATATGGTAACATCACTTGTAAACAACTCAGCGCTCACTATCAAAAATACAAACCAGGCTGCAGCTTGACTGAAGCTAGGAAGCTAATTCTGAGCAGGCAAGCACAAAAAGATGGTCCTCCTATTCGACCTGTTTGCAATTCTGCTCTTCACACAGCCAGTAAATATATTAGAAAAGCAACACCTTTGAACAAGGATGTGCATAGCAAATGTTTTCAGCAGGCCAGGCCAGATGGAATGAAACAATCCCATTTCTTTTCGATAGGGATAAGCATGAATATTGTACTGGTTAAATGCTCAGCCATTACTGCTATATGTCAAATGAAGTAACGTTTATTACCGAGTTTTCTAAGTCCCTTACAATTGCTCTGATTTGAGATTTGAGGCATGATTGTGAAAGAACTCAGTTCCTGTTATTTCATGCCCAGCAGCAAAGGAATTAGTGGAAACTGCATTAGAGTCTGATTCCATAATGGTCTTCATGTAGTCACTCTCCAGCGTAGTATGGCTTGGGCAGATTTTCCCTGGCAAGAGTGGACAGAAGCCTTGGTTTGGACCCCTAGTGTTCAGGATAATTTAATCGCAGCCACTTTTCTGGGCAGCCTTCTGAATCTCCTACAAACCAAATCCAATTACCTGTGGAGTCTCAAATAACTGACGAGTATTTTTCTTTCTTTTTCCTTTTTTTTTTCTTTTTCTCTGGCATCTGAACAACTGATTGAGGCAGCTAATTCATATTTTTTTGAGCAAATTTTGGGATTGTTTTGAAGAAACCCTAAAGAAACAATCATAAATGCAGATGAAACATCGCTATATAAATCAGCACTTTCTCTAATGACTTGGCAACCCTAGGCAGGAAGGAGACACAGGGAAATAAACTAGCTTGGAATACAGACTCTGCATGGTTAGGGCCTCCGGGAACAGAGAAGGGAGCAGGTGATTTAAATGGCAAGGAGGGCTTAAGGATGCTTTCACCTTTGACATCAAGGCCTGGAGGCTTGGTAACTGGTTTTAAAAGGAAGATGTCTGTCACAGTTAGAATGTGTGAGAGGAGGTAACACTGGCAGGTCTTGAGTCTAAAGACCTTAGCATCTAAGAGGTAAGGGAGACAGATAATTGAGCATTGCCTGCTCTAGGTAAAAACAGCTGATGACTTGTGGGGAATGCTGCAGTGTTAATCATCACCTTCTCCTCTGTGTGAGAGGGGGATTATGATACAGATGGATTTAATTGATAAACAATGGCATCTTGTGGTAAGTAGAGCAAAGAAAGTCAGCACTTTATGTACAAAAATGACTGAAACAGGGAAAACATTCAAACTTAAGGAAAGAGATAACAAAAAGAGATTCAAAAGAGCAATGGTAGCCAGTATTAGGGGAAGGCACAGTGCATCTGGCATGCACATATGGGGCTGGCCGGAGAATAAATTAGAACCAATCTTGTAGGACAGGAAATCTGCATAAAATGAAGGTATCCTTCACCCAAGAGCTACATAAAGATGCATAAAGACTGTGTGCAATCACAAATACAAAAGCTAAAATAAAATGCCAAAGTAGAGAGTTAAATAAATTAATGATACTCATTACAATGGAATAATGCCAGCCTTTAAGAATGAGATGAAGCACATTTCATTGTGTGGAAGGATGCTTATAATATGTTTCTATACAAACAAAAATAGATTTCACAATGGCATATCATATACACGCCATGCCTGTATCTTATACCCATAAGCATCCATGCTGATTTATATTTAACATACAGATGTATATGTAAACTTATGTAGCCATATGACAAAAGTAAATATTAATAGTATAATCTATGTATAGAATAAAAGAGGTTACATATAAACACACATCTCTAAATATATTTGTGTATGTCATATGCTAGTGAAATTTTTTGTGTTTGGCTCAGAAATTAAATAGTACTAAATAAAATTTTTGCTGCTTTTCATCTTAGAGTTTGTTAAATGACATTTCCCATACAGAGAGAATAATTGTTACTTGAGGACAATATAAATTGGTTAACGACACCAATGCAGGCAACATCCACCATTGGGCTTTAAAATCACTGTGCGAATGCTATATGAGAACTAAGGTATAAGATTAACATCAAATAGTTATCTCAAGATACACCAATCTGAATGGGAAGAATAGGCCCAGACAGCCTCTTAACACCAAGCATTGGATGCTAATATTCTCCAGGGCTAGGCACTCATGCCCTCTAATATGATTCCCAGAGAACAGTAGAATTATTTTTCTGCTATCCTTCACAAACCTATCTCCTCAGTCTCCTCACCAGGATACACCTGAAAAACTTAAACTAAATGATATTTTGCATAACAAATGTGCAGACATCATTAAAAGTTGCCCAAATCAGAAAAGATAAGAGAAAAATGAGGGACTATCTCAAATTGAAACAAACTAAAGGAACATGAAAACTAAACACAATCTGAGATCTTGGATGGGATCCTAGAACAGAAAAAAAATATACCTAGAGGAAGAGGAAAACACTGATGAATTTTATTAAGATGTGAAACTTACCTAATAGTATTTGCAAATGCTAATTTCCTAGAATTAGGGAGCGATGAGTGAAGGGTATAATTGGGAACCACTCTGTGGTATTTTTGCAACTTTTCAGCAATCATAAAATTATTTTAAAATGTGTTTTTTTCTTTTCTAATTAGGGGGAACTGACCTCTGTTCACCTTCTGGTTTTGATCTTATTCCATAGATGTCAAAAGAGCTCTGAAGTTTTTACATGTGGTTTCTATTGTTCATAATCATGGGGCTACCACTTGCCCTTAGCAGTATGGCTAAAAGAGACTTTTCACAACCAGTAGTGTTATATAGATGAATTAGCATGTCCCACTGTTCAATCAGTAAGGGGCTTTTCTGTTCTTTGGAGAGTAGTAGAACAGGAAAGAGATTGTTTTCACAAACTTATTGTAAGTACCCTACAATAAGCTTTGGGGTCTAGTCATCCTCTGAAACTCTCAAGGACAATCTAAGTGGCCAGTACCTAAACAAGTGCTGGCCACAGAAGCAAGTTGACTGATGTATAAAGAACATGCAACAATTCTCTGCTTTTAGCTACATATACTCACAGGTTAAAAATGTTTTTCTTCATGAAGAATTTCCATTTCTCCAAGTCTGTTTCTATAATTCAGTGGAACATTTCTTGTGCAGAATATTCCCATTTTTACATCATAAAACTCATGGTAGGATACCAACATGCAGCAGCTTTTATCCATGGTAAAAATACTCCTAACACACACACATACCTTTTAATTTTTACTCAGAGACTATGCTTAATGGCCATATTTTCCTTCAGTGGGCGTTAACAAATACTGTTAAATGATGACTGTTGAAATAATATATTCCATCTCTACCCATAGTCCCTGGAGTTAGTCTCTACATTCCCTTCCAGTATTTGCTATTTAGAAAATAATCACTTCTACTGTATTTGCTCTAGTGAAAGCAGAAGCACACATAGATGGAAATCCCTCATGCTGCAGGTTCTTTACTAGGACAAATGACTTCTAGGATTGCACCTTGCAGGTGAGATCTGATTGGTACATAGATATTTCAAATGGATTTACTAGCCAAATCTGTGTGACTCTTAAGAATGAGAACACTGAGGCCAAGTTACTTAAAAGTCAACACACAGAAGAAAATGATACATATGGAGTCATCACAAAGTTCATGAGAATTAAGCCAGTGAAGGCTACATGCTATGCCACAGCACAATGAGTCTCACCTCTGTCCACAATAGAGTAGTGCTACTGTTAGGGATGTAAAGAAGACATGTTTTCCCTGCTAACAAGAAATTCACTGGTCTAAGAAAGGAGCTATTATTAACAGTTTCTTGAAGTTGAAGGAATTCAAGACTGGCTTCAAGGCCTGGGATACAGAATAGATGATACTCAGTGATGAATGCAGAAGGGAAGTTTACGAAGTCCTCTTGGACATGACAGGCTGAGAAAGCTAAAGATGCAACCTTTCAGGGGTGTCTCTGGAAAAAGGCAAAGGGATAACAAATAAGAGGTGTGAAGACTTAGGGTTCCAGTTTCCCATATAAAGAGCATGAAGATGCCACTTCCCTCTAACAGCAAAAAAAGGAAGGAAGAAGTTGAACAGATGTCTCAGGTCTTATAGAAAAGTTATGGGGTAAACTGCTGCTGCCCAGAGGAAATTGGTGGGGGGAATAAAACAGACAGTCAAGGAATACAGGAGCAGAAGATAACAAAGGGACATGACCATGGAAGCAGCAATTGTGTGGGAAACCTGAGCTGTACTGGATGAACTGCTGAAGATCATTGTATATAACCAGCACAAGAATGGGCTTCACAATTCTGTGCAACCTGTATCCAAAAGTCCAATCAGATGCCACAGTGACTACCAGGGGAAATATCTCATGATTCCAGCAGAAATGGCAGAAAAGGAACCATTTTGGAAATGCCAGAACTTTCTTTTTTTATTTAAATTAGAAACCAGCTTCTTTTACATGTCAATCCCAGTTTCCTCCCCCTTCCCTCCTCCCACACTCCCCCACAAACACCCTATCCCAAACCCTTTCTGCTCCCCAGGGAGGGTGAAGCCTTCCATGGAGGATCTTCAAAGTCTGTCATATCATTTGGATCAGGGCCTAGACCCTCTCCAGAGTGACTAGGCTGAAAGAGTATCCCTGTATGTGGAGTGGGTTCCCAAAGTTCATTTGTGTAACAAAGTCTTTCCAAAGGAGATACTAGTTAACCAGAGACTTATTATGTCCTAGCTGATACATCACTGTATCACTGAGGTCCACTCAGCTCAGCGTTCTACATAAGAGAAAGAAAATGCACACCTCAGGTCCTGAGAGTCAGCCTGTCTTGAATAAGGAGTCAAAAAATTACCCATGATGCCTTCGAACAGCTGTCTAAAGACCTATGCTTAAGAAGAGACAGACCATAGGAATGGACTGTAGGGAAAGCTGTAGCCACGCCTTCTTAGGGGCTGGCTACAGGTGTGCCTGACCAGGCTTGTGAGGGCATGGTCAGAGTGACGTAGTGGGACTGCGTTTTCGGTCTCGGTTTCTCTTTGCTTCTTGCTGTACAGAACTCTACCACGCCAGCTGGCTAGGTTGCTCTGTAAGTAAGGCTTTTCCCTATTAAATACCCTTATATTTCTACCTGACTCCGTATTGGTAATTTCCCACTATAATGGACAATGCTTTTTTTTTTTTTTCTCCTACATCATGTACACACTATTCAGTTATCACCATGTGAAGAGATAGAAAGCATCCAACCAGATTTAGCAAGGCTGTTGAAATTATTAGTCTGGAAAGTTAAGTATATAAAAAATATGCTGCAATCTAGAACAAGGACGGACTCATGGACAGCACATGCAGAGATGATGACAAGCTTAAAACAGAACCGAAATGTGATGCCTTTGATGGATCCTGAGAGAAACACGATTCCAGTATACAAAAACCAGTTGTCAAAGCAGAGGAGCAACATAGGGAGGAAGGGGTTCATTGCATCTTACACTTGTAGGTAACAGTCCACACTGAAGGAAGTCAGGGCAGAAACTCTGAAGCAGAAGTCCCAGAGGGATGATTCTTACTGATTTGCTCCTCATAGCTTGCTTAGACTGCTTTCTTATACAACTCAGGATCACTTGCCCCAAGAGGGCACCACCCACAATGGGTTGAGCAGGACAACATCAATTATTAATCAAGAAAATGTCCATAGATTTGCCTATAGACCAAATTACAAAGGCATTTTTTTTTTTTTTTTAGATTGAGAGTGCCTATTCCCAAATGACTCTGGCTTGAGTCAAACTGACATAAAAACTAACCAAAACACCCACCCAAGTATATCAGTTATATCAGCAGTAAGTCAAATATAAAGGACAAATTCTGAAAGAAGCCAGAGGGATCCTATCTATAGGAGAAAGTATTACATCAACCTTGCCTCAGAAATCATGAAAGCAAGTATGAAGTAATGCATTTAAAGGCTTCAGTAAAAAGCAAGCACTTTGACTGCTTAAAATTCTATACTGTGAATGTTTTTCAAGAGGGAAAAACAATTAAAACTTCCCTAAACTGATACTGTCTTTACTGAAAAGGGCCTGCCTTAGAGTAAGTTTTTTTTTTTTTTTTTGAGGCAGAAAATTATAGAGGGTTCAACCTGATTTAGCTTAAAGAAGGGAATGTGTCAGAGAAGGAATAACTGAAAGCGAACTATACTTTTCTTGTTCTTAATTGATCTAACAGATCAGAGATCTTTGAAATGATCGATAATATTGATAAAGTTCTGGTCAGATGAATTAAGGGGAAACAAAACCATGCTGCTACTATTTTTTAAAAAATGAAAAGGAACAAGCTTCAGGGTCCATGAACACATCAAGTACAACAACTGAATGCTACGCACAAATGTGCACTCACAGACTTGGCAACCAAGAAGAAATGGGCCAATTCCTCCAAATCACAACCTGCCAAAACTTGCTATGAAGAAACAGATCATTTTAGCAGCCCGATAGCTATTAAAGAAATCAGATCAACAAATAATTAACCTTCAGAAAGCACCAGACCCAGATGGATTTGTTAGTGAACAAATTATACCAAGTACTTAAGTATTGTGGTGGTATATTATTTATAATTTAATAAAGATTGCCTGAAGGATCAGAATTCAAGCCACACTAGTTTGTTATAGTAGCTGGATAGCACAGCGGTGGCACAGACTTTTAATCCCAGAACTCAGGAGACAGAGGCAGATGGATTTCTGTGAGTTCAAGGCCATCCAGGGCTATATTAGAGTGAATCAGTCTAAAAGAGAAACAGTTCATGCCTTTAATTCCAGCACTAGAGAGTATATAAGGAGGTCAGTGCAGTCTCAAAGGGCAGTCTAGGAATTCTGAGGCTTGGTGGAGAGCAGTGCAGTCTGGAGGTGCAATCTGAGGGTCAGTGGATCACCCCTTCAGTCTGAGCATTGATAGAGGTGAGAACTCTATCCATGGCTGGCTGCTTTGCTTCTCTGATCTTCAGTTTGAACCCCAATATCTGTCTGTGGGTTTTATAATTCCTGTTATGAATTATACTACTTCTCCACCTGTGTCAGAGAACAAAGCATAGAAATGACTACCTACCACCTTATGATACTTGCATATTCTAACACCAAACCAAATACAGATTGCCACGAGTAAAACAGAGACTAGTATCATGCACAGTCATCAAGACAAAAGATCCTCAGTGACAAATTATCAAGTCCAGAAGTGTATAAAAAGGATTGTACACAACGAATAAGTGGGATGTATTCTAAGAAGGCAAGCCTACTTTGGCATTTGAAAACTAGTCAATTAACTCCATATATCAACAGGCTAAAAAGGAAAAACTACATGACCATATCAATAGGTGCAGAAAATATAATTGACAAAAGTCTAATAGCCATTCATGAATTTAAAAAAAGTTACAAGTGAATTGGGAAAATAAGGGACCTTCTGCAGGTTAATAATTATCTACCAAAACTTTGCAACAACATGATTTATGGTTAGAAACTATTGACTTCTCTATGAGGACCAGAAACAAGACAAGGGAGTCTTCTTACCACTGCCTTTTAACATATACTAATTCATGCAATAATCAAAGAAAAAGAAACAAGTGGGTATAGTGGTTTGTTAGCAGAGAATAAAGGCACCAATATTTACAGATGGCACATTTGTCTATGTAAAAATTCTAAAAGAAATGACAGCAAACAAAAATATTTGAACCAAATAAGTTATTGCAGTTAAGTTATAGGGATTCAAGATTAATAAAATCAAAGTCAATGACTCTCCTACATATTAGCAATGAGCAAAAATAAAAGATATGAGGTATTGAATTTAGGTAAAAGTCTAAGAAAACATTAATGTTTTATGAGAAATACTAAAAAAAAAAAAAACCTCTGATGATCATCAAAGAAGTAAACCAGTGGAGAGAGAGAATTATTTACAGATAAGAAAAGAGTGATGTCAAAATACAATTTCTAATAAGCTTCATCTGTGGGTTTAATACATGATACTCATTTACAGTTGATCAATGCACTCTGTAAATACTGTCAAGCTGATTGTAAATTGTCTATGGAGAGAAAAAGGCCCAGAACAAAAAGCACAATATAAACTATGAGTAGAAACTGGAGGACTTACATACACTATTCAAAGTCAAAACAATAGATACATTCAGTAATCTACACTTCATGGTTCCAGTGAAAGGACAGAGAATTCAGTTAGTGAGTGGATAAGAACAGAAAACTCAGAAGTAGACTCATGCAACACGAGTCAATTGAGCACTGATGAGGAGCACAACCTGTTCAATAAATGGCCCTGGAATAAGCAGAGAACCACACACAAAATAAATGAACATAGACAAATGCCTCACATTTTCCGTAAAACTAACTCAAAACGGATCACAGTACAAGATATGGAATGCAAAACTATGAAACTCCTAGAAAACAATGTTAGAGAAAACCTGGATGTCCTTGGGTTGACAGTGGATTCTAAAATACAACACCAAAGGTACATCCCAGGAAGGAAATAACCACTACTCTCAACTTCTTTCAAACAAAAACATCTGCTGTGCATAGTACAATGTCAGCAATGTCAATGATCAGAGGGCAAAGTATAGGCTAAAGAGACTGTTCACAGTCATATCTGTTGAAGGATTGCTATCCAAACCACAGAAAGCATTTGTGAAACCCAATGCAGAAGTAGGTCATGCATGCAATTTAGACCTGGATCAATAATTCTAAAAGATCCCATCAAAAATGACACATAGATGGATATGAAAAAGATGCTTTTCACCACATAGCAAGGGCATGGGGGAACTATGAGCTATCAGTTCATACCCATTTGTATAACCAAATCTACAGTGATGAGAAGACAAACTAAAGTCAAGAATGTGGGTGACAGGCATTCTCATCCATTGATGAGATGGGATGAAAAAATGCAAATACCACTTTGGAAAGAAGTTTGGTATTCAAACCTAAACATCCCCTTATCATACAAGCCACCAATAGTGCTCCTTGGTGCTTACTCAAAGGCTTAACAAAACTTGTGTCTACAAAATCTTGTGCATGGATATTTTTATTGACTTTATTCACATTTGCCAAAGCTTGGAAGTGATCAGTTTGTTCTTCCATAGGTGAATGAACAAGTAAAATTGTGATATATGCAGACAAGGGAATGTTTGTCATCCCTGAGAAGAAATGAGTTATTAAGATATGTAAAGATTGGAAGAAGTTTAAATGTCCATTACTAGGTGAGAGTAGATAACTCAAAAATCATCCCATTGTATAATTCTAGCTATGTAACATTCTGACAAAAACAAAATTATGAAAACTGAAAAAAATATTTTTTACTGGGTATTGAAAGCTGGGAGCAAGATGACTAGATATGGAACACACACACACACACACACACACACACACACACACACACACACACATACACACACGTACAGGAGTGCTGATAAGAAGATAGCATTCAGGTCTCAGTTCTCTCTCCCCACCATGTAGTACCTGGGAACAAGCCAGGTCATCAGATTTAGTGGCAAGAACCTTACATGCTGAGCCATCTCACCACTCAACATAGGCATTTTAGAGCAGTAAATACATTCTGCATGGTGCTCTAATGGCAGATACATGCCATCTTGTATTCATGTAAACCAAGTTAATAAATAACACCAAAGTGAATCCCAGTGAAACTGGTGATTTTAACATGCCAATGTAGATTCATCATTGTTGAAAAGTCTACATTCTTATAGGAATGTTGAATACAGGGGAGGTGGTGCCTATGTGGAAGCAAGAATGACATGAGACAATAGTCTTTTAAAATAGAACTAACTATTTAGTATTTGGTATTATAAGTAACTAAGTATTATTACCCAAAGTAGTCTAGAGATGTGTTATCAATAGGCAACCACAGATCCTGTGTGGTAACCAGCCATCTTAGACGTGACGAGTCTGAATTGATATGTGCTGTGGTAAAACACTCCATTCCAATGCCTTATTGAGAAGGAAAGTAATGTATACCATTCATGACTATGTTAATTAGATGACACAATAATATTTTAATATAGGCTAAGTTAAAATGTTATTATTTTGTCACCTTTTTAGTATGACAAAGGTTATAGCTATGCAAGCACACCTGGGTCCTGTGTGATCACTCTTTCCAGCACTGCTGTCTACTGCTTTATCCCCAGCATCATAGTAGGGTCTAAGATGCAGAAGAAAGCAAGTGCTGTAGAGGTGTGTGTTTATGGACAGAGGGTTCTGGAGAGATAGACAAGAAACAGAGGATGTAGAGGCACTACACCATGATTGCTCTTTTGGATAAAAACAGCCTGAGCAGGGCAGAAGTGCACACACAAGTAAAAGGCAGGGAATCCAGCACATAGAACAGTGATGCCAATTGACAAGGATCCTGCCATAGTGAGAATGTTGGATAGAGAGGAACTGTAGCTATTATTGTCTCATATCAAGAAGTAGAAACAAGTCCAGGGAAATGGTTTAGTCTGCAAAGCTTGAAGACCAGGTTTGATAGCCAGAACCCAACTGTAAAACAAAGGTCTCATGTTGCCCGCTTATAACCCCAGAACTGGGAAGGCAGACACAAGTGGGTCTCTGAGGCAGCTGACTAGTGAGAGGCCCTCTCTCAAAAACAAGGATGAGTATCTGAGGAACACCCACAGTTGATCTCTGACCCCCCCACACACACACACACACACACAACTAAAGACATAGAGTCACAAGGACCAAAGTTTTCATTTATCTGTAAAATGATGCAAGTTTTGTGTGAGTGCAATAGTTCTGGAGAATGGAAAACCTAATAAAGATTCTGCAGCAACAATCAATTTTGTCAGTTGCATTTACAGTTGAACCTTAGCCCAATAATGCATGGTTGGGATAGCATTATTCTTAGAGCTGAGAGACTGCAGGAGTGAGGCTGCACCCTGCCTCCTGATTTGCAGCCCCCAGGAAGGTGCCTTCTTGGATAAAAGCCTGCATACGATGACAGAGTGGACTATCTCCTCACTAAGAGCTCTAGGAAATGGCAGAATCATTGAAGGTAGTTCCATAATTAAGGGCCATTGCCAGGAGCCACCTCCTGTGGCTTCAGCTGCTAGAGGAATTTGGTTTGCTTCATGCAGACAGAGGATAAAACTTATGGAAGAGATCTCCCATAGGCAAGGGAGAACTGTGAACAGCCTGGGGTACTTCCTGGCTTTTGTTAACTGCTGTGTGAAAGAAAAGGCTATATATAGATTTTTTTCATTCCTCTTTCTGTAATTTTAATGAGACCCAAAGTCAAAGTATAAGGATTTAAATTTTCAAATCCAAAAAATAACGTTTAATTTGTAAGAAATGGAAATGCATTTTTTTTTTCACTTCAGGGTAAATATCACTGTGCTGATCTGCAAAATGATGTGATTCTGGAGTTGAATAAATCAAAATATATGCAAAACTCCACCAGTCCCTCCTGGCAGATTTGCATTCAATGTTCTCCCAGGATCCCCTGTTGGCTACAAGTGAATTATGTTTGAGAATCAAGAGGTGAAAACACTGACAGGTTAGGGGATTAAAATGCTGTGTGTCTTGGGCAGTAATTGAATGAGTAACTTCTCCCCAGTCCTTAAAAACATGACGTTAACTCTAACATAGGCTGTCAGATTGAGTGCAGGAGCAACCAACTCTTACTACCTATATAAACTCCTACTATAGAAGAGAATATGTTGTACATCATGCTTTGACCAGGAAAAAAATTACGAGATGCAACAAAAGTCAGGTTGGTTCCATGGGTCATTTCTTCCCATGCTATGCTGTTAGGAACCTTGAATAGGCTGTGGCAGGACAAAGGGCTTTCTAATGAGTGGGCAAGCAAGCACCCAGGAAATTCTAATCAAAGCACTGGGCCCTTCTAAAGATTTACAAGTTCAAACTGTGTTAATACTATTTTCAGTTTTGGCCAAGGAATTAGGGAGGGTGTGATACAACCAACACCGATCAAACATAAAGACTCATGGCCAACTGAGCCCATGGCCACCAGAAAAGATACTTCAGTGATACTTGTAAACAAAAGGTGTCAACAAAGGAACCAGCTTTATATGTTTGTTTTCAAGTTCTGCAGATTAAGTACAAGGACATATTTCTGTCCTTGTTTTGAGCACAATGCTCCTCACACAGTGATGTTATTTATTAGAATGTCTGTAGGCTTTTGGTTCCTCATAGGTAATTATTTTATTAATATTGCTTCCCAAAAGAAACCAAGCTTTTTAGTACATAGTAGGTCTTCATAAGAACTAATATCATGATTGGGGCTATGGAGATGGCTCATTGGTGTCTCCTTTAGATAAGCATGAGGACCTCAGTTCAAGACACAGCACCAATTATGCAAAAGCCAGGTGGGTTATATGTATCTGTAGTCTCAGCATACAGAATACAGAGACAGGGGGATGTCTAGGGCTTGCTGGCCAGCCAGTCTAGCTAGATCAACTCCAGGTTTCATTAGAGACCTATCTCAAAAATTAAGATATAGAGATCCCGGTGTCAGCCTCTGGTCTTCTCGTGTTCCCAAATGCACACAAATGCATGTGCACACTCACTGACACACTCTGAAGGGCACACGCCTTTATGTTACAAATCACTAGCAATACTTATACCAAATTAGAACATTATTTTTTGCCTTCAACACAACTTCTTAGGACTTCCTTCCCGTAACCTCTTTCAAAATAATCTGTGAGTAACCATGGAGACAAGAATGAAAAGAGCTATTGACCCATTTCAAATAAATGATGATCATATTAAATTGAGTCAGACCTGTTCTACCAAGCACAGACTTAATAAGAATCTAGACCAGGAACTGAAAATCTTTCCCATCACAAAGCCTCTACAGCCCCATCCTGTGCCAACCCCATCCGAGCACACATTCCCATTCTGTATCACTGCCCCATTTCTCCACATCCTCAATAGACCTCTGTAACTCCACACCCCCACCACAGCCCCGTTCCTTCCCACACCTCATCATAGCTTTGTCCCTCCTCAAACCCCATCACCGCTCACCTCCAGTACCATAGCACATCTCTCACACCACATCATAGCCCCATTCCTCCACGTACCTCATCATGCCTTCATACTCTCTACCCCAGCTGCATCTCTACCCACATCTCATCACAGCCTTCCCCATCTCTCTGTAACTGACATCATTTCTCCTATTTGC
This sequence comes from Cricetulus griseus, assembly GCF_003668045.3. Classification (NCBI taxonomy): domain Eukaryota; kingdom Metazoa; phylum Chordata; class Mammalia; order Rodentia; family Cricetidae; genus Cricetulus; species Cricetulus griseus. Next base: position 54,342,347 of record NC_048599.1, read on the forward strand.
GTTTGATGTGTGTTTTGAAAAGTAAGTCAAGCTTGCAACACTTCCATACTAAGTCAGTTACCAGTACATGAATTTGTTGAATAACTTATACTTACATCTTATACTTACATCTCTGAAAGTAAATGCCATGCTGAAGCTATGTTGGGGACGACTTAAGTGATATGCTTGAAAGATGCTGGGGAATTTGGAAGCAGTAAGTCTTAACTTCAGGTGTTCCATACAATGTCAAGGCACAAACAACAGCAAAGAACAGAAAGATGTTTCGATGTGTTTTATATTAAGACTCTTTTAAGTGATTAGAGAAAATGAAATTGTGTGATTTCAATTCCTATCCAGAGTAACTCCATGTAAAAGAACCTCTCTATGAGTACTCTTTCAATAGGTGGCAAGGACAGACTGAATTCCTACTTTCTGTAGGTGACCACTGTTATCTTTTGTAGCAATCCATGAGGAACCTAAACCACCATTTTTTCCAGGTCATGACCAATCTCATCTGTAAAAGTCATCTCTCCGGATTTGCAGTAAGAGATGACTGAGGAACACACAGCCAGGAACTTCAAGATCTCTGTGTCTCAGGGTGGGTTTGCTGATATTTTTTTCAAGAGCTTTTTGTTTGGAGTTGCTTATGAAAATGAGTTTGTTAGTTTTGGAAATTATAGGTAAAGGATATTAATTTAATACTCTTCACATGAGGAAGAGCAATATCTTTTTATTTATTTTATTTAAATAACTTTTTTCCATTTATTTTACATACCAACCAGTTTCCCCTTTTCCATCTCCATTCAGAAAGGAACAGGCCTCCCATGGGCTTGCACAAAGCATGGCACATCGAGTTGAAACAGGACCTAGCTCCTTCCCTTATGTCATCTAGGTGGGGCTAGGTAATCAGCCTTGGGGAACAGGTAACCAAAAGTCAGGTAAGTGACAGGGAGAGGTCCTGCTCTCACTGTTAGGCCAAGCTACATGATTGTTACACACATGCAGAGGGCCTAGGTTGGTCCCATTTAGGCTCCCTGACTGTTTGTCCAGCATCCATGAGTTCCCAAGAGCTCAGGTTAGCTGTCTCTGTGGGTTCTCCCATCATGACCCTCCTGGCTTGTACAATCCCTCCACTCTCAGAGCTCAGCACGGTGATTGTCTATGGATCTCTGCAATATCTTAAGGAGGATTATCTACCTTACATGAAATCATGCCAGCTGTGTAAACATTATTCCCATTCAGTCTGAAAATGGCACATTCCAATTTGATATGTGAGGTAGCTGGGGTCTGGAAAGAATGATAATTTATTCAATAGCCTATTGGAACCATATGACAGACCTAGGCTTTGAGCAAAGGCTCTTGGTAGGAAGTATATAGCAGGAAGAAAATAGTAGAAAAAGACCAATACTTGGTTTCTTACTTTGTCACAAGGTTCCCTGAAATGTATATATTGTGGTAAGATGTAAACTTCACTGTCTTTTTAAAAATAACCAGATCAGACTCTGACACATCTTTGCAGATAGTAAACATGCCAAACAGCTAAGGAACTTTTCTCTATACCATAAGATTTTTGATTAATTTGGAAACAAAATGTGCTTCCGTTATGCCAGTATGTCTGCATCCTTGCAAACCATCTTAGTCAAGTCAGCTTTAAACACTGACACAATAATTTATACAATTGCTATTTTACAAGTAACAATGGATATTATAATCTTCCTCTGGAGAAAACAAAAAGATACTTTGGAGATGTAAGCAAGGTTCTGACATGATTAGCATACATCCCTATTCTTAAGTATTCTCTTTGCCTCTCTTTATCATAAGGGTTACAGCCGGCCTCAGGTAAACACTGCTCATGGCCACTCATTTCCTGTATTCTATTCTGGATTATGACCATTTACTTTTCTTTCTCAGGTGTCAGTTTTCTCCACAAATTAAGAAAACATCTTCTCATATTGGATTGAGGGATTTTTCTAGCAATTTTCCTTTGTCCATGGCTTAAGGAGAACTTTTCAGGAAAAATCCTATAGAAAATGTTGATAGTTCATCAGTGCCTTTTGTTTACAGGTCCCTTTTTTTTTTTAACATGATGGGCATTAGTTTCTACTAATAAATAGACTAAGTCTTTGCCAAGATGATATCATGTATTTGTAGTTAAGTTTATTGAATCTCAAATGTGTAATAAAAGACTTAATTCATACCAAGTTAGAATTTTTTGACTTTCTTCGATGCATGCATCACTACCTCAAGGTTAATCTAAAATCATGCCATTGTTTGTCACAATAGATCAATAAAGCATAAACTAGAGATGCCTTATAAGAAAGGAGGAAATGGACACACAACAGATGTATGTTAATATGTAGGTAAAATTCATATCCAAGCAGTTTAGTGCATGTACCCATTGTTCATAAAGACAACAATACGGGGCCACCAATAAAGTGGAATTTGCTCACATATAAATAATTTTGTAAAAAACACATCTGCTTGTAAAAGTGAAGCTCTGGCTCCTTATAGCTAGTTGAAGAACTATGGAGGTCAATATGGAAAAATAGAAGCTGTCAGTGATGCCTCTAATGACGAGATTATAGTTAACTTCTATTTTTACATGTTCATATTACACAAATTAAAATAAGTATGTTTTCTGCTTCTTCACCATGATTATGTGACTTGTATAATTAATACAGTAAAATAGAAAAGAATTACTGGCAGAGTCCACTAATAGCCAGCTAGATGATGAGTTACCATGAAACCATTACTCTCTTCTAAATGAGCTAGTATCCACATGCTTTGTTTGCATAGCCCCTTGTAAACTGATGCAACTTGCATTCTTCTATCAGTGCTCAGTTAGCTTATTATTCAATGTAACACCAGCAAGAGAGGAAATATGATAGCAAGTGCTCAAAGTGGGCATTAGGCACTAACATCCTGAAGAGACTACATTGTCTCTATAGGGAAGACTCCTTGCTTTCCGAGGCACTCATCTCACTGCCTTCATGGAGGCTCCTGCTGGCCCATGGTCTAGAGATGCTATGTGTCAGGGAAATCCAAAGAACAAATGGAGTGCTTCCTCAGAACAGAAAGATAATTCTCATGATGGTGACAACAGAATTAGAAAGTCAATAACATTCTTAACTTGCATGCTATTCATAAAGATTTTAAAATTCTTGAATGAATTCTGCTTAGTTGACCATAGCATAATACTAAAATAAACTCAGATGGTTCTTAAAATATAAGCATATGTATTTATGAAAAGACTTCAAATGGAGTTACCCAATAGTAATTCTACTACTAGAAATAATTTCACTACTAGACACCACAGGATAACAATAAAAAACACAAATAGCAAATAAAAAATACCAGGGTCAGGAATGGGTTACTTCTATAGTTGTTGTTGGCCAATAAGGTGCCACAGACTCACAATATTGCAGGCTGCTGCCACCCACTCTTGATCATTGTGATGGCTAATCTTTGTGGTCAACTGATCATTGTGATGGCTAATCTTTGTGGTCAACTTGACTACATTTGTAATCATCTAAAATCCAAGCAGCAGGGTGAATCTAGGAGATATTTTGTTGATTAAATAATTTGAAATGGGAAGATGCACCCTAAATATGGGCCATACCTTCTGGTGCCAGCCCATATAAAAGGTTGTGGAAGAAGGAAGAGCAGATATATGATGAGTCTTCTCACTTCTAAGGCTTTAATCAACCAAATCTTTCATAGATGCACTACTTGGGGTCTTGCTTTGGTCTAGTATTTCCTCACTGTGCCCCAATTCCTCCAGTTTAGGAATGGTAATGCATATTCTATGCTGTTGTATTATTTGCAAGGATGTACTTTGCCTTTGATTTTATGTGGGGATAAAACAAATACGATTGGATGTAATGTAAGGCAGTCTGAAAAATTAATCAAAAGATATTTCAAAGAAAAATTTAAGTGCAAAATAGCTCAGAAGGGCAAAGCACATAGCTGACTTACACTGTTCTCAAAGGCAAGGCATCTGTGCTCTTGGCAGAATCCTATAGTCAAGGGAGGAATGGTCTTCTTTCTCTCTTCTGTCAGATGATACTACCCTTGGCCAATGATCAGGGAGCAATTTCAAGGCTCCTCCGCAGGTAGCACAGGAGTACTGTAAGGATGTGCATGCAGCTAAGCAGCTGTAGACTCATTACTCCACAGATGTTTTTCTGCTGTGGCAGTTTGAGTGAGAATGGCCCACAAAGGTTTATATATGAGTGCTTGGTCCCCAGCCAAGACCTGTTTGGGAAGGATTGGGAGGTGTGGCAGTTTTGGAGATGTGCCACTGGGGAAAGGCAAGGAGATTTCAAAAGACTCATGCCATTCCTAGCATATTCTTTGCCTCCTGCTTGTGAGATGTGAGTTCTCAGTTGTTCCTGATGCCATTCCTTTGCTCTGCCACCATGGATTTTAGCCCTCTAAACAGTAAATACTGCCTTTTTACAAATTGCCTTGGCCAGGGTGTTCCTTCTTTATTGGTCCTTGCCTTTCTTCTGCATAGCCAGCAGAGGCTAAGCTAGGTCTTTCTCAGACCCCAGCAGCCAGAATTTACTCTGTATTCACATCTCCAGCTCTGGACTCTCGTTTCTGTCTCTCTTTTTGTCTTCTGAGGACATTTCTGATTACATTGTACCCAACCACTAATCCTCTAAGTCCCAATTTAATCTCAGTTTCCATGCCACCTTTGCCATGAAGACAATGTGCTTACAGTTTCTGGAGATTAAGATATGGATGTAGTTGGAGGCCATTATTACAATGGGTTTGCTTTTTCCCCTCTCCAACAATTTTACTTTTAGAATATGATCAAAATTTTATAAGAAAAGCTTGCTTTAGTCATGTAAAGCCAGCAAGGAACACAAAGACTTTTTTCATATGGCAAACACTGAAACAGAAGCTATTTTCTGGGCCAATATTACCCTAAAAGGGCAACATAAGATTACAGGATAATAGTAAAAAAAAAAAGATTGCAGGATAATAAAAGCAACACAGGTAATAAAGAAGTCAAGTCAGTATAGCCTCCTTGCTGTATTTTAATAATGTGTAAATTATGACAAATTAATTTTTCACTCTGAGACTTGGTTTCTCCACATCCCTTTCAAGGTTATGTGAGAAGTTAGGAAGACGATATCTCATGCTCACACTAAACATCTGTTACCACCACTGGAATTTGGGTTCTTGTGACATCACTGATAGTCTTCTCTTTATTTGTTTCCTACTTTCTTAATTTAGTACCTGAATAAAAGCCTAGATTTAAAAACAAAACAAAACAACAGTAACAACAACAAACCTCTTCTGTGTTAAGCAGCCTTAGCTATAACTCCAGTCTTTTAGAATTGGGGGTGTGAGGGCTGTTGAATTCTCTATGCTAATGAAACCAGCCCAGAGACCAAGTCAATAACTAAGGACAAACCCTGCAGCTCTCTTTGAGAGAAATGCTCTAAGGTGGCTATTCCTGTCCCCTCACTCCGCAACAGCTGCTACTGAGAGGTAGGGGTACCTGGCACCAGAGTGGCAACGAGGTGCACAAATCAGGTGAAGAGTCATATTTATGATTAGACTGCTCTCAGGGCCATGTGCCATCTGCACCCTTACCTTGAGAGCCATCTGCCTCAGCAGAGAAGGCCTGGGTGGCAAGGACAATAGCTACCTGCTAGTCTCCGGTTCTGTTTCTGCTAAGTTCTGAGTGGGTCCTCTATGTCCAAGCTAAGCCCCTTGATGCCCCACATTATATAACTAATCTCTGTAATATCTTACATCTAGATATTTGGATGCCATAGTTCCAACAGCTTCTGCTCTCTCTTTTCCTAAGTCTAGATGCCTCCTCCCTGCATCTCAAAATAGATCTTTTTTTGGGGGAAGTTGAGATTCTCCTCCAACTCCGTAGAAAAATTGCTTGGCACCAATACAATATGGCAGCCTTCCATAAGTGGATTAAGACAATGACCAAGGCAGCCAGAGACAATACTGTGCTTGATATGCAGCACCCTGGACTGAGCTTATACCTACATTATTTACCAAATTATGTTAAGCTAACTCTGGCCTTAAAGGACTTCACAGAGGCAGATAGGTGGCAGAAGGAAAAGTTGGTGACTGGAGTTGAGTGATAAGTAAACTTACCATTTGAGCCTTGCTAACAATGGATTAACAATGTCTCTCATCCTAAACTTACAGGTGCCAGGATGACGGCCCCAAAGGAAAGGATGCACCATGGTGACTCTGCCTGTGCTGTGAAAACTCCACCTAGCTGTATAAGGAAAGAAGAGTTGTAAGGTGCTAATCTATGTATGGTTCACTTGCCCGGGTCATGCTCTGCTTTTGTTGTTGTTCTTCTTAGATATCACCATTCCCTTAGCACAGCCCCAGGACCAACCACTGTGCAGCAAACACAGCAGGCACTCCATGAATGTTTAACCTCAAATACATTCTTCTGCACTCACCTAAATTAAGACAACCTCTCAGATTTCCCTTTTCCTGATTTTTCAAGTGCAGCACGTTCACTGTTGGCAACTACAGACTTTACAAGAACAATTGGCCAGAATGAAATGTCCTAAAGAGTGGCAAGCATGTGTTAGAATCCCTTGCTGTGGAGGACCCTCCGAATCAGCACAGCCACCAAATGGCAGGGGCCAGGATGGGAGTGAGCCAAGCAGTATGATCTGTTGATTCCATTAGACTCCAAGTTTGCTTAATCAGAACTTCCAAATCTTCTGAGGCTTCCTAATACCCATCTAATAGCTACATCAAAAATAAACACATCCTAATCTGTCCATGACACATCCGAAGCCATTAGCTGAGGAGGCTGGCTTCTCTGTAGGACGGCTAAAGGCTTCTTCAAAGAGAAGTGATGAAATTGCCTTTAATAATTCTCCATGCTCAGGCTGAGTTGTTTATAGCACTTACACATATGTGCCTGTAATTTTCTATCAAGAATCTACAGTTTGATTATTGTGAGCTGGCTTCTGGTAGACAGTTGCTGCAAAGGGACAGTTTTGATGGATGCAATTTGCTCAAGTGTGTTTAACAGATCCCATCCAGGGTAGTTTGTCATCAGTGACAACAATACAAATATTTTGATTTATGTTGAGCTCATTAATTATTTCCTCACCAGTTCCTAATCTGGAGAAACTCCGTGTGTGCTAAATTTAATTCTTATTAATTTTCCATCTTCATGCAACTGAAAGCCCTCTTGGAGTCCTGACTGGACCAACTGTTGTTTACTGGCCAATGTGGAGAGACTTACTACTCCTTGCCAAAGGTAAATACCCAAAAGGGATCCAAAAATACTTTGAATGAAGACTTGGATGAACACCATTAGTGCTTTAATTTGAGTAAAAACAGTCTTCAGAGGTTATGTGCAATGAGGGAGATTTGGCTTATTAAGAAGGCTAGAAGCTAGTTAATAATTGAAGTTCTTCCAAGCTGCTTAGGTTATACTCCAACCTGATGATTTGAGGCAGAGCTGCATGGGGATACAGAACAGTCAGCTAGAACACACCATGCTGTGTCCAGCTCGAATGTTCCATAAACATCAGCTGATTCATTTATGTGCTAAGTGTCATTGTAGCTAGTCTGATCCCCTAGTTCACTTGACACTTCGGCCTCTACACACACCCACACCATCCTCATCATCACTTTTGGGACTCTCTTTGTCTCTGTTACTGTTTCTGATGGTCCAACACAGCTTTGAGCACGCTGGGGTCAAGCTGGCACTGTTTTTTTTTTTTTTTTGGTTTTCGAAACAGGGTTTCTCTGTGTAGCTTTGGAGCCTATCCTGGCACTTGTTCTGGAGACCAGGCTGGCCTCAAACTCACAGAGATCTGCCTGCCTCTGCCTCCCAAGTGCTGGGATTAAAGGCATGCACCACCAACACCTGGCCAAGCTGGCACTTTTAAGGCTAAGTGAGGAATGATAACTCAGGACACCTCCGCTGCCACTCTGAGGTTCAAATGAGATAATGTAGAAAATGAAAGCACAGTGTCTGAAGCACAGGAAACAATACTAATTGATGCTAACATTGTCCACATTATTGTTCTCTGAACAAGAAGGAAAGGAAGAAGAGACAATATAGCAGTAAGACAGTAAGGAGACACAGAGTAGAACCAGGAGAGCTGGTTATTGAGGAAGGCAACCCGAACACAGACCTAACCCAAGAAGCATCCCCTAACTCTCTTTAGCCTTCTGGCGAGCAATGTGAAAGCAGAGCTGATAAAACAGCCCTCTGCCATCACCAGCTGTTCACCACTGTGCTCAGAGCAACACAACCACTGTGAGGGGAGGCTGGGTGTTGCACCCAGTGGCTCCAAGTCACTTCTTTAGTGGCACCAGGGGGAACTCCATAACCCCTTCTAAATCTGTTTCAAACAGTTCCTTCCTGCAGGTGGACTCACGCAGCAAGCTGTCCTCAATGTTTCTGGTATTTTTAACTTTCCCTGTATTGATGTTTAGAATAAAAGTAGACATTCCCAGTGAGAAGAAAAACCAAACAAAAACCCTTCGCTCCCTTCCCCCCACTTCATGCATTAAGCTAAGCTTTACAAGACATAAATAGCTTTCAGGAAAACACACCAGAGGACTCTGAGAGGCTGGAAGTCAGGATAGGCTCTCAAGGCTTCTCCTGGGGTCCTGCCCCCTGGGAGGCCTGACTCACCTCCTTCCTGGTTGTCACAGCTCCCAACACTGGTTTACTTGTTCACTTACTCAGGTCATGTCGCTTCACCCACACAGAACCACTATTCTTCAACAGAAAACCCAAAGTCCTCATCACCCCAGCCGATACCCTTTGAAACTTCTTTACCCTCCAAACGCAATAGAGTCATCCTAGACGCACTGACTTCACCTCTAGCCATTTACCTCCTGTTCTAAAAGCATGCAGCCTCTTGTACTTCACACATGTGCCGGGTTTCCTCTCAATGTACAACTTCTTCACTTTCTCTCTGGTGTCCATGTACCCACGGCAAACCATCCTCCCACAGACACTCCCCGCAGCCCCATGGAAAGGAGACTTTTCTAACAGCCTCCGTGCCCTGCCTCACGAGTATTTACACCTTTTGAGCGTTCATTGCCATGGCTGTTCACATACTACCACTTGGTTAGGAATACCCACAGTTGCTTGTGTGGAGGGACCTATGAATCGTTGTTAAGTCCTCAGCACCCGGGCCAATGTCTCAAGTAAAGCAGACATGGATTCAGTATTGAATGACTAAATAGAGTAAATCTTCAGGACTTTTCCAGTTTTTACAAAACAGTGATGACATTTTATAACTAAATGTTGATCCCTTTAGAAATATGTTTGGGGGCATGTGGATTAGATGTCAGAGGCCACATTGAAGGGGGACAAAGTAACAAATTATATAAAAAAGACAGCCATTGATTAGATCTGTATCATTCATTTGCCTGAGGACAGTGGCATAAAAGAGAGCTTCTAGAATCATATGCAGGAAGTAAAATTGAAGAATAAGAGCCACTTACAGTTGAAATGTCTGCTTTATAAAACAATTGAAAAATGACAAACACATCTTGTACCTTTAGGGTCTAAATACTTCCAACGCAACCATATAATTTTAAATAAATTATTTCTTCCTTTTTGGAGCGGCTGACTTGGCATTCTCCTGTCTATCACCAGTAGTAATCTATTCAGCAAACTGGCTGCCACAGGAAGTCCTGAATTTTGTGTGCCCTTGAAAAAAAGATACCTCCACTCTGATGATTCATTTTAAAAGTAGAAAAGAAAAAAAAAAAAAACCTTTCAAAAATGGGCCTGAGAAATGTTTGGAAAAAGGGGGAAGGGCTGTGTTGTAATTGCAGCCATTTTCTTTTCATAGACACAAATGTAAGGATGACTTTCAGAATTCCACTTGCCTCTCTCCTTTCCCATCCAGCCACGTGCCTGCCAATTCTCCTTTCTGAACAGTGAGCCTTAAAGGGATGCAGGTGTTAAAGCATATTCATATGGAAAACACTTCTCTACCACAGCCCTGAATTGTGTGGATATTTATGGCAGAGCTAGTTCATCCTCACAGGAAATGGTGTTTTTCCACTGCAAGTCTCCTACCTGATAACACTCCCATGTCACAGTTACATCTCCAAAGGAACCCCTGTGAAAACAATAGATTCACTCCTTTATTTTTACACCTGTGTAAAATACATCCAGGCACATAGATTGTTTTCCAGTTAGCATCCCCTTTTGCTTTATATTCTGTCTCACCCATACAGGTTCCAATGAATAATAAAATGCACAAAGGCAAGGCGGTCCTGTGGACAGGGTCTGCTGCATTCATAGCCACAGGTTTTTGTGACTTTAATTTTCAGTATGCTAGGCTGCCATAAAGCAAACACCGATTAAAAGGGGGCGATAGGACAGCAATGCTATTTCTAAAAGTAGCCAGGCCTTAAGAAGGTCCATGTAACTGCTGGATGAGCACATGTACAGCTCTGAATTGTCTGTAGTTGTTGTATCCTTCACCAGGCTTCAGGTAAACAATCCAGTACGGAAGACGGGTTGGGTGGAAAGGCGTAGGATAGAGGTTGAATCTGAAACCTGAGTTCTTAATTAAACTGAAAACCAGATGTGTGATTTTTCACCTCTAATACATTAGCATGAACAGTTGATTAAATCAGGAAATGACATTTGGATGTTTCACCAGATTTACCCTAGATGAAAGCATGAGTAAATTCTGACTCCTTTGAACCAGTGGGAGAGCACTGGGCAACTTGTGGAGGGAGTATTAGGCACTTCGACTGGTGAATGTTTCAGTTAACAATGAAACAGATCTGAGTGCCTGAAAGCCTGAAAGAACTGCCTTAGCTAAATTCAGGAGACAAAAATAGCTTCATATGTAAACATACACACACAAAATCCAAACAAACAACAACAAAAAACAAACACCAATCCTGCCAAAAAACACTTCATTTAAAATGGCGTCCACCTACAAGATATGCTAGTAGAATGACAACACAAAGCTTGTGGTAATAGCCAACCAACATCTGATCTGACTTAAAGCCCACTTCACAAGATGGAACCTATATTAGCATTGTCTGGGTGACAAGGAACATGAGGCAAGATAGCCCAGGAACCTAGGGTAAAACCAAATACTTGTTTTTAAAAAGTAGCAATAAAATAACTCCTGATGACACTGCCTTGCTCAGCCATCCTCCAGGAAAGCCATCCCGTCTTTCTCCTAAAGCGGGTAGGAACAAAGCAGAGATATACAGCCAGACAATATGCAGAGAAGAGGAAACCTTGAAACATTCAGAAAGAAAGGGAATGTCTCCATCAAATCCCTCCCTCAGAGCTCAGGGAACCCTGCAGAAGGGGAGGCAGAAAGAATATAAGAGCCAGACTGCAGAAAGGACACCAAGAAAACAAGGGCCCTAAATCACCAGGATCAATGCACATATGAACTCAGAAACTAGAGCAGCACAATTGGAGATGGCTTCTGGGCTGGGGGTGGGGGGCATGGGTCCACAAGGCTTGCACAGGTCTGTACCAGATGGGGTCCTAGAGCTGAAAAAGGTGGAGCCATTCCCCCATCCCAGACCAGGAGCCATCTCCAATTGGCAACCACTTGTAAGTGAGAGTTTAGTTGACTCCAAGGAAGTGTCACTAGGGAAACAGATTACTCTAAAGGGTGGGCTGCATGCCCAGCAGTAGACGGCCAACAGAAACTGAGCTCAACAGCTTCTTTGGGTATTTCTTGTCTCATATGTCCTGTCAGGGTTTTTCCCTTTTTCTTTCTTTCTTCCTTTCTCTCTCTCTTTCTTTCTTTCTTTCTTTCTTTCTTTCTTTCTTTCTTTCTTTCTTTCTTTCTCTAAAACAACATTTCTTATTATTTCTTACTTTTCATTTTTACTTTATTATTTGTTTTTTCTTCTCTCTTTTTCCTATAGGTCCTTTGTGTATATATTATGCCTTTTAATCCAGTGTTTTCATAGGATTCCTGTGGAAATGAGTGGTCTGCTTCTTGTGCCTTCTCCTGGACTCTTTCTGTTTGCTTTTTCCTATTCTGGCATGTTTTTTTTGCTTTATCTTATTATATACTATTTTATTCCATTATTATGCCCTAGAAGCCTGTTTGTTTCCTAATGAGAGATATGAAGTGAGTGGATTCAGATGGGAAGGGAGGTGGGAAGGACCTAGGAGGAGAAGATGGAGGGGAAATTGTAACCCGGATATATTATGTGAGAAAATAAAATGTATTTTCAATGAGCAGGGAAAATAAAGCCTCTTGGATCTGGTTTGGACATGAACTAGATGTCAGTAAGTATGGGACAGGGCCAAAGAGATGTCAAATCAGATTTTAGCTTTAACTCTGATGGGATTTACCTGACCTTAACACTGTGCTTTACTCTAACAGTGCACTTCACACATAATTTTCTAGGCCCTAACAAGCTTTCAGTGGCCACTTTAATGCAGTCCCTGGGATCTGCGCCTTCTACAAAGACGTCCTCTTCCTAACAGCAGAGCTGGTCCCTGTGTGGATTGGTCTTCTTGCTTGGAAACAACGGCAGTTTGATGCAGTAAACCAATAAATATTAGGACTTCTGCCTTTAAAGAACTAGGCTGCTCGGGGCAACACACTGTCCATTTAGCAGGGGGAAGATGCTTATAGGAAATAAGCCAGTGTCCCAGTTCTTCCAACCTTGGCATCATAGGTCCCACTAAAGTTGACATAAAATTACATTTCCGAAATAATTTCTCATACACATGTTCACATAATTCTAAAGCACATAAAAACTTAAAAGACTTTAAAAGCAAGACACCTTGCCTATAAAATAAAGCACCACATATTCTTAGAGTTCACAGATTGTTTAGAGTACAGGCCTTTCTGCCACTGTGCAGCTGGAACTTCACAGCCAGGGTTGCTCTTGTGTCCCTTGCCCTCTCCATTCTCCTGGCTTTCTTAGATGCCCAAGGCTAAGTTAAGGCTGAAAGAGTCTTAATGGCCTCTTTCAAAGGCGACAAGATGAATGAAACATTGCACAAGAGAATTAAAGGACTCAGGTTTCAGTCCACAACGCCCAGAGAGTAGGAGCTAATCATTCTAAAAACTGAGGTCCCGAGCTGGCCACCTCTCATCTCTGTCTTGCGCAGTTGTTGCTAATAACTGGGAAGAAAGGAATGAAAATGTATGTGCAATCCACACTCCACCTTCTATGCAGTCTTCCAGCTAGAAGCCAGGGGAAGGAAAGTTTCTCAAAGAACAGAGGGGGAATCCTGCAGGAAAAGACCCGGGGGCATTTTGCCAAGAGTGCCTGGGGCTTTCTTTTCTTCTTCTTTAATGTAAGAAAGAATCATTTCATTATGTATAATAGCTGTCCTTTTCTACCTCAGGAGAAAGAAAGAGAGAAAGAGAGAGAGAGAGAGAGAGAGAGAGAGAGAGAGAGAGAGAGAGAGAGAGAAATACAGACACACTCTATCTAATCTTTGAAATTTTATGTCTTGGTCTTGAGACAGATTTTTTTAAAGCAAGTAACTCGCATCATCACAACGTAGGGGGAGGAGGAGGTTCCCACAGTCCTTTCTCATTCTCTCTAGAACTCTGCAGCTATTAACTTCTCCAGGACACAGCTCTGAAAAGTACTTGCACAATATAGTTCCGACATTTCTTTTCAAGTGTTTCTTAGGAATGTTGGAATGTGAACAACAAAACAAACGTCTTTAACCCCAGTCCTGCCTCTGGAGCTGTCCTGACAACTCTACTGACATGACAGAATAAATAGCAGTAACACCACAAGCAACTTGGAAAAAAAAGATTTTTTAAGACCAACTACAGGCCTCTTGCAAAGGACTTAAGTGAGTCCATTTCTTCACGTACAGAGAAATGACAGAATGGCCACTGGGAAAAACCTATGAATTGAACAAGCTAGATATTTTAATTACTGAAAATTGGACATTTCTGCCATAATCATGTATAATAACTGCACATATTGCTACATTAAGCCAGTTCTAGGCTGACTAGACAACGGGCATAGATGGATTTCCTATTACCCATTGCCATCATCAACACAACTATTAGTAATTAATCCAAATGGACAGTAAATGTGTACATCACTCTTTGCAAAGGTCCCATAGCAAGCACTATTTCATACAATGAGACTTCCTGGCACATCTCCTATGGAAGGATGCAGAAGGCTGCCCCCCTGCACCAGCCTTGAACCCAGGAATCCAGCTGCTATGAACCCAAGTTGAGGCCAAAGCTCTATTCCATCACCAGTGAAGGGTAGAAACTGGCCAATCTGGTTCTAGACACCAAGGTTCATGCTTCTAAGGGCATACAGCTTAGTAAGGAGCTGCTGGAGTGTTAAGAAAATGAGAACAGAAAAGGCAGAGAAGGATTAGAAACTAAGAAATTACAGCAAAAAGCTCCATGGGCATGGGATGCTTCCTCGAGTTTAGATGAGGGGCACTCGAGTATCAGCAAATGACAAACTGGGGAAAACTGGAAGCACCATGAGGAAAGGATCCAAGTAGGCCACAGGGCATCTACTCGGCTCTACTACCAAGCTTCTGGCAGTCATTTTGATCCTATGACCACCCCACTCTGAAATTAGACATTTTCTCCCAAGAATTGAGTCATTCTACTAGGAGATTGGATTCAGTAATTTCAGAAAGAAATGCAAGAAAATCAATCTCCTGATTAAAAAAAAAAGTATATCATTGTGAGCACTCTGGAGACAGGCTGCATGGACAGATGAATGAGTCTGAGGAAAGGAAACAAAGACTGCCCAGTTACATGAAATGAATAGCAAATATTTGAATTGGTGTACCCACTTACTTAGGAAACAGATTCCACTAAAGGCCATGAAAACTAAGGACTGTGTTCTCCATCTAAGCCATTGCTCACCTGTCCAGAGGAACCAGGTTAGGATGTTGGGCATCCTGGGGATGAGCTGTGATTTGCTACTTGGAGCATGCAAGCTTATCTGTCCTTATGTTGGGATGTCTGTTACCTGTCTATGGAAACCCAGATATGCTGGGCTCTGTAGTTTGTGAACCACGTGAGCTCCCAGTCTGGATCTCGGGATCCAGCTCATCCAGCTCATTCGGAGGTAACAAGCCCACTTGAAGTCTCTAAATGCAGTCATTGTTTAAAAAACTCACCTGCTTAAGATAAAAGGAAAACACCACCAAGAATTGTTTAAAAGAAAAACAATCATTTGAAGTTTTTCACCTTTGCCCAGCAGCCACTGAGGAAATTTATTAGGCTTTTGGTTTATGCAGAATCATGAAATATGTCCAAAGAGATTGTACATAGTAACTGGGCCCCATGCAGTCAGACATGCAGTTTCAGGCTGTTTCCCCCTCCTGACCCAGTGTACACCCTGAGAGAGGAAGACGCTATGCCCTTTTAAATATTGCATTAGTTTCTGCTGTGCTACTCTGAAGGTAGGGGCCCTTCAACCAATGTTCAATGTTCAGCCAAGAGTTCAAAAAACAGGACAGTTCAACATTCTTGTTTGTACTTTTCTTTTTTAAAGTAGCATGGCCTATTTTAATGAGTGCATCCAAGATGTGACAAAAAAAAATTCTGAGAAGCAAAGAGTAGAAATTCTGTAAGAAGCTTTCATATACTTGGAGTATCTTTTCAACAGGTCAGCAGGTTGACTCTATTTTACAGGAAATCAAAGTCTAAAACTCTGCTTACCTCTGGGAGTCTTGGGCTGATCCAGAAAAAAAGGAAGCAGAGAAGAGACAACTGAAGATGGTTGTAACTTAGATAAGAATAAACAAAGGCCTATCGGAACATCAAGATATCACAAAGTAATGATACTGACAACAATAATGGGATAATGACATGGAACGTATAGATGCTGGAAGAAGCTAGAGATTGAAAATTACTCAGTTACAGATAGCAGAGAAACAGCAGAGGGCCATATATAGTTATACCGAATTGTGAAATATTTACAGTGAAGGCAGCATCCCTTTAAAAGGTCTTCATTCTCTGGTTTGGAGGTAAGAGGAAGAGGCTGGCAGGGCTCAATGAGGGCTCAGTCAGTCTTCAGTCCCATCTTAGTCACTGTGCATATGGAAAGTCTATAATAAATTTCTACACTTGTACTTCTATGGCCACAGTTTGTAGAATTAGTTTAGGTATCATGGATGTGAGAAACTGAGGCTATATATAGAACTCCACCCTTGAACAAGGCTTTTTCTCTGAACACAGAGGTAGCACTTGTTCTATGGTCTTTTATATACAAGGAGATCTTTCTGTCCCCGGGCTCTCAGGAACTCCAATAGGATAATCACACTGTCACAGTGCTTCAATTCCATCTTAAATCCATGGTCTTCTTCATTTCTCTGCCAGCTGTTGGATAAAATGATAGTCATGTGGTGGTCCTTTCTTCCTGCAGAACTGAAGCCACTGGAGAACTGAGAGGGCCTGAGTAGACATCACTAAATATCACATTTACTAAAACATATCAACACTCCTAAAACTGGACAGAAAAGTAAGCCACATGGTATGGTCAGAAGCTATGATCATTTTTACTGCATTACTTCAATGTCTAAGTTGTTAAAATAAGTTATAGGACACATGTCTGTTTAAGTTATTTACTCTACATCTCAACGTGCAAGTATGAATATACACATATGTGTATGAGTAACTTGATTTATGCAATATACCATATTAACTAAATATATTATTTCTAGCCACCTAAATACTAAATTTATACATTCAGACTTTAAAATATTTCAATTATTATTTAATGAAAGATGTACTTTCATTTATCTTTATTTATCTTTAATCACATCATTCTATCTATACAGAAGGATGTCTCTCCACCTCCTAGTTTCTCGATACTTCTCTTCTTCTTCCAGTGCAGTTAAGTTCCCACAGACAGGGTGGGAGTCATCACCCTTTGAGAACATAGGACTGAGAGTTAAATGAAACATTCTCATTTTATTTATATGAACAAGAATGTATTGTTTTCAAATCTGGGTTACTCCTTGGTATGCCAAGGGTGACACAAATGACCCTGGTGGGCTTAGGCATTCCAATTCTCCTTGAAAACTTTACAGCAATTCCTGTGATTTCTGTTATGCCTTGGCTTTTACTAGAGAGATGAATGCAGCCTTGTGTTTCTTAGATGAAAAAAAAAAATCTGTCAAATGGGCAGTGTGCTGCCAGAGGCTGTTAAGCAATCTTTCCTCCCTAGGATCACCTAGTGAGTCTTTGCTTACAGAATGCCAAATTGCTGTTCTCTTTCTACATACCTGCCCACATACCTGCCTTTCCTAGGCAATGGCTTCAGCTTTCCCAGGATGAAGTTACAGCAATGTGGACTCCCTTAGTAGTATGAGTCTGCCACTACACCACTTCCAGGACCGACATGGGAGACAGACTCTAGGATACATGGGGCATACAGGCTCCCATCTCGTTTCCTCCATTTTCAGTGTCAATCTAAAATGGCCCCAGTGTTATCGTCCTGGTGTTCTTATTAGTCCCTCTGCGTCTTGCAGCTTTGTGCTTCTGAAGTTTCTACAGGACTGAGCACACTCAGTTTCCAATTCACTTCTCTCAAAGCAGCAGTAGCCCCAGAGGAGAGCTGGCCTCTCTTAAATACTCTTGCTTTTCTGAAGACACAACATGTTTTCCCTTTTATTGGGTATCTAACCCCCGAGTTCTTTGTTATCACACCGTTTCAAAAGAAAAAAATACATTACTCTAAGAATATAAATCCTGAAGAACAAATGCTCAGATCTGAATTTAGTCCACCTTTATCATCTTTAGTTTGGCAGGATCTGTTGGTGCCCTAAAAACAAATCATCCGGCACATGATTTTCATTTTATCTCTATCTTGGTTCCACCTATTGGCTTTCCATCTTTCTTTACTTTCCCTCCCTTTCAACTCTGGGTTGCCCAGCAACTTCAAACAGCTGGTTGCCCAAACAGGAAAAGTAAATGGGATTAACTCTGGAGGAAACTAATTGAAGGAAGCATTAGTACACTATGCCACCAATCAGAATTCTTCCAATACTTGCTGATTACCTTGCACTCTGCTGTCTTAAGTGAGAGTGTGGACTATGCAGGGTATAGGCGGAAAGATTGCCACAGACAGGAAATATTAACAGCAGAGGTGACAGCAGCTATCACATTCACATCAGTACCAGCTCTCTGCTGGAGAAAGGGCACAAAGTCAGGCCATGTGTCTTCCATGACCCATTCCTCTCCTGCATGGGTCCCTGTGTGCATTCGCTGACTCACTCCCATATCCATTCAGTAATTACTCATCCTACCACCATAGGCCTTTACAGAAATTCTGTGGGCTCAACTGTGAGCCAGCCCTTGGTTTCAACCTTAGCTCCCCTCTCCTCAAGCTTGTGCATACTGAATTAGGTTTCCTAAACTGTCTAAGTCTTAATTTCAACATTGGCAACATCACCTTATCAGTGCCTGCATCAGAGAGACATTGGGACAATTATGACAATTTAGAAAAAGCTACCTACAATGGTTACTGCCCAGTTTAGACCCACTAATTCACCCCTCCTTTGACTGCATAGCCCTGCATGAGAAAGAAGAGCTGGTGGTGCTTTGGCTAACTTGGAGCTTACGACTGTTATTTCAAGCATAAAGCCACAGCATATGAGTGGGACTTCATCCTGATTTTGAGAGATATAGACAGGCATTAGAGCCATTTTAAAGAAGAAGAAGAAGTTAATAGATTAGGGTGAATGATGAATCAGGAGCAACTATTATTAGAGTCTTTGGTTTTCTAATTAATCTTTTTTATTATTTGACTGTTCCATAGGTTATATGATGAATTTCCATCCTCCACGTCCTCTTCCCACTGGAATCCTTCTTAACAAGTTGTCTCCTTACTTTGACGTCTCTTTTGTGTATGACTCACTGAGTTTGATTAGTTTCTTTCCCTGAGCATGGATGGAGGTTATTTATTGGAACATGAGCAACTCATCTGTGGCTACACAACTGAAGAAAGAAAACAACCTCCCCCAACAACTGCTCATTGTTAATAGTCCTTCAGGGAGGAGTGGGGCCTCGTGGACTTCTTTCCTTCCCCATGCATGATGAACATGTCAAGAGTCCAGTTGGTGTGGGTCTTGCACAGATTGCCACAGTGAGCTGCAGAGTTTATGAGTGTAACAGTCATGCTAGTCCAGAAGACATCTTGCTGAACACCACTTCATCATCTAACATCACTTTGTCATCTAACAGCTATGTTCCTTCTGTTCCTTTATTACAATGTCCCCTGGGCTCCTAACATAACAGCTACATTATCTCTACATTACCTCTGTTTCTTTTTTAATTTAAGAGTAATTTATGTGTATGGGTGTATTGCCTGTGTGTATGTCTATGCACCAAGTGAACACATGAGTGGTGCCAGCAGAGGACAGAAGAAGGCACAGAATTCCCTAAAACTGGAGTTACAGATGATTGTGAGCCACCATGTGGGTTCTGGAAACTAAACCCAGGTCCTCTGCAAGAGCTACAAGTTTTTTATACTGCTGAACCAACTCTCTACTTCTAACTCTGATGTTCTGAACCTAGATAATTTCAGAGAATGTTTTTGTCCCTGAAGAATTAATGGTAAAAGGGAAATAAGTATATATAAAATTTATATATACACCAAATAACTATATATAGATGTGTTTAATATTGTGTTTCAAAGAATTAATTTTATTTGTTCAGTTGTGATGTCTAAAATATTAATTATTGATATATGTAAACAGTTCAAAGATAATATAAAAGTATAATAAGGCAAAAAATCACTTTCTAGACCAACTAACGCAGACTATCTAGCCCTCGGTATGTCTGCCCCTAAGTCAAGCTCTGTCTAGTGGGGAACCAGATCTCTGCTTTGAGAGATATACTTAGGATCGCAGTTCTTGTGTTCTTCATAGGTCAGACCAGTAGACTGAAGAACAGAGAAGTACCAAGAAACCTAAATGGTCCTGTTCAGAATTCTGTGGATCAGACATGTCTGCTTAGGGTTCACATTTTGTTAGTCTATGGAACCAATTGCCTGGGGATATGACCCTGGCTGCCCTTTGTCCATCATGACTCATGAAAGTGGCCATTAAGCTTCTGCTTCATTTATGGAGATGGCCACCCAAAATGTTTGTAAGAGGTTTGTAAGAAGCTGCTTCAGAAAAGGGTAACTGGAGGATGAAAACAGAGAAGGAAGGGGAAAAAGGGGAGAAACGTGCCCAGGAACTTTGCTGTTGCAATGTGGGGTGCTTGGAGGGCTCTTAAACATGATAAAGCTTCAGCAGGGCAGCTGGAAACTCATTCCTCAGCAGCTTCTGAGCTGCTTTCCATTCACACCACGCTGTCTTCTTCAGTTTATCCCTCTTTCATCCCTAAATGATGACTGTGTCACCTGTGCAGTGGGAAGACAGAATAGAGAGCTGGCAAGATGGTGTGCTGGGTGAAAGTGTTTCCCACCAAGCCTGCTGACCTGAGTTTGAGCTGTGGAAGAAGAAAACTGATTCCCACAAATAAGCCTCCACAATGTCCCCTGTTCCTCTCTATGTAAACCAGTAAAGAAATAGATAGGAATAACAAATATGCTGTCTCCATAATAGATTTCAAGAGGTCTGCAGGTTTTGGGGTCTGCCCTGTGTGACAAACTGTTACTGCTTTTTTTTTCATTTATTCATTTTACAAACAGCTGTTTTCTCCTAATTGTTTTTTAATAGAAAGAAACTATGAACTCTAATCCAATAAAGAAACAAAATTTCTTAGCCATTTTTTGTTCTCTTCCACCAAAGACAGAGTCCATCTTTGTAATCCAGCCTTGCTAGAGATTATATATTTCCTCTACTTGAAGTCAGATGGCTTTGACAAAAAAGCAATTGGAGGAGAGGCAGACAATAGGCATACCTAAACTACATAGAATAAATACATAATTCAGTGATATTAACCTCTCAGCTACCTAGGAAGGATCCTTTGTAGTTCAAAAAGTGAGCCAGCCAGTGAGAGAAACTATGTTTATCATTTATTTAATACACAGGGCTGCAGCCCAAAGAAGGAAAGTTTAAAAGTAATGTCAACAGCCAAAGGATCACACTCAGAGTCATCCAGCTCACCTTGTGCTTCTCCCCCAGGCTGAGCTGACATGAATTCATTCAGGGCCATTCTATTATTCATGCAAGGAACTGTCCATCATAAGTGCAATATGAAGAGGGAGCATGCCGAGCAAGCTATGGCGTATCAGCTCTAATGACTGGTGGTTTAATTTCACAATTTCAGGACTGTTCATTGGCAAGCACCTGAAGCAAAGTTCTAAAGTTCAGGATGATAAAGGTAGCATCAGTACACATTACGAAGCCACCATGTCCTAGTTTTACTAGGATGTACAAGAATTTAAAGTACAAGAGTTTGAAGGAGGGGATGAAAAACAATGCAAAGCCAGACCATAGGATGAGTGGGGGTTGTGCTCCAAAGTCTCTCAGGCCTACTTCACAGAAGTCACTAGTCTTTGTGATAGTTCTGGGAAACTGCTCTCACTGTTTCTAGTCCTATATCAACAGAGAAGAGAACACAGAAGAACTCCTGCGATATCTCATTTGCAGAGATCTACAGTTGCATGTGGTTGCTGTCCACTGGCAAATGAACACCTCTGATGACATCTAGGATGGACCAAGGGAATAAGGGATTATAACAAACAGGAGACCAGGCAAGAAGCTGGGACCTGGTCCAGACACAAGGCAAACACTGTCCACTCAGCATTTAGCAGGGGTCATACTACTGAACTCTATGACATATCCAAGCTACCTTTCCAATATAGTCTGTTAATGGTGCTAAATGGTCAAATGCTGCCATATAGATAGGTCAAGTACACCTGTTGGCAGATGAATAACCCCCTCCACATCTCTCTGGCAGATGTTTCACAGATTTGCCTTAACTGGAAAGATCTGGAAAGAGCTGGAAACTTGAGAAGAAAGGTGGGTATTTCAATAACAATGACTAGGCTTATAATTCAATAGGTCCAGCCAGAAGACAAAAGGGCAGTGCAGGGTGCTGAGGCTCACTCAACCAAGAGAGGGACTTAAAACAGGAAGTCACATAGAAACAGGTGTCATGGGCCCAAGATTTCCTATCCATGGTAGGCAAGAGCAACAAAAGCTATAGCAGATGTTTTGAAGACCCTGTATTGGCCAACATATTGCAGGACCTGCTGCCTGGGAATGGGTTGCATTTGCCAGATGTAGAACAGTAAGAAGGCAGGGTGAGTCTGAGTAAACACAGGGTGGAGAAAGGCCCACACACATGAAAAGTGTTCTAATGCTGTATTTCTGGTCAAGCTCTAAATTTTCTACAAATGGGTACTTCTAACACCGTGGGAAAACAGAAGCAACAACTGCAGTGCTAGCCTACCTACTGTTGATGGGCTGGGAGCTCTTCTTGGGGACACACAGATCTGAGGACTCATCTGGCCACTTCTAGTAGAATGTGAAAGTTGTCAGAGTTCTGTAGCCAAAGAAAATGAAAGTAGTGGGCAGATTCCACAGTCGTTTCAACTTAGTGGCTCAATATGGCACACACACACACACACACACACACACACACACACACACACACACACACACACACACACACACACACAGAGTATGCCCATACATAGGAACACATATGCTTCCCCCCACCCCGCAGTGTGTCTGCTAAACCTTCATACTCTGGGTCCTGCCTCTGGGGTTTCTTGGAAGGCAGAGACGAGGTAGGATGTGTGACTATAGTGAAGGGATTTCTAGCAGCTGGAGTCTAGATCTGGTTACACTCAGCACCAGTGAGTTCAAGTGAACAGACAGAGCAGGTCATGGAGTGAGGACCTGAGAGCACCAAACACAGAGAAAAGCAAGTTAGAGACATAGTTAGGAGTCGATATGGGAGCGACCAGATTGCCCTACAGTCCACTGCCTACCAGTGGTCACCAGGACTCCCATCGGAGTCCACCAAAAGTTGGGGAAAGGTAGAGTATGAATATTGGGGTGAATTTAGAGGACAGTGGTGCCAAAAGTGTTTGGACAGTTCATACAATGTCATCATCATCATTACCAGCCAGGAAAACATCCATAAAGTGTTCCCCAAGATAGATGCTCACAGCACTTCTTTCTCTCCTTTCCCATGTCACATCTGTTAATGACACTGAACTGGATGATGTGTTCACAAAACATTCAGAGATATTTAAAAACTGAATCTATACATGCTCTATGACCATCCAACAGAAATGCCTATTCATTTACCAAAATACATTTGCTAGACTGTATGTAGCAACAGTAATACAATAAACAGAATGTGAAAACTCTTAGTATGTCTATTATCAATAGAATAACTGAATAAGTTGTAATAAAGCATAGCAATTGATTTTTCCCTGCTGTACAATATTCTGTTGAGAAAAAAGAATATATCTCATTATTATAATGTCAAGCAGATAAAGAGACACAAATATATATAAATCCATATATATGCATGTCCACTTATGTGTATATAAATCTATATATGCACATGCACAAACATACATACACACATATAATTTAAAAATGGGTAAAACTGCTGGGCACATTGGTGCATGCCCATAACTTATTACTTATAAGGAGGATTGCAAGTTTGGGGCTGCCCTGAACCCCACAGCTTTAGGGATTGATCTGTCTAGCGTTATGAGTAAATAAAGGACAAAGGCACAGATCCATGAACAGAAAAGCTAGGTTTAGGTAGGTTGTGGGACTCTGGTGGAGGCACACCAGCAAAAGCCCTAATACTCGGTGCTACTGTTTTATGCACCTGAATAGAGGAGGCAGGTTTATTATATACAGCTGAATGAGGGGGTAGGGTTATTAAACTCAGTTGAACAAGGGTGAAGTGTTAGCTAATCTTAGTATTGGTAGTAGGCCGCTACAGGAGAGAAATCTCAGGCTATAAACACCTTGAAGGAGGAAGCTGCATTAACATTGTACACACAGTCACCATCAGCACATGAACCACAATGGGTCTTACTCACTGGAGTTCTTTGACTTGGCCATACTTAGGTCAATACACATTCACTAAGAACTCCCTCTGCTCCCTGCATGGGGCCAAACTGGACAACACAGGGAAATACTGTCTCAAACAAACAAACAAACATAGGCAAGAAGCATCCCTGCTCTAAAAGTCGGTAAAGCTATTATTCAAGGTGTGGGGGTAGTGGAGTGCTCATGACATTCTGAACAACAGTTGTGTCAATATTAGGCAGTGTTCCA
This sequence comes from Cricetulus griseus, assembly GCF_003668045.3. Lineage (NCBI taxonomy): Eukaryota > Metazoa > Chordata > Mammalia > Rodentia > Cricetidae > Cricetulus > Cricetulus griseus. Next base: position 54,366,537 of record NC_048599.1, read on the forward strand.
TTTTCATCGAGAGCATGCTTGCATATGCACACCCATTCTTTGTGTTTAAAGAAGAGGACGCCAGCGCATTTATTATCATGTAATTTTTGGCATAAAGACAGAAAGGGTTTCCTTGGCTGGCGTTGCAGCATTACTGCAGAGAGTAGAGTCTACAACCCATCTAGTCACTAGTTCTGCAACCAGGGCAAACATGTGTGCGAGTCACTCTTTGCAAAACAAGGATGGATAAAATACCAGTGTCGTGGCCTATCCCAGGGTTTCAATGACAAACAGTAAGCGCCCACAGTGGCTGTGGGAAGCATCAGCTGTGATGGACCCACATTTTCTCTCCTGTCTCTGGGGTGTGATAACTGTACTGTCCCAGGCTGATGAGCCTGGTGGTCTCCAGAGAATGTAGTAGAGTGTGAAGCCTTGTGCACTACCTGTCTCCACAACCCCAGGTACGTTAGTGTTTCTCTCACAGGGCAGCCAGCACCGGCGATTAAAACTAGATGTCTGGGAGTTTTAGAATGGCTTCCTTTGTCTGGCTCACAGGCTGCCAACTGTATCTAACATAGGCAGCATTCTTCCACCCTCATTCATTCCAGCCAGCCATATCTCCCTTCCCAGTGGCTTCAATTTGCAAGGCATCCAGGGTCTGTTTGTATAGCTGCTGTCTGCTAGAAATGAGTACAGTGAAGAACCATGTCATCTTCCTAGACAAATCCACCTGCATCATCAGAGTGGAGCCTCTTTAGTCTTCCCAATCACTGTGATTGGTCCAGAGGAAACAGATGACAATCCCACTGGGACTGTTATGGAACTGCAGAGGCCCAGGCCCAGGAACTGAGGCCAGTGGAAGGAAGACGACCCTTGTTTCTCTCCTTCCAAAGTTTTACATAGGACTTCTGAAACCTCAGCCCACTCAATCCTAGTACCCTATGATTTTCCCATGTATTTTCTTTGTCCTGCCTAACTTCCCAGTTCCTTTCTACTCCTAAGTTGTGTGTTGCTATTTCTCTATCAATTTAGGTTTGTTATTATGTATTCATTGAGCTCATAAATAGAACTGTGCCCTGGAGGAACAGCCTGAGAAATTAAACACATTGTATTCAATTTATTTTGAAATTAACACTACGGCAAGTGAACCAAAATTTCATTTCTTTATACACTAGTTAACAAACACACATTCTGGCAGATGTGAAAGCCCCTTTCCCAGCCTCCCTTCTTCCTTTAAAGGCTTTTCAGGATGGAAGTTCAGTTCTACAGGCCTTCCCCCTTTTCTCAAATATCAAGCTTCCCTTCCTTTGTGGACATCTTAAACAAGCAGGCGGATGTTTCCTTCCTTTCTTTTTAATTGCTAGTGTGGATGTGTGAGGCAACGTTCTCAATGAGATGCAAGCATAGCTGCCCACACAGCAATAAAGGCGGCTTTGTGGGCCTCCCAGCATGGGCTGCTTCTCAGCCTTGGGGTCCATGGTCCCCTTCTGCAAAGGGCTCAGTGACCTTCAGCTTCTCCCTCCCATGCCAAAGAGATGCTCTGACTGTGAGAAAAACAGCAGGTAGAATAGCCAGCACAAAGGGCCTGTCCCACGGCATGTCTGTCTTCCTTCTCTCTGACAGTCAATTATTATGGCTTTAAGTAACTGTTGTACTTTAGGGGGATGTGATGATATTGGGACCAGGGCTGACTGAAGCTATTTATTTCACCTAAAGATTTTTGCTACTCAGCTAGCTTTCCTGTTCATACACTGATAGCAAGGGTGATTAGGAAAAATACTACTCATTAATTCACACCTGAGTGACATAGGAAAGGTTGCTAAGTGCTTCAGAATAGAGCGGGCTTACATTGTGATGCAGAAAGGGCAACATATTTTCTGGTTAAGAACAGAATTATGGCTAAAGCCCACAGTAAATGAACAAACAGAAATTACCTGTGTTGATTCAGCATCATTCTCAAGACAGATTGCTCACTTAGGGAAGGACTCTCACCTTGCATACACTCGTTAGGACTTTAACAGGGCCAGCAAGACTATTGATTTTTAGCCTTCCTTGGGTTCCCTTACCATAAGTTAGATGTAGTCAGACCCTGGTAGTTCTGATTATCGTTAATGCTAAAGAGAGCAGATATTGTCCTCTGCATGACAGGCCTGGACTTCTGCAGCTCACATTTTTAAGGCAGGATAACAGAACATTCCAAAGAGTTTGAACAGTTAGGTCATTCTTAAGGCACTAACTAGAAATCAAGGGTAAAATGAATGCTGTTTGTCCCTTTAAAATTCAGTCTACAGTCTATGGGGTCTCTGGTAGTGAAACACTATTTATCCCTAGTCTAGGAATGGACATTGGGAGCCCATTCCACATAGATGGATACTCTCTTAGCCTAGACACATGGTGGAGGAAGGCCCTGCTCCAAATGATGTGACAGACTTTGAAGACGCCCCATGGATGGCCCCTTTCTATAGGACAGAAGAGGATGAGATGAGGGTTGGTGGGGAGCATGGGAGAAAGGGAGGGAGAGGGAACTGGGATTGATATATAAAATAAGATTGTTTCTAATTTAAATAAATAAGTGGGTACCAGATTAAGTAAAAAAAAAATAATTCAGTGCACAGTTAGTTGGCTTCATCACTTGGTACCTGTGGTCTGCCATACAATATGGCAGAGAGCACAGTTATTTACCTCTTGGTGACTACAAAGCAAGGGGGGGCAAGAGCAAGACAGGACTCCACTATCCCCTTTAAGAACACACACACACACACACACACACACACAATGACATCATTTCTTCTGTAGCCCCACCATATGAAGGTTCTACCATCTTTGAATAGTGGCAACAGTCTGGGGATGAAACTTTTAATGTATATGTCACTGGGGGACAACAGAAGTTGAAAAGTGTGACCTGTTACAGGGCCAGGAATCTTAAGGTAGTGTGGAGACATTGAGAAGGGAGAAATCCCCCCAACCTTGCAGATGCCACAAGTGAATTCTGATCTGGCCTCTTATTCTTAGAGGCTTGGGGAATCTAATCTGAGTTCCTCATAAAGATTCCCAGCACTTAGGAAAGTGTTTATGACAGATCGACACTCCCTCCCAATGCACTGCTTACGTACTTAAACCCAACCAAACAGGATCGTTGGATCAAGAATAGCTCCCTTTTGAGATTATTTTTGATCAAAGCGAGGTGACTGTAGAGATAAATGTTCAGACGGGAGCTGTTAGTTCCTTGGAAGAGCTTTGTGTTGTTTCCTTTCTTCCTGTCGGGGTCCTTCTTTTGAACTGCCTGTCTCTAGGACTCTAAGGTTTACCTTTGCCGCCACCTCTCAGAAGATGATTTCACTAAAGCAGTACTAGCACGAACCTTGCATACCCTGTTTCTTCTCTGTTTTGTCCCTCTCTAGTGTTTAGCCCTGTTCTGAGTTGGACAGGAACCAATACCATTCATTTTCTACACAAGGGGAAACAGTCAGCCTTATTCTTCACCTGTGCTTGTGTTCCTAACACATATCAAAGGCTCAGCACCCTGTCCCCACTTTTGCCTACTTGGAGATAGCAAAGTCCATGACCTGCCCTTGTACATGGCTAAGCTACCTGTGTCTCTGCTTTCCTGTGACTTCATAAGACCAGGGGATAATTCCCTGGTTTACCTATTGCAGGCTGACTAGAGAACCACTCTCTTTTCTTTGAAATGCTCATTAGTTTACAATTTTCCTATTGCACTATCCTCACTAAAACAATTTATGTCTTCATCCTGTCATATTTGTTATTTACAATAGGGTTTGCATTATGCCAGAGTGATCATTTGTTAAAAAATAATAGTGAGATGGTATGGTTTAGGTCTGTGAGTTTCATTAAAACAACAGGAATACACATGATCAATGGTATGTAAGATCTGTACTTAAATGCACGAGGTTATATCGTGTTCCCAAATCCCCAAATGGGAAGACATGATGTCTATTCTGAGTTAACTGATAGATTAACCACATTTCAAGTGACTTCATACTTAAGGAAGTAAAACTAAAGCAACAAACTTACTAAACTGTCTACATAAACTAGGTTTTCTTGAACAATGGTGTCTCTATTGTCTTGATGTGGCCAGATATCATTAAAGCAAAATGAGACAGCACAGTGGGAAGGGCTCTGGCTGAGCTTGGGACTGGGGTTTCACTATCACCAGTGTCACAGATCTTCCCAGTGACTTAGACATACTGTGAACTTAATTCATTAGAGTATTAGTTGTTTGATTTTCTATAACCCTCAAAACTTCAGTGAAAACTGAAGCTGATTCAGTTTAAAAGGTATATTTACATAACTAAACATAAGATTAAAAATAAAGAAAATAAGTTGATTAATTTACAATTAAGTTATTTAACTTATTGCTTGATAACAAACACATTAACCAAACAAATTAACATATTTCCTTTCCTTTTAAAATATCTAAAGAAGAAGGGCTACTTTACAATAAGTTTACATCAACTTTCCACTGAAATGTTTTTATCAGTTGGCCACACTGTGACTTTTTTTCTAAGTCAGACTAATTAACTCTTTATTATATTTGATCTGACACACTGACCACGACAGTAACATAAACAGTTCTTAATGTATAGAATGGGTAAACTGAAAGATTGTTTCTATATAAGTATAATATACACATAGACACACATTTGTACAATTAAGAAAATAGTGAACTTCTATGAAATTAAAGCATAGATAATAAAGGCATAAACAGGTTCGGTAGCCCTGATGCAGAGGTATGCTTTAAGTTATGCTGTCATTTGAGACTTTATGAGCATTGACACAAGATGGCACAAGTGGAAGATTCCACCCCTGCCTTTTGGAGACAGTCATAGCCCAAATCAGCTGTGCTGAAAATACTGCATAAAACTTTCTTCATACTGTGTGTGTATAAGGTGAACATGTAACCAAAGCTGGTGTTTACACTCAAGTCCAAGATATGTCACTATGTATCTGCAAATATTCTGAAAGTTTTACACACACACACACACCTGTAACAAATGCTCCTGGTTCTACACATCTGGGGTAAGATACACTCAGCTCCTGTAGAGAAGCACCAAATAAGAAATATACTATGACTAGGATATAAAGACATTCTGAGTGAAGCCTACTGGTTTATAAGTACAAGTATGCCTCAAATACCAAGGGTGTTAATTAAATATATAATGAAAATTCAGTTTGTATAAATTACCATGGAGCATCTAAATTAATGGCAAAAAAGAAGCTGAGCCCATGTAGCAAAATAAAAGGGGAGGGAAGGAAAGAGTAGAAGTTTAAGAGCAGTTAAAAGGTTTAACTATATACAGTTTTGACATAGTAATTCTTTAAAATGTAGCAGAGAAAGTCCTTCCTAAGCCCAGCATTCAACCATAATCACTGCAAAGAAAAAAATGTAAGCTGGGGGGACTCCAAGAATCATTTATCGACATCTTTAGTGTGCAGATCAGCAAACCCTGACAATCTGTGGGGTCCTGGTAGAAGTGCGGAGAATTTTGAAGAGTGAAAGTTCTCAGAAATCTAGTAGCATGGTCTCCAGAGTATGCCATTTTCAAGCATGCCTCACAGGAATGGCGGTGTATCCAATATTATTCAAGTGTGAGTTTATAAGTGCACTCTTGATTATGAACTCTCTAAGAATGCTCATGACAACTGTCTGAAACAAATAGTTCAGCAATGCCAGAGTCATGAAGCAAAATGAGGACGTTAGCACTGGAGAAAGCTGTGCTAAAATGACCAGAACTGGGGACACATCTCTGTGGTAGAGTTCTTGCCTAGCATGTATGAAATCCCAGGTACAGTACTGTCTCCAGCACTGAAGAAAAAAAAAAAAAAACAAAAAAAAAACAAATGAGCACAGTTGGTTCTGTGTTGGGCATGACACACAGAGGAGCTCAGTGAACCTGCTTCCCAGTGAAACAGAGAAATGGGGACATATTTGCTTTGAATGTCAGCTAAACAGCAAGAACAGCAGGAGTCTGTGGTGTCTGATCAGAACCTCCTCTTTTGTTTTGCCCTTCCCCCCAGCTCAATATGGCAGAGCTGCTGACTGGGTACAGCTAAGGGCACAGGTCCCTCTCCCTGTAGCTCCTAGCTAGAGGATGTCATCAGAACCCTTGTTGTGTGTCATTATGAATGAGGACAACCTTCTTCTGTCTAGCCGAATGGGTAGAATAGTAACTGTCTCCAGAATTGTGCTAAGGAGATAATACAGCCTCAGCATCTCTGGATATCCAGTTCCTAAGACAGTGGTTTTATAATGGGTGAGGCAAGCCAAAAGCCTTATGACCTTGGACCAATCCAATAAGTCCACAACTTCAGATGAGAATCACTTAGAAAGACAAACACAGGGGTCTTGACCAATAGTTCCAGGGCTGTGACTCTGGGATTTTGCTTCCATAGAACTGATACAGTTTTTAACAGACTGTAGAGAGGCAGTCAGGCCTGTGGGAGTGAGGGAGGGGAGTAAATAGCTGGCTATTAAGAGACTCATTTAACATGTAGGGAAAAAATAGTGAGCCAGGCCAATTGTCTGCTGGAGAAAACAGAAGAAAAAGATGGCTAGGTGAAATTCTCAGTGTCAGAACCAATCTCTAAAACTGATTTCAGGAATTTGCTTACAAAGACCAAATTCTATTTTATCAGTTTGCAGAGAATTTATGTCCATGGGCCTTTCTGAAAACAATAGCAAGATAGGCCTGCCAGGAGAGGAGCTCCACACTTCCTTCTACACTGCAAAACAATCGTTACTATCCTTAGACCCAGGGGTTGCATTCTCAAAGGCAAGGATATACCCTTACTGTTGTGTGGGGACATAGAATTCACTAAAATAAACCAGGTATTTACTAAATAAGTCAGCTAGCAAGCATAAGCAGGATGTCTCACAGTGGGGTATTTGTAGCCATAGAGGCTTCAAGATATTACATAAAACACTCCATTTTCAGCAAAACAGTAGAAACATCAGCACACAACAGACCAAAAAAAAGGAAAAGTGGAAAGAGACAGTAAACAACAGAAACAGCCTGTGACAGTGGCCGTGCATTAGACTTAGCAAAGGCTTGACCTTCATAATTGGATTGTAGGAACTAAAGGGGCCATGATTATGGAAAGAAGCATATGAGACCAATGCCACACCAAACCAAGTATATTAATAAATGCTAGTAAATAATCAAGCAGGAAGCATACGTTTTTAAACATTTATCCTTTACGTATTTATTCATGTGAGTGTGTGTGTATGGGTGTGCAAGTGTGAGTATATGAGTATGATTGTATGTGTGTGAGTATGTGTGTGATGCCTCTCTGTGTGTATATGTATTTGTGTCTGTGTGTATATAAGTATGTTTGTGGGCATGCATGTGGAGGTCAAATGCAACCTGGGGGAAATCAGTTTTCTCTTTTTTATTATGTGGGTCCCTGGATGGATCCCAGGCTGTCAGACCTGGTGGCAAGCATGGTTACCTACTCCTAAGCCACTCACTAGCCCAGAATTCACTTGGGAAATCCCATTGGTACATATAAACTACAATGTAAAATAATAAAGATGAGAAGTTCTTTAAAGGTTCTGGATAGTAGAGTTGAACTGGCTGAGCCAGTAAACTTGGAGAGAGGGCAATAGATTTTATACAGTGGGGGAGGGTGGGAAAATCAAGACCCTCACAGAAATGTGTGGGCATCAACATAAATGCAATGAAAATTCATGAGGAAAAGACTAAAATGATGAAAGAAAATAGAGCAATAATAGCTGAAAATTTCCAACTAAAAATAACAAAACAATAACCTGCACATCCAAATGGCTCAAAGAATACCAGGTGTGATAAATATAAAATACTGGCAGGCATTGCACTGCAAGCTTACCCAGGAATATCAGGAAAAGAAAGAAATGACAAGAATAGTACACTGGAGGGGTAACTACTGGAAGAATAAAGAGTGGTGATGACAAAAGACCTGTTTGGCATGTGAAACAACCATTAAAAAGGTCAACTTTGGCCAGATTACAACACACTATTGTTGTAACAAAGTCGGAATTTCTATATACTTTTAAAATTTTTCCTTTTTTCTTCCTTCCTTCCTTCCTTCCTTCTTTCCTTCCTCCCTTCCTTCCTTCCTTCCTTCCTTCCTTCCTTTCTTTCTTTCTTCCTTTCTTTTGTTTTTGGATTTTCAAAGCAGGGTTTCTCTGTGTGTAGCCCTGGCTGTCCTGGAACTTGTTCTGTAGACCAGGCTGACCTCACAGTGATCCACCTGTCTCTACTGGGATTAAAGTATGTGCCACTACCACTCATAAAATTTCTATATTCTTAAGATAAATACTATTTATCTTAAGTAGGTAATCTTCCATTTTCCATAGAACAACAATGATGAATAAAATGCTTAGGAAAAATTAAAAAAAGACCTGAAAAATTCATGTTTTTTCTTGGCTCTTGCAGGTGAGGGAATCCTGTGTTCATGGACTTAATTACTGAGTATTGTTCCCTTTTCGAAACTTGATAAAGTGACCTACAGACTCCACACAGTCCTTAGATTCCTTAATACCATTTTGGAGTTGGGTTTTGATGAGAATATTCTACTATTTATATAGAATTGCAAGGAATTTAGTCAAAGCTTGGAGGACTCAAACTTCTGCCCTGTTGAAAGTGACCATGAAGCTATAGTAAGGGAAACAAAATGTCACTTCAAAGAGCAGACAAAGCTCAATGGACTAGAATTAAAAACAGAGATAAAACAACTTTTCTGTGATCAACTGATGATATTTTAAAAAAGAGTACCAGGTCCATTTAATGGGAGAAGATAACATTTCCAATAAGTGTCTATGGAGAAAGAGAATATCTATAGTCAAACAAAGAAAGTTGACACATAGCTCATCATACCATCTAAAATATTAATTTAAAAATGTAAACTCAATGCTGGGAGATTGTACAGATTAGAAAGTGATTGCTGTGAGCACAGTGAGTTGAGTTTTGTCTCCCAGAAGCCACACAAAGAAGCCCAACATGGTGGGCTTGTAAACCCTGAACTGAGGAAGTAGCTTGCAAGTCACTCTACTCTAATCAACAAGTTCCAGGCCATTGAAAGACATTGCCTCAGAAAAGATGGTAGACAAGTCTCTGAGGAGTGACACCCAGTGATGGTCTTTGGCCAAAACCTTCACACAAACAATGCATATAAAGTTATGAGAATAAAAGCTCCACAGCCCTTAGAAGACGTGTAGAAAGTTTTTTTTAAGATTATGGATTCTACAAAGCTCTGACTTTAGAAGGACAAGAGGCAAGGGATGAAACACATCAATATAACCCCACCAAAAGGAAATATTCTGTGCTTCACAGGATAGTTCAACTAGAAGAAAAGACAACCCATAAAACCCTATAAAGCATATTGGGATATTTATTCAGCAGTAAAAAAGAATGAAGTAGGCCGGGCATTGGTGGCGCATGTCTTTAATCCCAGCACTAGGGAGGCAGAGGCAGGTGGATCTCTGTGAGTGGGAGACCAGCATGGTTTACAAGAGCTAGTTCCAGGTCAGCCTCCAAAGCCACAGAGAAACCCTGTCTCGAAAAAACAAAAGAGAGAGAGAGAGAGAGAGAGAGAGAGAGAGAGAGAGAGAGAGAGAGAGAGAATGAAGTGTTGAAAGAATATATGCTATTAACTGGATGAGCCTCATGATTTCTGTGCTAAGCAAAATCTAGGCAGAAAACACTATTTTATAAATAAATTTCCTAAATTGACAATCCACAGAAAAATAAAGCAGACTGGAATTTTTGAGCAGTGGGGAATAAGAGGACAGGCAGGGTCAGATTATAATGAAAAAAATCTATTGTTAACTGTAGTGATGGCTTCACATATTTGCTAGCATGCTCAAAGCTGAATAACACATGTTAAATGGGTGGCCTATATCTAGATAAAACTTTAAAAAAGAAAGTGAAGTGGAGACAACATTAAATATGAATTAAATACTAAAAATTAAAATTACAAGCTGAGAAATTCACAAGAAAGAGTGCAAGAAAACTTAGTAGAAAGTAAGATAAAGCAGAAATTACCCTTTATCTATCATGCAGTTTTGTAATTTTACCTACACAATATTAAAACATGATTCTTCAGTAGTGAGCTTTTAGTAACATACTTACTTTAACTACTGACTCTAAAGTCCTGAGAATATAAAAATCACATCCAAGGGCATGAATAGATGGGTATCACATATTACATGGGCAAAGCAAATTCATTCTTTTAACATTCCTTATGTTTCTGTTCTATTTGGGCCCTCAACAGACTGAATAATGTCTACACTAAAGAGGATTTCTACACTAGAGAGGATTTCTTTAATTTTATTTTATATACTGTTTCCAGGAATAGCTTTAAACACTAGTGAAATTTGCCTACGCATCTTTAACCCAGTCATATTGATATTTAATTTTAGCTTAAATTTAACCATCACAACATGCCAGAATTGTTTGGGTTGTTGTTTTGAATTGTGGTCTCACTATGCTCCATAGGCTAACCTCTTGTATTAGCATCTCAAAATGCTGGAATTGCCGTAAATACTATCATGTCCACTAAGCTAACATGTGAATAACTACCATGAATGTATGATCTAGATGTACCAATGAAAAGAAAGAGACTGTCATATGGATCTAGAAAATGTCACCCAACTTCATGCTGCCAACAAGAAACTCTCTGAAGTACAAACATGGAGTAAGCACCCCCATGAAACATCATTAATGGATTTAGAAGAATTGAAGCTACACATGGTGTTCTCTCTTTTACTATATATAAAGATAAACAATACTGAAAAATCTCTTAACAATGCTCTTTCATGTAATCCACATGTCAAACAAGAGGTCTATTAAAAACACAAAAAAGGAAAGCTGTATATGGAACATATAGTGGCATCTTACATGGTACAGATCACAAAAGTCAGAGCATTGAATGCTTACATTTGCTATAAAAGAAGACTTCAAGTTAATAACCTAAGTTCCTACTTGAAGAAACTAGAATGAAAGCAGAATAGATATAAATCCTTAATAGAGAAAAAAAGGAAGAAGTAAATATGAGATAAATCAGTATTATTAGAAATATAAAAAGAATAGAAATAAGTTCATGAGGCCAAAGAAGGCTTTTAAAAACGTTAATAAACCTGTAGTAACCCTGACAAGAAAAGAAGACACAGATTGCCAATCTCCACAATGATACACTGATTCTGAATAAGTCCTCCTGTCTTCACAAGGAAACACAAATCTGCATACATCTCAAACATAATTAGAAAGTGATGTGAAAATTGTATTCTCATAAATGTAACAACTTATAAAACATAGACTATTTCATAAAAATATAAACTAATAAAACTCAACTAAGAGGAAGTAAATAATCCAGTGTAGCATTTACTTCCTGCTTCCTGCCTATCCAGATGCAGAACTCTCAGCTCCTTCTCCTTTACCATGTCTGCCTGTACTCCACCATGCTTCCCTCTATAATGATAATGGACTAAACCTCTGGAACTATAAGCCATTCCCAATTAAATATTTTCCTTTATAAGTGTTGACATGGTTATGGTATCTCTTCACAATAGAAACCCAAATTTAAGACAATGGCTTATGAATCCAATGCAATTTCTACCAGTCTCGCTTTAAATATGTATATTACTTTAGCACTGTAGGGCACAAGCCTTAAAGTAGATTAAATAATCTTGGCAAAGATAACAGATGACTCTGCTATTAATTGTTGCAACAATAGTACTGAGGACTCTGTGGTATTAATTAAGAATAGACATGGAACAGAATACAGAAGCCAGAAACAGACTCAAAAATGTTCAGGTGATCTGTGGATAGGGGATAACAGGAAGTCTATGGAGGAAAGAGTTTTTGTACCAAGTGGTCTATGAAGACACCATTAGTGTACCTCAACTTAAACATTAATTTTACACAACTTGTCTCAAAATGGATCACAGGCTTAAACATAAAACACAAAACTATCAAGAAAATTAAGGATTAGAAACAAAAATCAGTTGTATAACTTGACACTTTTTAAAGTAACCCCTAAAAAAAGTGTGGTAAAATTGAAAACTTACTAATAAATGTAAAAAAATAAATGCTTGTTGAGAGACAGGCAGAGTTCTCTCAGAGGTCAAGCACTGGCTGCCCTTCCAGAGCAGCTACCATGGGCAGCTCCCAACTGCCTGTAACTCTAACTCCAGGGTATCTAACATCCTTTTTTGGTTTCCATGTGTACAACATGCATGTACACAGACACATACAAACACGCATTAATAAAAAAAATAAATCTTTGAAACGTTTTCTCAGCCAGGTGGTGGTGGTGTACTCCTTTAATCCCAGCATTCCAGAGGCAGAGGCAGGTGGAGCTCTGTGAGTTCACGGCCAGCTGGCCTACAAAGTGAGTTCCAGGAGAGTCAGAGCTTTTACACAGAGAAACCCTGCTGTCTCAAGAAACCAAATAAACAAACAAACAAATAAATAAGTATTAAAAGTTTTCTCCATGAAAGGACAGATGAGAAGGACAAAAGGACAAGATTATTCTAAGAGAATATTGTTAAGTTTCAAACCCAGGCAAACAGCTGGGGTGTCTATTTAACATATCAAACCGGATCTGGCTGCCAGGTTCTCCCAGTATCCCTCAGTCCCTTCTTATTACAGGGTGTGGCTCTCATATCCTACCCTCTACCCTGAACTGTCCAGCCCAGGGGCTGACTGCCTTTCCCCATAGGCTTTTCCCTATATAATGCAGACATTTTGGTTAACTGCCCCTTCTCTTTTGGACCTCTTGGCCTCCTGGCATTTGCACCTTGTTCCCACTCTCCCTTCTCCCTTCTTCTCCCCTATCCCACATGGCCCAGCTTAGTCTGGTCCTGTCCACTCTGGACTCTCCCTGATATCCCTGCCTCTGACTATGATCGCCTACATATCTGTAATAAGACTTTTCCTCTACCATGCCTAGGAGCAGTCATGTCCTTTCCTTTTTCTTTCTTTCTTTCATTCAAATACATTTCTCAGTTGCATATACAGAAAAGTTCTAATATTTAAAATATACAAAGAAATCCCAAACTCGATAGTAAAACACTTGAAAACATAATTAATAAATGATCAAAATACATGAAAAGATGCTTTATTAAAAATAGCATACAGATGGCTAATAAATATGCAGAGATGCTCAGCACGGCACCCAGGAAATGTGACTTTGAACCCAAAGTAAGATTTGATTATATACTCTGAGAAGCCATAATATAAACAGAGAAGAAAATCATTAATTACTCAGTCAGTGTTCAGTCGTTATTTTCTTTCTACTGATTTGTATTGCTGAAACTTTTCTAAGATGTTACTTAAAAAATCATGGTTAATAATTTGAAAAGAAAGTGAAATGTGAAATAGGCGAGGACTCCATTCTACTAATCCAGGCTGATTGAACCTTTGTCCCTTATACACAGTCGCCGAAGGAAACTTAAATGGTCACACATCATTAAAAGAACAAGCCTAGTCTGTCTGAGGATATCTGAACATTTACAGTTTGGAGACTAGGATCCCAGTCATCTTTAAGCTTTGTGGGTACTGAGAAGGGAGAGCAAATAGCATATACTATGATCTAAAAATAAGAACCAGAGGTAGAACGTACGGGGCTACAGACCTCCCAATAACAAGTTTTCCTCACAAAGTACAAGATGAGCTCCGGAATGTTGCTGGAATCAGGATAGCTCACATTGAACTAACAACTCTGCTTGTAATAAAGAAAGGGCCTCTGGCTGATTTTAATAGCAAGTTTTCTTGTAATGGGTGTTACTAACACCTTTGGATACATTCCTTTATGTCTGCTACCTGTGAGGGTGCTTATGAAAGAGATTTTTGGATAGTTTTGATCTGATGCCTCTAGATTGAAAACATCAAGTAAATGTGAAACAGGTGCCTTCATCACTGACATCATACCTTCCCAGCCAGAGAGCCACAGACAGAAATCTCCCCATGACATCTTTTCATCTATTCGTTATTGAAAGATATTGAAGGCAACATCATGGCACCTACTTATACTGGTGTTCCCACAATGCTGTCAAGAGTTCACTGGGCAAGAGACAAAAGAGAGCCATAAGCAGTGGCCCTGGGAAGCTCAGCCCACTTTATTCAGCAAAAAAACCTCAGGACACAGTTGGACTTGTTTATTCCTCTCACTGCTCGATGGTACCATTATGTCAAACAGAGGGCTAGTACCAAAGGTATTTAAAGGAACTGCCACACATTCTGTATAACTTCCAGTATGCAAGGGAGTTTTAAAACAAATACACATAGGGAAAACCATCCTTTTACAGATGTATCAAACATGTTTTCTTTCAGCATTTATACTTCTAAAAAATTGGGAGCATTGGGCATTCCATGTTGTCTTCAGTCTATCTTCTCTCTTCTGTGCTTGGCATACACACCTCCATAAATGCATAAGTAATCTTGTATCTTCCTGTCACAATCTTTCCCCTGCTGGGGTACGGTAAATACTGGAGAACCTTTCAATTACAACCTGCATGGTCAGATTTACAGGACTTACCATCTATACTGCAAAGTCCTCAGAGACAAGTCCTCACTCACTTGTAGTAGATATGACCATACTTTACAATTCAGAAGCATGAGCTATGACCTCATGCTTCAGCCAAAATTAAATTTTGTCTAAATCCTCACTTGACATCTTCCTCTGTTACCTTGTTCCTGTATTGTTTCACAGTCCCAGGATGTTTGGGGACTGCCTACACAATTTTGTTCCTATGAGTTTGTTACTTCGATGTTTACTAATGAAATCTGCTTGTTCCTACAAGAGGCTGATAAGGACCTTTCTGCTTATAGCACCTCTTTCTCCTTAACTTATTGGCCACAGACTTTTAAACACCACATTTCTCAAGCTTTACAGATCTTCTAGGCAACCCCTCCCCGTGTATCTTTCGTGGTCCTTCTAAGGACCATGAAAGCAGACACAGATTCAAGCTGCTCCTAAGCTTCTAGCCCAAATCCTTGCCAAGTATCTTCCTGAACTTGTGTTTTCTAAAACACAGATCTTTGATCTCTTCTTTAGACCCTAGGATGACTATGCCTTGGTCATACTTGGGAAGGGAGGAAGGTAAGGAAACATTTTGTGATGACTCAATAGAAAAATAAAACCATGGTTTTCTTTTCATGGGATCCCACCATTTATTTTTATACCCCCAGTGAGTGACACAGACCCTTACAGAGAAGGGACACTCATGAATGTTTAGTAAGCATACAAATGAGGCACAGGCCATGCAGCTGAAGGCTCATGAGGCATGTCAACTGTGAGGACTCAGAGTTAGTCCTCACAGCTAGTCTGCTTCAGGCTCAAATTTCAGGATTTGGTGATTGTTGCTAGGTAGCTATGTGACAAACCTTGGCTATGTAATGAAGAGTTTGAGGATCTAGGATTCCCCATTCAAGGTTACAGGATTTGCAGAAATGGAAGCCATGGTGATTTCACACTCAACTCTAAATGAGCACATTATCAGTGAGTCTGGCAGATGACTATTAAATGGGACATTCCATATTGTATATCAATGGAACAATGAGAAAAGCATCAGGCATCTGAGAGCTTAATTTCCTCATCAACTCTGCAAGTCCCCCATTGTCATTAAAGTTTTAATAATTTTGAATGAGTAGCAGTCTACAATACATTATGCATATCTCTACTGTCTTGAGAAAATCACAACAAATATAACTTAACCTCTTGTGATTAATGTAGTCATTACAAGCATTCACTGTTCCAGCCTATTTAAACACTGGTGCTTTCTAGGCACTTGGGTTTAAATTGGTCTTTTTTGCAAGACAGGAAGCAATCTTAACCTCTGTGCCTTCTAAGCTCACAAGCTTCTGTTTTTATTTTTGAGCATTTTCTTTGCAAGTATTTCTCACACTCTTTGCTTAACAATAGGACATGTCACTTTGTTGGACACTAGTTGTGTTCTTTACAAGTTTTAACTCTTTTTTTCTTCCCAGGTGCCAAGAGTACATGGAAAATTGAGCTTCTTTTTCAGTTAGGACTAAATACGAAAAAATAGATCTGATTTTCATTGGGCTGATATTTTGACACCTGTCTTTGCTTAAAAGAATATTCTTTAGGCTTATAGTTATTTTACGTCCACAATTGCAAAGTGGCTGGCTTATCATTTACAGGATGCTTCATATTTTTCAGAGCAATGCCATAACTTGGTACCATTTGCTTCCCAGGCTAATTCTATCAATTTATACACTTATGAAGTATAAAAGGTGGCCCATGTCTCTGTAATCAGAAAAGACTAAGTGTTAATGCCCCATTCATCATTGCTCCATCCCCAGTCTGATGTAATTCCTGGCATACCATGTAAACACTCTGGGTAGTTAAAAACCAATTTACCCCAGCAGATTCTGATGATGTCACAGATGATGATGAAATGATTGATAGGCTCTTTAGAGCTGGGCTATTAGGCTCACATATGTGGAGTCAAGCTAGCAATGAATATAGAAGCTCATATGTATACTGGCTACAAGCTTCAGACAGAGATGATTAAGTAACATCAGATGAAACCAGAAAGAAGGCAAGTACCAGACAGAGAGACAACAGACATGAGGTGGGGGCATTAACTAGTATGGTTGTGTCTCTACTTCAGCTGAAGTAAACATTCAATTCCCATTCCTAAATGATTAACCAAACAGGAAACCTCAGTTCACTATAGATTTTATGGACATAATGATAATTGGGGTGCCTAAATGAAAAATGTCCCATATAGGATCATATATTTGAACACTTAGTCCTCAATTGGAGAGGTTATGGGGAGGTGCAATCTTATTGGAGAAAGTATATCACTGGGGGTGGGCTTTGAGAGTTTATAGTCTTACCTCAGTTCCTGCTCACTATCATTTGAAGACATGATCTCCATGCTTCCTGTTCCTGCCACCATGCCGGCCACTTGCTGTCATGATGGAATCAAAAGTGCCAACAAACTCTTACTCCTATCTTACCAAGGTCAAGGTGTTTATCATAGTAACAGAAACACAACTAACACAGTAGTTTTTACTTTACCGTTCTTATCCTGAAGAAAGAATGTATAGACATTCTCTATTTTCATTCCATCAGAGGCTGTCTTGCAATGTGCTTTTGTGAGGAAAGTCCCTACAAGGAGGGCATAAAAGTAGACAGAATGACAAGATCCCAGGCCTTTGATTTTTGCCATCTGTGCTTATATCAACATACGCCATATACAAATTGCCAGATATACCACTGGGTTATCTATATTTTCTGGATGAGACCTATGCCATATTACAAGCAGGAGACCTATTCTAGCTGTGGTCAGAGTAAGAGATGTGACCACAGAGGAAGGAAGAGCATCAGGACATGGGGACATAACTCACCCTTTTGGGTTGCTGACTGAAGTTGAAGGGATGGACCATGTGTCAGAGATCAGTGGTGTCTAGAATATGGACAAGAAAGGACACTGGTTTCATCCTGTAAGTTTGTAGAAAGCTGTGACTAAGGAAACCTTGGCTTTAGCCCATTAAGTGCTATGTTGAGTTTCTGATCTATCAAACTAAGATAATTGGTGGTTTTTTTCCCCACCTGCCCATTTTCAATCCTACTTAAACCTGCTGTATGCTACACCTCTGGCTCCCACCAGCTCTTCTTCCAGGCATTTAGCTTCCATGAATTCTGATAATAACCTCTTCACTTTCAGAAACAGTGATGCTTCCCCAATGGTATCTATGCCTAGTCTAATCATACTGTCCTCACCTCTGTTTCCTCCCAGAACTCATAAGTGCAGTCTTGTTCCCTTAGCACAAAATTAAAGGGTGTTAAAGGTCCCTTATACTTAGGAAATGAGCATATAGCAAGGGTGTGGGGAAAGGCCATGACAAACTGGACAGATTCTGTAAGTAGTTTCAGTTTCTCACAACATTTCCATTCCCATGAGGTGTGTCAGTAATGTTCCTTGCAGTCCCTTTATTATCTTCTGTATTGGTTACATTTCCACTGCTGTGATAAAATTCCATGACTAAGGTAAAAGATAGAGTTTCTTTGGGCTTATTGTCCTAATTGGATGGGAGGCCATAATGGAAAGGAAACATGGCAGTAAGTGGCAGGCATGGTAGCAGGAGTAAGAATCTGAGAAACCACATCGTTAACACAAATGTAAAGGAGAGACGTGGTTTAAGACCATAAAGTCTCAAAGGCCAGTCCCATTGAGGAACTTTCTCCATCAAGGGTAAACCTCTGCCTGCCCCCAACCTCACCAAGTGTTCAAATGATTGAGCATATGTAGACATTGTCACTGAAATCATCATGGCCTCCCCACCCCTGCCACGTATAGAAATATCTTCCCTTCACAGATATTCCCTCTTATTGTTGCAATTTCTTGTGCTTATAGTCTTTTACCTTTTTTATTTAACATCCATTACATGAACAGATCTCTGAAAACAGTATTTCATGATTAGCATGCCCTATGTTGACATGCTCCTAAGAGAAAGATGGTTCGTAGTAAGATAGTCCCTCACTGCAGAGCAGGCAATGCCAACTTCTTTAGAAGCCCCAACATCAGGAACCCCTATAGCTCTCTGCTGTAGCCAGAACTGGCATCCCAAACAGCCAGGCTGTGCCTTCCAGATGCTCTGCTAAGTGCTCAAACCCATTCCACTTCCTCACAGTGTGTACTGATCACAGAACACAGGGCCCGGATGATGTAGAGAGGTTACCTGTCCCAGCTCCTTGATAAATGAAGACAGGGAATCCTTCAAATATTGTGCTGGGATTGAGCAATGTTAGGGTTAGTTCAGGGAGTTAGGCTACTTGGGAATTTGAATGTATCTCTCTCACAAAACTGTGGAAAGAGAAGCAAATTACTTTCCTTTTGTCCCTAAACTTAAACATCTGGAAAATGAAGGTAGTAACAGTGTTTATCCCAAGGTTTTTGGATGATTATAGAAGACAAAATCAGAGACTTTATTATAACACATGCTACTGAGATGAAAATTAACCCTTTATATCTTCATGCATAACTAATTTTTGTAACCTAAAGAAAAGATATTCTCATCTACAGATTGTGAATCAAGGTTCAAAGAACATGGACAAAATCCACAAATACTTGCTCAGGGGAAATGAATCAAATTCAGATCTTCCTGGTTGTAGAATCTATCCCACACACATTCTCTGGTGCTGTGACACTTTTTATTTGCACAGTAATAGCAGGTTTGTGTATTCAGGATTCAGACAATGTAGGCTACTGTTGGATCTTTCCTTCCTCTCAAATGCAACCCACCTTTGTCAGTATTTTCTTTACACCACTTAGCACTGCAAGATCTCATAAAATATATTTATTTGCATATTTTTCAGGTTCCTCTCTGAAGCTGCAATTTATCTGGCAAGCATTGCTTATTATTGGCTCTGTCCACTAGTGTATTAACAGTATGGAGAATAGATGCCTACAATGATATGATAGATGTTCAAAACATTTTAACACAAAACGAAGCAAGAGAAGATCAATAATTAACTAGATGAATGAAATTCCTTCTCTCTTCAACAACTTCCAGCACATCTACTGCTTTCTTGCTAGGCTCAGTCACAGTCACTCATTGAAGGAAAGCAGAGAACCCCATACCAGAACCCCTCCCCTCTTATTATATTTTGCCACATGAATCCATCTTCTATTTCAATCCATCTTGCATGAGGCAGTATGAACACACCCTGCCCCTCTGATAATGTTCAATCCTGCCTTAGAAAGGTTCTGCACTTGGAATTCACTAGCACACCTCCAATTCAACCCGCTCATAGGCTTTCCTAGCCCTTTGCAAGCTTTCCCATATTGTTTTCAGGCTAAATATTCTCATTAGCTGGTACTTTTTTCAAATCCTAATTATTGTTGTCTGTTTTAGGTTGAATGTAACTACATTGGTGTGAGCCTGCCCCCAGGAAGCTTCCTGTCTCTTCTTCTTCCTCTCATATGGCTTCTCCCTAAAGATTTGGGCCAGCTAAAATCATCAAAGATCATTTTTTATTTTCATTTCTTCATAGTTCTATGAAAAAGAAAATTCTAGACTCTTAAAACTCAACACAAATCATGCCAATATAAGGAGTTAGTTAAAATAGGACAGAAATAACACACACATACCCAGTTCAAAAGAAGAGGACTTTTTAGAGGTAAGAAGATTTAGAACAGAGAAAAGCCAGCCTGTCCACCAGGATGTGGGATGGTATAACATCCTGATCTGCATTTTGCTCTTTGGTATTTCATATACTTTGAATTGCTTTTCTCACTACCTGGTTTCACCACTTCAGCTTGACAATTCCAATTTCTCAAGCAACCCATAAAGCTTTATGTGCTAAGTGCCTGTCGGTGTTTCCATGATGTTAAAAGTTCATATTGTAAGGTTTTGAGAACATCACATGTATCTAGCAATCCTGAAACCATCTATGCTCAAAACACTTAGTTAAGACCACATCCATTATATAATGTTTTAAACTCAATTCTCTAAAAATGTTTATAAGTATACATTTATACACAGAAGATCCAAGATGCGTTCTTAGTAAAAAGTTTCACTTATTTCTAAATGTTCCATCTATTTTTTTATGATGAAAAGAAATTGCTTCTATACTGAGGATATATTATTATTATTAAATACTATTATATTATAAATACTACATACTATTATTAAAATGAGATATATCTTGAACCTGGCATATAGTTAGACGTAAGAATGCCAATTACCTTTTCTCCTTCGGGCCCCAGAGAAAACCATCACTAGATTGTAATTTAACTCAATATCTGTTACTTCTGCAGATTTAACAAAACTTCAAACCTGACCCCCCAAAGTCTGTATACATATGCATATGCCCTATGGCTTCTTCCTTGCACACCAACCACAAGTCATTAGTAAGAAGCCTTACTTGATTGAGCCTGACCCTGGACTATGGCATTATGCAAAAATCAAAGGCACATCTGGGAAGAGAATTCTGCCTGAACAGCTCAACTCTGAGGGTCTGGGAGCTGTTCACAATCTTGGTAAAAGAACCACAGGAGCAATCATGGCCAACCGAGCAAAAATGGACTGGCACCTCAAATGATCCAAGTCTGGACTCTTTAGAAATAGGAATTAAAAAATAATAATTCCTTGTAGCTATAGGCACTTAATCTTCCTGTGCTACCTCCCAGCATACTGCTATACAGATTAGTTTTGCCACAACAAGACTGCAAAGATAGAACTGTTTTGTTTTGTTGACATTTTAAAGGTCTAAGTGTGGGGTTAGTGATCTGCCAAAATCCACATGAGTGGGCTGGAGAAATGGCTCAGAGGTTAAGAGCACCGGCTGCTCTTCCAGACATCCTGAGTTCAATTCCCAGCAACCATATGGTGGCTCGCAACCATCTCTTATGAGATCTGGTGCCCTCTTCTGGTGTGCAAATATACATGGAAGTAGAATATTGTATACATAATAAATAAATAAATAAATAAATCCACATGAGTAACAAAAACCAAAATTGGGATTTATACCCTTAAAAACTTAACTCTAGACCCCAGCTACTTTTTTGGAGGCAGAGGGGAATCTTTTGGTCAATACCGTGTAGTCTGACCTTCTGGGGACAGAAAGGACCAGAGTCAGGAACATAAAAAGGGAACAATAATAATGTGTCATAGAATTTTCTGAACAACCTGTACTCCATCCATTAAAGTAAGTTGTTCATGATGAAGACTATAATGAGACCAAGCATGTTGAGAATGGCCTGTAAAGGCAGAGAAACATTGTTTAGTCATCAATGCTTGTTTTTAGTAGTTCTCTTTCCCCTGGGATTTTCTTTTCTCTTCCTTCCTTATTCTCTCCTCCTCTTTCTCTAAATCCTCACCTCACCTCTCTCCTCATTTTCCACATACACCCCCTGCCTTGTGGTTATATAACTCAAACCAAGCTCCACTGAGTATATATGCAATATTTCCTGCAAATTGTTTAGAATTTATTTGGAAGCAAAATACATAAGAATCAGCTTGGATGGAGAGAGAAGGGGAAATTTCAGTGGGTGCAAGAGAGAAACAGGAATGCATTCTACTATAGTCGCAAGAAGACAAAAACAAGCTTCCAGAATGAAGACAAACAAACACCAATTCACATTGGGTTAATTTTAACTTTGTAAATATGTAAATGGTGATGGCCTATACATAGCCTCATGAAATGGGGGCCACACATACCTCCAGGTGGACACTGTGCCTTTCCCTCCTTTGATTCCAGCCTTTTCTTTTGTTGATGTTTTGGGATGGCCTCTGGTTTCCAAGGTCCTTTCTATTCCTGATAGTCTGCAGTCCTTATGGTGCCTACCAGAATCTGAAAGAAATGGGATACCGAATAATAGCAAAACAAATATACTCCAGCAGGACCATTTAACTCTAGCAGTGTTTTCTAAACACACATTTTGGCTGGCACACTGTTCCGTGTAAGTCTACAGAACATTGCCATTTGCATTCTAATCCAGGCTGTGTCCCTGCCTTGCTGGGAGATAGATGAACCTCTCATTCTTTTGGTGTTTTAATTTCCTCAGTGGCTAAACCCGAAATCATATATCCAATCTACCTTTCAGAACTTCTGAATGGATTATAGAGAAACCTTTCATAATGTGTTGGCTTAAAAGATTTCTCTCTGAACCATATTGATGCTTTCAATATTCTATTTTCCCCCAACAGTCATCAATAGGACTCACAAAGGAAACATATCCATATAATTGGATTAATTTCTATAAATCCTTGGATGATCTGAAAATGTTTGGCCATGACTAATCAATGAATTTGAATTTTTGGCAAGTGGTAACCATGTGCACATTTCAAGTATCTGCCCTTTTCTGCATAAAACAATCTGCTTTACCTAATTTGGGGAATATAAATGTTAATGTTCAGCAGTATTAAAATGCTGTTTCATTGGACTAAATTCTCTGATGGCATGAGAAATCAAGATGCAAAAGCAGCCACATGGATGCCAGAGCAGGAAGTAGTCCAGAGTCTCTCATGTCAGATTGTGACAAGATTTAGGTTGGAAATGATTTCTAAAAAGGAATCTGGTGAGGGGGGCACTGACTTGAGGTTCTGTGCACCATGGCCTATTGCATCTGTGTATTCAACCCTCATCTCAGCTCTACCACTGCTCCATGTGCTAACAAAGACTAATCTGAAAGCCAGGAAGGAGATAAAATGTACCTATACTCAGTGGACTGACCATGACCAAACCCTAGGTACTATATTAGAGTCCTCGTTCAGATGCTGAACTAAAAATCTACAAGTTTACTTCAGTCATGAATGCCAGCCAACAAGCTGACTAGCATGTCTTCATTCATGGGAGAAACAATTCCTGGAAGAAATACTGAACAGGAGCAGTTAGGGAATGAAAGGACCATGTGTGTTCCCTCCTTTGGAAAATCAAAATGTTATATGATAAAGACAACAGACCCATACAAGCTACATAACATGTAACTGAGGTCAATATTTAGAATAATTGCCACATAAAAATCACCATCCTGATTTATAGAGTATTTGTGATATGGAAAGGGCTTCAAATGAATCATCCCAAAGTTTCATTCAACACTCAAAGGTTCCTGTTACAACTCCATGTTAGAGATGAAGCATATGAAGCTTAAACAGGTAAATGGTGATCATAGAAGCACTAGAAGAATGAGTACAGGATTTACAATCGATAAGGTTCCAAGTCTTTGCTTGCACATTATATATATATATATATATATATATATATATATATATATCTTGCATAGCCCTCAAAAAATCCCTATGAGGTGGGTATTAGTGTCATATACATTAACCTTTTTAGGAATCAGATGTATGAGATATTGGGGAAGTACAAAATCACATGACTCCCAGATAATAAATTTGGGTTTCAAATCTAGGGAGATTGGTTCTAACAAGGGGGCTCATAAGCATTGTTTGCTATTCTGAATTATACAGAGTGAGAGCACAAAGAGAGACCTGAGACTAAGATCTGCATTTTGTAGACAGCATGCTCTTTATGTCCAACTCTAGCTGCTCTTAAGAATAAATCAGGGAGTGCTTTAGATAGGAATTCTACTGAAGAATATGATAACTTTCCCATGTTGAATATCCCAAGTTCTCAGCTAAGCTTCTTATTCATTCCTCAATATTGAGGACTCCTAAATAATATGTCAAGCACCTTCACTGTTGCTTAAAATGATAATTCTTCTCTTGCCTCCTCAGTTGACTTTGGGTAGACTCCCAAGACAGGATCTGGGCCCATCACCAATGTCCTTGAGTAAGCAAAGATGAGAGCATACCAAGGCTGGGAAACATGTGTGGCTCTTGCAGGAATGCACACTAACTGACATTAAGACACAGTTGTTGCCTTTGCTTTTCTTTATTCCTCACCTTGACAAACACACTAAACTTCACACATGGGGAAATACCATGATGAGCATTTTGGGAACACAGGTTCCTTTCCCCAAGGAAAGCAAACACTACTGAGGAAGACTGAGATATTGACAGCTAGGAGTAATACGTATTAAAATGATAAAGAGTACTTTTTGACTCTTCATCCAAGCTCAAGTTTCTGCTATGTGTGAGAAAGTTAGAACCTTCTCAGGTACACTCTGGAGCTCAAATCAAGGCACATGAAGGTGAGCTATCAGGCTTTCTAATATGCTGAATTACCATAAATGAGTCCTGGAAACTCTGCATGCTTTGGAAAGTGCCCTGGAGAGCCAGGGAGATCATCGTTACTATTTTATTCTCCAACTACAAGCTTACAACATCCTCTCTTCACTGGGCTGTGTCCCGGAGAGCAAAATAAACTCAACAATTTCTTCCTGCAACATCTCATGAATATTGATGCCTTCTTTATTTATTGTTTGGCAAAATATGACAAAAATAAAAATGCACTACAGCAAAAAAGAACATGAATACACCCAAAATATCTAGCTACTGTCAGAATGCTTGTGTCATCATCATTATCAATAAACACTCACTTGACAAGCATTCGGCATGTAGTACTTGGCCCCCTGAATTCTTTCTTACCACTGATTTTTCTGAAAAGGTGTGGGAGATTCTTTGGTTGCTACTCAGGGATTCTTGTTAATTTTGGAATCGCAGGGACTTGGTGTAAACAATAATGGGACAAGTCGATATGCAAGAGCAGCCTTCCAGAAACAGAAAGGCCCCGAACTTTTCCGCAGAAGGCTTTGTGCTAGAATCTCAAGTGTCGAAGACAAGGAGAATTTAAGCAGTTTGGATTGAAAGGAGTTGACATAACCCCTCTATCCAGTCTCTGTCTCACATCCCAGCACTGCCCGAAGCAGCTGGAAGAAACCTTTGAGTTTGCAGAGCACACTTGCAAAGTCCCTGATCCAGTTTGCAGAGGAAGGCCCAGAATACCAAGCCAATTAAAGCAGCAGAGGCCACAGAAACAAAAGCAGAGTTGGGACTAACATCCCTGTCCCTCAACTCTCATCCAGTAATCTTTATAAACTGCTTTTCCTGCTCCCTACAGAGTGTTGGTTGAAGGTCAAATGAATAGAAATGTTTATCCAAACAGCTTGTTCTCCAGCAACTATCCTCTGAGCTTGATCATGGGTTCCTGGAGCCATAGTGATAAGCAGGCAGAGGACTGGCAATAGGACAGAAGATATTAAGTGCAGAGCATTATAGTTTATAGACCTGGGATAGGGCATACAAACCCTGACCATGAAATTCCTTGAGCTCTGGGAGAGAAAAGTGAGTCTGGCCATACCCATCATTTGACCAGGATTCCAGAGCACATCTGTCAGTTTCCCCTGGTTAACTTTATCCCCAAGAGGTCCCAAATTCAAGGCAGTGCCTTTGAGTCACAGGAACAACTCTTACGAAGGACAAAGAGTAGTAAAATAGTTGTATGTATCATGTTGTATATGTAGTTCAATAAAGGAACACTAGTATCCAGCTAGACATTTCCATGTAAGTCCCCTCTGTGTAAGTCACAGCATGCCAGTGGGCATATCCAATATATTCTCCAGTAATGAAGACATTCAGTCCCACCGTCACTGGCTTGTGAATAAATCCCTTCACTAGCTAGCTGTATAATAACTGTATAATAAGCTTAGCCTGAGATAGCATCAGATTTTATGCTGTGATTCTGAGATAGTCATGAGCATAGTGGAATTGCTGCTCATACTGTATTCTGTGTCCAGGTTGCTCCATACTCTATATTCTTTCTCTTAGGGAAGATGTTTTCTAATATTTAAAATAGGTATTCTGTCAACATTCTTACACTTTTTCATAGAGGAACTGACTTTAGCCTACCACATTTACAGTATGACCTTCTCATACAAAATGTACTTGAGGAGCTGAAGAGATGTCTCAGCAGCTAAACACACTAGCTGTTTTTCCAGAGGTCCCCAGCACCAGCACAGCAGTTCAGAGAATGGAACACCCTCTTCTGTCCTCCAAATACACCCAGCATGATGCACAGACATACATGCAGCTAAAACACCACCACTACACAATCCACCCCCACTAAAATGTGTTTGAGCAATTGTTCCTCCCAATAGCCTTCAGCTACTAGAATTATTACTCTTTGTTTTTCTGTATGTTAGAAAGTTAAAAAAATAACTCCTTTACACAGAAGAAAAATAAACTATTAAGTACAATGAAAACATGCACATTAAAAAGTGCTCTATACAGTTGTGATTTTGTTATTAACTGTCTTGTGATTTTTGAAAACCCTATAATGTATAATGTGCTGAACTGTGTCATCAAATATTTAAAATTACATGTGTTCAACATTGGAAAAGCATGGAGACATAGAACTAAGAACCCCATGTGACCTCCTTCTGTGGGCTCACTGTACATGTCAGTGGGTGTGGCCCCCATGTGACCTCCTCTATGGCAGCACTGTATGTGTCAGGAGGTATGACCCCCATGTGATCCCCCTCTGGGGTCACACTGTACATGTCAGGAAGTGTGACCCCCATGTGACCCCCTCTGTGGTAGCACTGGTCACATAGTGAGTGTGATCCATTTCTCCAGCCACATGAAAAGAGGCTGAGCTCTGATATCCTACTACAACTATGAGTTTTAGATGTACAAATAGTAGATTAAGGAGATCCAAACATACATGCCCCTCCATAAAAGTAATTTTCAAAAACCAATGTAGAACTATGGGAGTCTACAATTTTAGGATTCTGGAAATAACCAAGAAGTTACAGCACTGTAAGGTAACCAGAAAGTGCAAATTTGTGCATTTGTCCTCATCTTATCCCCTGCTAGACATCTTGACCGTAGTCCTGAAAACAGGATGCATTCTAGGAGATGGCCCTGGATGGAGCTGGGAGGAGCAAACTGACCAGGAAACTCCTTGACTGGGGATGACTGGGAAGCCTGCTCAATTGTCAGTCTTATGAACTTACCTAAGTTATTTACTGCCACAGGACATTGCCAAAAACACAAACAGACCAACATGTCGGTGTCTGTTTTATTTTTTATTTTTTAATTCTTTAATTACTACTCATATTTACATATCCATCCCCCCATTCCCTTGCCCTCCCATCCTCCCATGTTCCCCACCCACTCCCACCAACCCACCCCACAACTCCTCCCCAGGGATAGTGAGGCCCTCCACCAGGGACCTTCAAAGTCCATCATATCTTTTGGGGGAGGGCCTAGGCCCTCCTTGCTGTATCTGGGCTGCAATAGTATCCCTCCATAGGGAATGGGCTCCCAAAGTCCATTTGTGCTCTAGGGTTAAAGACTGGCTCCACTGTTAGAGGTCCCATAGACTGTCTTGGCCTCCTAGATGGCTCCCACATTCAGAGGGCTTGGTTCAGTTCAATGCTGTTTCCCCAGTTTTATGACTAGGGTCTCCATGCTCTCACTAGGTCAGGGCCACTGTTTCTGTGGGTTTCTGCAGCAACATCTTGGCTCCTTTGCTCATCCCTTCTCCCCCTCCACAACTGGATTCCAGGAGTATGGTTCAGTGCTTAGCTGTGGAGGCCTGTTTCTGCTTCGAGCAGCTACTGGTGAAGGCTCTAGGAATGGTAACTAAGGTAGTCATCAATCTCATTATAGGGGAAGGGCATCAATGGCATCCTCTCCACCACTGCCTGGCTTCTTAATTGGGGTCATCCCTGTGAATCCCCTAACATTTTCCCTGTGCCAGACCTCTCTCCAAACCTGTACTGTCTCCCTCTATCAAGGCATCTCCTTTCTTGCCCTCCTCTATTCCTCCCTTCTCTCAGTCCTCTTGTTCTCCTCTCCCCTCCCTTCTTCTCTTTCCACCTCCTTCCTCTCCCTGCCCCCTCCCACTTGGGTCCCCATCCCCTTCTTCGAGGGACTATGCAATCTTCTCTTGGGGTCCTCCTTGTTTCCTAGCTCCTCTGGCAGTGTGGATTGTAGTCTGGTAATCCTTTGCTCTTATGTCTAAAAAACAAAAATGAGTGAGTACATACTATGTTTATCTTTTTATGATTGGGTTACCTCACTCGGGTTGTTTTTTCTAGTTATATCCATTTGCCTGTGAATTTCAAGATTCCATTGTTGTTTTTTTTTTTTTTCTGCTGAGTAGTACTCCATTGTGTAAATATACCACATTTTCTCTATCCATTCTTCAGTTGAGGGGCATCTAGGTTGCTTCCAGGTTCTGGCTATTACAAATAATGCTGCTATGAATATAGTTGAACATATGTCCTTATTGTATGAGTGTGTCTGTTTTAAACCATCTGCTTTCACAGAGCCGGGAAACTGGCCAATGGTTACTGCTTTACCCTTCTTAGGCATGCACTAGGCCTGCACATGATCTTTCAGGTCCCCAGAAATACATTAGAGCATGTCCCTTGTTCCCAAAATACCTGCCCACCCCAAGTCTTTCTTCTCAAGTGTGTTATTAAGAATATCGTTGGCCCAGATGTCATCCAATCATATCAGGCCCCAGACTTCCAGATATCAGAACAGAGCTAGAAACTTCACCCTCAAGGTCAGGGGCAGAGCAAGAATGTCAGTTCTCATCACTCCACTCGGCATTATACTGGAGCTCACAACAAAGGGGAGCAACTGAGAGGTGTCCAACTGGAAAGTGAGAAGCAGCAGTGTCAGTGTTTGCAGATGGCTTAATCACATATGCTGAAATCCCCAACATTTCATGAAACTCTGGAAATCACTAAATGAATCATGTAAATCAAAGGCTACAAGTCAATATACAAAAATTATGTATGTGTGTATGTGTGTCTCAACAATAAACTATTTGAAAAAGAAATTAGTACTGAAAGGAGCAAAATACTCATGAATAAACTGAACTAACTAGGCAAAGGCATATATTAAAAATGACAAACTACCATTGAAAATATTAAATACCTTACAAAATGGAAAGACCACCCTTGTTTACAAACTGGAAGAAAAGTCAATAGCATTAAGGTGGCACCTCATCCCCTGTATTGATCTGCAGACATAATGGAATTGCTATTAAAATGTGTCATTCCTGTATGGTCAAAGTGATCCTAAAATTGACATGGAAATTCAAGATGTTATACTAGATAAGCAATACTGAAAATTAAAAACAAGCTTAGAGGACTTAAAATTTCCTGATTTAAGATTTTTACAGTGTGGATCAGGCAAAAAGACACACGTGGAAGTGATGAGCAGGGTCTAGAAACAAGTAGACCATAAGCCTATGATGAACTGATTTTTAAGGAAGGATGGCAATCCCATTCCATTGGGACCAAACTGGCAATTCAACAAAAGGTGCTGTAATCACTCAGTATTCAATATCTACAAGAACAAAGATGAGTTTGGGTCCTTGACCTAAACCACACACACACACAAAACTCAGGTTAAATATTTAAACATAAACATAAGCAAAAAGAACAATCTTGGAAGGAAACACAGCTAAAAATTGTTCTGGCTGAAAGCAATGGTTTCCTACACAAGATACCCAAACCATAAACAACAAATAAAGTATAACAAATGTGACTTCATTATTCTAAGTTTGTGTGAGTGAGTTCCAGAACACTACTGAAGACAACACAACAGATAAAATAGAAAACCTTTATACATTAAGTACTGAAAAGGACAAGTTTCTAGATTATGTAAAGGGCTCTGAACTAAGATTCTTTCCATGGGGTGAAGTAAACTATGTCTATGCCCCCTTCTAAAGTCTCATCCCATCAACATTCACCAAAGGAACCAGTGAACATATTAGGCTTATATATAGTGGGTGAGGAGTTATAGGCAGGAGCATGGAAGACCTTACAACAGCCACACTGGAGTGTCTTCACCTAACAGTAATGATGGCTTCCCCATGGCTGCAATAGATGGAGCCCCTTCTCCTCATCCTCTCTCACCTACATTCTCAGTCCTGCCGCCAAGAACTGAAGGTCACATGCTAAAATTAAGGCAGAATTGCATACAACTAATTGGGAAGGATGACTGGATACTCAGATGAGAGTCCCATATTCCCCCTCCTCAGCTTCTTTCTAGGAGGTAAGATAAGTATTTGTCTTGGTTACGTTTCTATTGCTGTGATAAAACACTATGACAAAGACAACTTATAAAAGAGTGTTTAGGGGGACTTATGGTTCCAGAGGGTTAGAATTTACAATGGCAGAGCAAAGGCATTGCAGGAGGAACAGCTGAGAACTTACATCTTAAACCACAACAAGAGGTAGAAAATACATGTGAGCATTCCTTAAGACATTCAGTATAATCTGCCAGTTCCTTGCCTAGGTGTTCAACCCAGGGACATGTCCACACAAACTTCACCATAAATGCCACCACAACACTACTTTTCATTAGAGCTAAGTGATAGAAATTTCATAGATGGGGGCTGGGAGATGGCTCACTGAGTAAAAGAGCTTACCAGGCAAGCAGGAGGACCTGAGTTTGCCCCCAGAACCCATATACAAGCCAGATGCCCAGTGTGGATCCCTGGAATTCCAGTGTTCCTGTGAGGAGATGGGAAGGGAAGACAGGACAGTCTCTAAGGACTTGAGCCATCTACTCTGGTATATACCATGGAAGAATAACAAAGATATACTGTATCAAATAAGGGGAAGGTTGTCTTCTGACATCATTGTGCATGCTGCTGTGGCACACAAGTGCTACACACACACACACACACACACACACACACACACACACACACACACACACACACCACACGTAGACACATCAAGTGAAGTACCTAAATTTTTTAGGAATTAAAGTATGTTATACATTAGGCATAAAAGTACCTAAATACTTTAGCAAAATTCATTAGTTGATAGTAGATGAACAACGGTCTATATTCTACAGTTAAGTACTATACAGAGGTGAAAATCTCTGAAGTCTGCATACATATTACATAACTATTTGAATGAACTTTCCAAGTACCAGGTAATACCTAAGGCCACAAACTATAGAATTCCATTTAAGTAGGATCTCCTGGAATGCTGAGTACAAAGAGACAGTGAACAGATGAGTGGTTTCCAGAATTTTCTAGGGGTTGGTGAGAGAAAGAAACTTGGACTAGCTACCAACAAATGTGTGGTGGTTAATTTTTAGGGTCATAAGAATATTCAAGAATTAAACAGTGCTGATGTTTGCACATTATTTTAAACATACAAAAATCTTTCAATTTGGTGATTTTTCTTTTTAGAATTTTTTTGTCCAGTATAAATACCAAAGACAGATTTTGGTTAATCTCTAGCCTACAGTTCAGATTTTTAGAAACAACAAATCCAGAATAGGTATTATAAGCATTTTTAGTTGCAATTGACATCTCCTGAAGGGATAAACTGCTGGGACACAGTTCCATGTAATGAAAAATAGACAAATTACACTCTGAAGAAAGCAAAAGTAATTATGAATTAGAAATATATATATATATATATTGTGCAAATGGCCAAGTCTGGAATGCATATGAGCCAACTTTCATTCCCTGAAGTATCCATGTGTTTAAAAGTACTTAAAAGTATCCCTGACGGGAAGGAGCAGGAGTTTTTGTGATAGGACAGTGGTGTGTGTGTGTGTGTGTGTGTGTGTGTGTGTGTGTGTGTGTGTGTGTGTGTGTGTGTGTGGAGGGCCTGCTGTTGTGGAGTGAGTGTTATTGTGACGGGTGGTGATGTGTTTGTGTGTGGAGGGCCTAGTAGGAGCGGAGTCCTTGTGATGTGATGGGATGGTGAGGGTGATGTGTGTGGGGAGGGCCTGCTGTTGACTAGTTGGCTAGAACCTTGGGAATAAGCAGAGGTCAGGAAGACTCAGAGCACTGGCAAAGTGAGGAATGTTTAAAGCTGGAGGGCTGGGGAAGTGGATATACAAACCAGGTTAACAGTAGCCGGCCAGGGAATTGAGAGGTTTCAACACTCATCAGAAGATTCTATTTAGGGTCATTCTGGGGCATGACAGACGAGGATGGGAGAATTGCCTTCTCAGAGGATCTCAGTGGCTTCAGTGAGCGGGGAGAGGGAAAAATAGAGGATGAGACTGAGGGAGACAATGGGGGTGAGAGGTGGGTAGTGACTAATCAGACCTTCTCCTTTGCACATTCCTACTAGGTTAAAGTGAAGAAACAAGTTCTTAGCTTCATGGGAAGAAGACTATAGGAGAGGAGAAACACAAAGAAACACAAAAAGAATGCCTGTTAAAATCCGACTGCTGCTGTAGATTTATTTGCAAGTACATTTAAGCATTATGCTAATTACTCATGCATCAATCATCTGTATTTCATAGAGAGAAGCTCAGGGAGCTATTGTCTTTCCTGATGGTTATTGAGTCAGCATCAGAGCCAGCTGGAGTGCTGATTAAAACCTAGATTGCTGGCCCCACCCTGGGGTTTCTCAGTGGCAGGACTGGATGGGGCCTAAGAACGTGCATGAATGACAAGATCCCAGGGATGGCTGACAGTTGCTCATTTAGGGACCAAGGACACCTTGAGAACCACTGACTTTGCAAGGCAGAGTTCCAAGGAAGAAATCCTGGTGACTCTGATGCCTGCAGAAGGATGGATAAATGCAGACGGGTTAGAGTATGAGTCACTTCTGCTAGGTCCTGGACATAGAGCAGAGGAGAGTGAAGCAAGCCAACCTTTGCTCTCTCACAGCTGACTACAAGTGGACATTTATGTGTTTATACCAATTAGCAGTGCTGTTTGAGTTTACAGACTAGTGTTTCCTGAATGTAGCTATGGAAATTCAGGGTTAGTAAATATGTATATATATATATATATATGTATATATATGTATATATATGTATATAAATATGTATATATATAACTTTATTAGTGGGCACAATGAAAATTACATAAGCAGGAGCTGAACTAAGTGAGTGAAAAAATGTCCTGTAGAGCTGTAGATCCCTTTTCTGCCTTGGTTAGGGTTTTTATTGCTATGAAGAGACAGTATGACCACAACAACTATTACAAAGAAAACATTTAATTGGGGTGGCTTGCTTACAGTTTCAGAGGTTCAGTTCTTCATCATCATTAAGGAAGGAAGCAGGGCAGTGTGCAAGCAGGCATGGTGCTGGAGCTAAGAGCCATACATCTTGACTCAGAGGCAGCAGGAAGTCGACTGACTGTCACAGGGAGGGAAGCTTGAGCAAAAAAAAAGACCTCAAAGCCCACCCCCACAGTGACACAGTTCCTCCAGCAAGGCCACACCTCCCAATAGTGACACTCCATTTGGGGACCATTTTCTTTCAAACCACCACACAGGTTTACCAAACAAAACTTCAGTTGATTGCTCAATACAATTATTTTTTTCCCACAGAGCTGAGAACTAGACCCAGGGACTTGTGCTAACCTACCAAACACTGTACCATTGAGCCAATTCCCCAACCCAACTCAAAACATTTCTTACAGGAGAATGATTTTAAAAGAGTCCTAAAGTGAAAACATACCTGATAGTTGCCAGAATTTCTTACCAAAGGAAAACACAGAATGTACAGTTAAATTTGAGTTTCTGATAAGCATTTGTTTCATTTTTAATGTAAGACGGTTTAGTGTAATAGTTTGGACTGACACTCAGACACTAATCTTTTTTCATTAGGTATTTAAAATTCAAACTTAACTATTACCTTAGGGGTTCTATTGCTGTGACGAAACACCATGGCAAATAAGCAAGTTGGAGAGGAAAGGTTTTATTTGGCTTACACTTCAGCATTGCTATTAATGGCTGAAGGAAGTCAGGACAGGGCAGGATCCTGGAGGCAGGAGTTGATGATGCTGAGGACACGAAGGGATGCTGCTCACTGGCTTGATTTTCCTGATTGCTCAGCATGCTTTTTTGTAGAGCCCAGGGATGACACCAGCCACCATGGGCTGGACCCTCCCCCATCAGTCATTAATTGATAAAAAGCCTTAAAGCTGGGTCTCGTGGAAGCCTTTTCTCGACTGAGGCTCCTTCTTCCCTAATGGCTCTAGCTTGTGTCAAGTTGACACACAAAACCAGCCAGTAAAACTGGGCAGCTAATATATTATCTGGTGAACTTATTCCAAATATTAATTAAATGAGAATCTCATATGCTGACCGTTTTATAAGAGAGACAAAAAAACAAAACAAAACAAAACACATATCAAGCCCCACATGTAACACAATGAGAAACAGAAGGCTGTAGATACTGCAGAGGTTCGAAGGGTACTTTTGACCTGGGGACCCATGTGGCTGTGATAACTGAGAGAGGGAGTGCTAACATTGAGTAGATAGGACTTCAGCTAATCCTGACAGCAGCAAAATCTGAGCACCTAAAAGCCCATGCAGAGTTCAGCAGAAGTATGAATAGCATGGGAGTGGAAAGTAGGCATTGGGTGGGATATGAGAGCCACTGCTGTGGACGCAGCCTGCTATTGCACATGGGCCACACTCGACAACTTGTATAGGACAGGCACATATGCTCATCCTCATCAATAATTAACATGGCTCCATAACGCATGTCCTGTGGACTACACAAAAAGAACTTAAATTGCATCATACTAGAAGAAGCCTAGATGTTGAGCCTGTGGGACAGGAAACTGCCCCTGGTGCTTACAGTATTTCCAATTAGAAAATAAATCTTTGGTACTAACCCTAAGACAAGATACCACGGAATTTTTGCACATAGAGAGAGGAAAAAGCAGCACTGGAAAGAATCAACTTACTCTGGGGTTTGAAGCAGAGGCTCTGCCTTCTGCACACCCAGGGCCGTAACAGAAAGCCTCTTGTGGGAGGCAGCCAACATGGGTGTTAGTCTCTTGGAAATGTTCTCCAGCTACACAGCACTTGCTTGGGCTGCAGTTTTCCAGCTGCAAAGCAACAGTTTGGGAATACATTCTCTCAGGCCCTTCCCATTTAACATTCGGTGATTAATTGAATAAATCATCCATTCATTAAACACTTACTGTGAGCCTGCCATATGCAAGGCAATTTTCTAGGAGCTATGATGGATTCAAAGCGAGTTGTTTATTCCTCATCGGGTCAAATAATGAAGCAAGTCGTTGTCCCTTCCCATGTTAAAGGACCCACCTGAGTACTCTAGATGGCTGGCCTCTGACTGGGAAACTCAAGCAGCAGGATTTCTCAATCTCCTCCTTCCCTTTCATCTTAGAGTTATCCTCTCCCCAAATTTCCTGAGGAAAACCCCTCTTGTCTACACCCCATTCCCTGGGGTTCCTGCTCTCAGCCTTTACTAACTCATCTGATGATTTCATATGCGCCAAAGCCCTCGACAAGGAAGTGGGGGACTCCGTCTGAGAAGCCAGTCACATAATGGCACACACACTTCAACCTTCCCTTTTCTTTTTACATATTAGTTCCTCCAACCAGGAACTGATTCAGACTAAATAAAGCAAAGAGAAATAAAATCATCATTTGTCAAGGCTCTTTGGTGTTAAACTAAGGGCTATTATCTCATTACACCTTCACCAACAGCCATGACAACTGTTTATTATCTTCATAGATGAACCTGGACAGGAAACAGGCTGTGAACCTGCCACCACTTAGAAGCACCAGGGAAGGAGTAATTGCCTTTCCTACAGGCACAGTCTCATTGGGCTGGAGACTACTAATTAGGTTAGCCTGGCTGGCCAGCGAGCCCCAGGGATCCTCTTGTGTGTTTGTCTCCATTTCCTCAGTGATAAGATTGCAAAGCTCTGCCACCACTCTCAGCTTTTGCATAAGTTCTTGCAACTGAACTCAAGTCTTAGAGCTGGCAAGACAAACACTTTGCCAAGTTAGCCATCTCTCCAGACCTCACAGGAATATTTATCACAGAAATATTTACTCACATTGTCACACGTCATTCATACTGTAGCAAAGACTACAAGACCACTAGGTTAGTATGGGAGTGGCCCAGGCAGGTGGGCATTCTTGCAACACTGCATCTTGTATACAGATATCTTTTCCTTTATACACAAACTGCTGGTTGTTGAATCATCACTGTTTAGATAGTCATGTGTGAGTGTGGACTCTCCAAAAGCTCTGTGTTCACAGTGCTCGATGCTGTCTCCACAGCTGTAAGTGGTGGCCCACAAACATAAGATCCCTGTACACTCATTAAGATTTTACTGGGAGGTTAAGGGCTGCCAGGGACACAAATTCTATTTCCCTGGTGAGCCTATGTGCAAAGACTTATGTACTATAATATATGAAACTTAACAATGAGTTTATTTGATGATTGTGGTGGTGCATGCCTATAAATTCTGGCACTCTGGGGGCTGGGGCAGATGGTTAATGAACTTGGGGGAATATAGAAAGGTAAGGCTGGACTACAGAGTGAAATAGGGTCTTAAAGGGTCTTAAGAAGAACAAAACCAAACAAAAAATAGGTTTAGTCTAGTCTTCTTCTCTTTATATGCAGATAGATGGTGGTTATTTCTCTACTAATGTGTTGTGCCTGGGTCTGTTACTGTTTCAGCCTCAGTCCTGCACACAGTGAAATGTTCAGAGCTGACTTTTTAACTTCATTCATTGTCCCTTTCTTATCAAAATTCTCTTCCATTTTTCAAGAACATAAACCATTAACCTAATGTTTCCTTGCTATCAACATTTGTCTTAGTATTGTGCATTATACTAGAGCTATATAGAATTCTATCCTATAACTCACTTTATCAATTAACAATTTCTGAAAAACAAATTGCCTAAAACGTAATGGCTGAAAATAGCATCCATTTATTCAGCTCGTGGTTGTGTAGATTCAAAATATCATTGTCTTGGCTGGACTTCTTGATGGATTTGTGGTTGGTTTGAAGTCTTCCATACATCAACTTTAGTGAGCTTGGTTGTGCTTCCATTTGTCTAGGACCTTGATTAGGTCAAATGATCTGGCATGGTTCTGACTCAGTGTCTTATCTTCCAGTGTGTCAGCATCAGCTTGGTCATCACTGTGAGGCAATGCTCCACTATAACAAACACAGGTAGGCAAGTGTTCATTGCCCATGTTTTGAACTTGCACAGTGCCTCAGACCACTTTTATTGTTGTTTAGAGACAAGGTCTCAAGTAGGCCAGGCTGACCTCAAACTTTCTGTATAGCTACAGATGATCTTGAACTCTTAGTCTTCCTTCCTCCATTTCCTAAACTCTGGGCTTATTGACTGGAGAGATGGATCAGGGGTTGAGAGCATTTGCTGCTTTTGCAGAGGACTAGAGTTTGGTTTGTGGAACCCTCACTGGCCAACTCACAGCTACCTGTAACTCCAGACCCAGGTAATCTGATGCCCTATGGTTTCCAGGGCGCGCGCGCGCGCGCATGTGTGTGTGTGTGTGTGTGTGTGTGTGTGTGTGTGTGTGTGTGTGTGTATGTGTACACTCATGAACTCACACACATTCTTGCACAAACACACACATGCACAAACACACATACACTCTAGCACTCACTCTCTCTCTCTCTCTCTCTCACACACACACACACACAATTTAAAATTGTTTTTTATATTGTCTAAGTGCTGAGTTTACAGAATGGCACTGCTATACCCAGCTTCCCAGTACATTTTATCAGACAGTGTACAAGGCCATATAGGCACAAGAAATGGGGCTTTATATTCCTCCCCCAAATCACATTCCTAATTACTGGATGCAACCAGAAGTGGAAACTGTGGTCCATTCTACAAGCAATCACCCAACCTTCTTCTGTTTTCCTCTTCTACTTTTAAATTTTTATTTTGTGCATGAGTGTGCATGAGACAATCCTGGAGAGTCAGTTCTCACCTTCTACTATATGGGTCCAAGAAATGGAATTCAGGTCAACAGGCTTGATAGCCAGGACCTTTATCCACTGAGCCATCTTCTTGATGCCCCAAACTTCCTTTTCTATTGTGGTCCTCTCTCTCTCTCACCAAAATAGCTAATTAATCTGCTAATATACTGGTGAATATTGGTATAATGAGCTAAGAGACTAGAGCAAAAGCTCTTCTCTAGGTTCCATGAAGACTAACATTGGCTCCAAAGGAGGTGACCCTGTGCTGATTTTTGCCTATGAATGGCCACTAAAGAAAAGAAAAGGAAGGAGGATGGATTTTCTTCAATCCTTTGGTTTCATTGAGAGCAGGTTTTAAACAAAGGCTGGCTAGTTTGTAGCTATGCCTTGTAGAGCAGACCTCACCATGTCTCCAGGTCCCCCTGGACACAATTCACCCACTGCTCCCATCAGCCACTGTGTTCAGGGATTCCTTGCTGTTCCACCCAGGTAATTTGGCATTCTCTGGTGGTTGCATTATAACCCGATTCCTCTCCCGAAGCAAGGCTCCCTCCAAAGTCTGTTCCTATAGGTTCTTCCAGAGTCCTTGGACCCCTGTCAAATCTATGTGTAGAGAAGCTGCTAACCTCAGGCAGGAAAAAGTAAACAATAAAGTTGAACAGTAAAGAAATTACCGGTGTCTATTATCCTATAACATAAACTTAGCATTTTCTTACTTAAGAATGTTGAAAAAAGGCAGCAACATTTCCTCTGATTTTGTCACCTCCCAGCTAAGACAGATGTTTCACATCTCATTACAGATGTTCAGGTGTCATGAGATGCTGTTTATCATTATCACAGAAACTGTTAGATATGAGACCCCACACTTATTTAAATACAGATTAATAAAGACATATTTATTCTTATGGAAAATTGCTTTGTTGGTTGAATTTCAGTTTTCTTAGTATCCTTTAGCCATATGCACTTTATGTGCTTTGAGAAAAGGCTTATTGCACCCTAGTTTTCTCTCTCTCTCTCTTACACACACACACACACACACACACACACACACACACACACACACACACTTCAGAACTCCCCAAACATAGGAGTGAATTAAATTTCCTTCAAGGCTATGACTGACACATGTTACTTCACCAGGGGACCTGCTGCAGATGTTGGGTCAGTATTTAATGGAACTAGTCTTCCACAGAACACATTTAGGAACAGATGTCTGACAGGAATGACCTATGAAGTAAAACCTTCAGAAACCACAGCATGTCCATGGAGACATCTGTTCAGATAAGGACTGTTGTCCTCACCCCCACGGAGTCCAGCTCGCATGCCTCCCCACCTCTGTCTCACTGTCACTCATCTTCCTCACACAGAATTCTTTCCTGGGACTGTACATTTTCCAGTTGGTTCCATGATTTTGCTGTTTACCCCACCCTCTCCTCTGTTACTGACAGAAACTCTCCCGGTAGCTTGAGCTTAGGCTATGAGCCTTCTATTTTTATACCCATACTGAGAACACATAGGGGACCACATCAGCTACAGCCACACAAAGAACAAAGTGATTCCAGAGCACCACGAAGGGTTACTACTCATCTCCAACTTGAGCCAGACCTCTAAGTGGCTTTGCCACTGGAATTCATTTTTGGTGTAGTTAAAGCAATCTCACTATTTTTTTTTTAAAATGTACTCCTAAAAAAAATAAAAAAAAATAAATGTAGTCCTGATTGAATACTGATTGAATACTAATTAACAAAGAATCAGCAGCATCCACAACTGTGGCATTCACTGCTCATTGAGACTGGGGTTTCCCTTCTATCTCCTTTGGTATTCTCAGGTCCTAATGCCTGGAGTTCAATTATGCATATTGAGTGAATAAATGAGATGCAAATTTCATCTGGGGCAAGGAAGGTTTGCTTTGTCAACAGATTTAGCCACTGAAAACCTTACTAAAAACTTTACGGACAACCTTCATATTTTATTCATCACCAGGCCACTAAGGACCATGTGTATAATGTTGGCTGCTACCTACTGCTCCATTCCCCCTAGATTTTACCCTTGATTACTGAAAGGCAGAGCTAGAGGCAACCCATTTACCCATAATCCCCAGCAGTGACCATTCCCCTCGGAAATCTTGCTGTTTTTAGTTGTATGAAAAATTACAAAGATTATATATATCTTCTTTGATTCTTTTCACCCTATCAATGTTTAAACCTATCAAAACTAAACTTCAAAATAATAATTGGTATTTCCTTTAAGAAATATATTTTTAAAAATCTCTTTCACTATGTTAATTGCTCGTGTGCAATATCTAATTCTTTATACAAAATGACATTATATAAGAACATCCAAAGTCTTGAAGTATCTTTTCTTTCATAGTATCCTGTCCTGTCCCTGAACCTTCCTAGTCAAACTTTTCATTTAAAATAGGAAATATTCTGTTTTCCAAATTATCTAGAAAGCATATTTTAATTTGTAAATTAGTTTTATCTTTTAAAAAGATTACACTCAGAGAAGCATTTTTTCATCATTCTGTCACATTTAAGCTCATACATTTTTCTTCCAAAGAGATTCATCATATTTTCCCCTGGGGCTTTTTATGGGTTATACAAAAATGTGAGCCCATTCCATTTTCTTCCTTTGACTTTCATTTTCCATCACTCGTGGCAGTGCCCTGGAAAGTTCTTATATTGAAGTTGGTGTTTTGAACTGTGCTACACATGGTCAGTTTTCCAACATCAAGCTTGCATGTTGTCATCGTCTGTCAGGTGGCTCCATGTTACCCTTCAGCTTTGAAAGGGAGGCTTAAAGCTTAGCTTCCCCTGTGGACATTTTATCAGCTGGTAAATAAAGTGGATCATTCTGTCTGGTAAGTAAAAGTGTAGGCAGCATGGAGAGGATATTGTCCTATAAAATATAATTCCTGGATTCACAGGTGTAACATACTTATTTTATTTATTTATTTACTTTGGCCTCTGCAGATATATTCCTCAATCTGACTTTTCCCTTGCCATCTTGTATATATTGCTGCCTTCTGCTGTCAGGGTTCATATGGAAACTCGACCTTGGGTCTCTTCTGAAGACTTGACACAAGTGTAATTTAAAAGGACTACATGACTCTGAGTGAGGGCCTGTAAATAAGTGCTCAAGTGCCAGTCTGTGATCTTTGTAACAGCTACCACTCAGAGACCTTCTTCGAGCACTGGGCCTTTCTTCTGTATGTGTCAGAGGGTTAGATCTCCAAGTCTTCACAGAAAACTGTTTTCATTGTCTGTGTTTGTCAGCAAAGTTCTGTGAGTCCCCAGCCTTATGCAACAGAGATTCTTGGTCACCCATTTCTGGGTGCCATACTCTGAGATCATGGTGGTTCCTTCTGAAGACTCACTGGAAATATCTGCCCCAGGATGTTTTCTTAGTGTCTGATAATTACGAAACAAGTTTTGGTATTCTCCAACTCGTAGATGCATCACTTCAATCCCTACTTTCATCAATTCATGTCAATCTCCTTGCATGCATCCAATTTTCCCCTTGAATGAGTCATGGGTAAGCATCTGGATTGGATCATCTACAAAGACCTTCTTTCCAAAGCAGCTCCTGTGCCTGGGTAGGAGAGATTTGAGTCTCATCCTCTTTGGAAAAGACACAAATCAATGTTTACAGGGTCAGAGACCATGAAGGACAGAGACCATGAAGGGCTTGTAAAGAAGCTACAGGATAAACAAGCTAAGCAGAGTCTGGTCTATAAACCACAGATTTTGCTTGGAAACTCTCCCTATCTCAGAGGGTCTAGAACCTGCTTCAGAAACTGCCTCTTAATTCATTTTGTATCTTTGCTTTAGTTCATATTTAGTATTAAGGTGGTTCATTGTCTGGCTCCATTTTGTCTTAACACCTTTCATGGTTCTACCATGCCCTCCATTATTAATTTCAACCTAGTTAAATATTGGTTCAATGTGTACACTGTCTGCAAACAGTTTCTCTTCCAGGTTTTCTGTAGCCACTCAAGAGTAATGAGTCTTAATGTTTCAAGCCCATGAAGAGTTTACTGGTGCACAAGCAAACCATCACTGAGCACATGGCAATGTCTAGAGGTGTGGTTGTATCCTACAGAAGGCGGTGGGATTTTCACGGTGACTCTGGATTGTGAAAACACACACACACACACACACACACACACACACACACACACACACACACACACACACACACAACTATACATATAATTATGTGGCTTAGAAAGGCCTCTATCTTTCTTGTGTAAATGGCTTGAAGTTAGAGTAGTCCAAATTATCTCCTTGCAGATATTGGAGAGATGCTTCTTCTCCTTTGTTAATAAAAATAATTGGCTACAAATTTAATTCTAAGCAAAAGTGCACACTCAAGGAATGAGTGTGGGATTCTTTGGACAGTCAGCACTTCCTGGGTTTCTGGTTTGCATTCTTTCCTTCTTTCTTACTTCATTCCTCTTTCTCCATCCTTATTCTCAGGCCCTGCCTGTCTCTGTCATGTGCAGAGATGTTCTTGTATAAGATAAACATTAGAAAATCAGTTGACCACAGTGTGTCCTGATGGCTGTTGGGTTTTTGCCCTTGCTGCCTTTTGGTGATAGCAGTGACATAAAGTGCTCCTACTTCCAAGAGCTGTGGCTGTGCATTTGTGGTGGCACCTCAGAGAGACAGCAAAGTTTTCCTCGGATTTGAGTGTGAATGGTGATAGTCCATGCAAAATGCCCACCATAGCTTTCTCCCCCTCCTCCACATTACAGCCTGAATACTGCTCCCCTACAGAGGCTGTTCCTATCAAGATTAGTTAAACCTGCTTCTTTCATCAGCTGTATATAATAGCTCTGCCTCCATTGTTTATATGGATGTAATAACCCCACCTTATGTTCAACTATGTATGTAATAAATACCCCTGAGCTTCCTAGGTGCTGAGGCTTCTCCATCAGAGAGAACCAGTCCACCTGATCCCAGGTTTTCTGTGTGTCAATCATCATTGTATTTTCTTCATCCCCTCAATGCACCAGTCTGCTCAAGTCCTGGATCCCTGCAGGATAAAACAGCCAGATATGTGGGCATCCTACAGACTTGGATTTGAACTTTGATTATTTCATGATGAGAAAATAGCCTTGCCAGTGTTGCTTAACATCTCTGTATCTAGTTCCTGTTTTGTGAGACACAGGGAGTAATATTTGTTTTACTGAGTTATTTTTGAAGATGAAATAGGATAACAGAATTGGGGCAGTGTC
Source organism: Cricetulus griseus (assembly GCF_003668045.3). NCBI lineage: Eukaryota > Metazoa > Chordata > Mammalia > Rodentia > Cricetidae > Cricetulus > Cricetulus griseus. Next base: position 54,409,882 of record NC_048599.1, read on the forward strand.
CAGCATGTAACAAGGATCAATGCATTCACACTTTCTGTTTCCCAGGTTCAACACAAAGCAAAATCTCCAGGAATCCATTTCTTTGCCTATCACAGAGTGTAAACAGAATGGAGTTTGTCAAACGCTCCATCAGTCTCTGAAGGCAGCAGAAGCATCAGTGGTATAATAGGCCAAATGAAGAAAGGATGCATCTTCATTTGATGCTATCCCTCAAAGTCCAGGCAGCCTCCAATTATAATAGATTGTGTTCTGAAGTTTAGTTTGAGTTACTTTCTGGAAACAATTTTCTAGAAGGTGGTTAAATCCTCAAGCAGTGTCAGGAGAATATTTGACTCAAATTATGGCTAACTGAGATATTTTTCCCTCTAGGTTCCAGGGGCAGAACTTCACAGTCAAACAGAAAGAGGTCATAGTACATCTCATAGAAGTATCATATATGCTTAAATGATATATATGCGCATGCACGCACAGGCACACACACACACACACACACACACACACACACACACACACACACACTTCATATTCTACCTAATAGTATCTCTAGTATCTCTATCTCTCTTATTTATTTATTTGTTTGTTTGTTTGTTTGTTTGTTCAGTTGGTTGGTTGGTTTGGTTTGGTCTTTGTAGATGTGGTTTTTCTACATAGCCTAATGAAGACTTTAAATCTATTCTATGCCCAGACTGGCTTCTAACTTGGGATCCTTCTGTTTCAGCCTGTTTATCGCTGGAATTACAGATAAAAAAGTATTTTGTTCAATACATTAGCACATATTTTATGGTCCCACTGTGGGGATTTTCGTGTTTTCTAATGGTTTTCTTTTCCAATGTACTCTCCCTCCATGCATCAGCTTGTGCCAGCTTATTATTAGTATGACTCTTGGAAAGTAAAGCTGTGGTGTCAAGCATGCTATGGATTAATTAAGCTAATTAAAATAAAGAATTTTTGTAATGACAAATACCCTTTAGGAATGCTGCAGAAACTTTCTGCTCCAACCATACTCTCTGAGATTTCTGCCTGCCATGTCTTAATCCACAAACTTCTCTCCAAACACGGATTGGATAAACCAGGCAGGACCCGGTTGTTGTAGTCTCCCAGATGTCAGATACTACATGGTGTGCTCTAATAAAATACCACAGATTTGCTTGCTTACCCACAGCTGGGATATATTTGTCAGTATTCTGCAGGTCAGGAAATCCACAGTCAAGGTACCAGCAATCTAAGGCTTGGTAGGCTCACTTCTGTACAGATCCTGCCCAGTGACTTCTGGGTTCCACATGATAAGAGGTATCAAAGCTTTGTGACGTTCATGCTCCAGTGCCAGGAAGATGACCACAGGAGACTGAGAGGTTAAAGAGACAGAGAGGAGTTTTATAGAGATAAGATATACTTTATTCACACCAGGGGAGGACTGCTAGACAGGGGGCCAAGGACACAGACACAAACAGATCATGACCCAGGTCACATGGAAGCAGGCACACAGATTTACAGGCAGATACACATAGGCAGGCTGGCAAAGGCAGGCAGAAAGGGGCTCAAGCCTCTGGCCTCAAAACTAGATTTCTCCAAAATCACACTAAAATGGTACTCAGTCAAAAATTGTTACAGAAATGATTACATCACTGTTTACTTTGCGGCTCACCAGACATCCATCTGCCTCATAACCCCACAGTGTCTAGTTGCAGGCATTGTAGCCACTCATGCTGGATATCATGATGCTGAAGAGCCATGTTGTCTAATTGCCTTACTGCCTTCTGTCCCCAGCAGGCTGTCTCTTCCACTTCTTTTATAGGGAGTTAATCCCATTCATGAAGACTACTCTCATGACCTAATCACACCCCAAGTCTCCACTTTCTGTCACCATCACAACCTTAGGGTTAGGGGTTTCAACATAGGAATTTGGGGTAAAGTACATATTTCCAGACCCCCGAGCTCTTTCTTCATATCTTTGCCAGTGCTAAATGGTATATTTTTTTAAATGCTTTTCAACTCCTAAAATAAGTTAATTGTAAGTGATGTTTGTCTTTTTCATTTGAGCTGTTTTACCCAATGACTGTTTTTACTTTCCAGGTGTTTGACATTTGCCAATTTTTTCAGGCCTAGCTGTTTTCTTTTTCTTCTTACGGCTTTGCACAAGCCCTCTGAACATCAAAGAATCAAACCCTACATTTGCAAGGATACTAGATCCCTCCCTACCCTGAGGAGGTACCTTTTAACCAAGTTGCTGCTTCTTTGTCTTCAATGTCCTTGACTTTCTTTTAAGTTGTCTTACATTCAGACTGTGCTACTGGGACATCCTGTTTCAGAAACCAGTCAAATTTCCTCTTAGGAAGCAGCAACAACAACAAAAAGCCAGAAGACTGGATTTAAGCACTCTTCTAAGAATTATGTGTTTGTATGTTTGTTTGGGGATCTTTGCTCATTTGACTTATCCTTGAGAAACAGCTGCAGAGATCTGAGACATACTGTTCCCAACACCACAAGCCTGAGGACAGGGCTCCAGAAACTGTTAATTACACCTGTCCCCTTGTGAGTGAGCCCTTGGCCAGTCAGCTTCAAGAGACTCCTTCATCTGTTCATTAGAACTTTCATGGAGCATCCTGGGTATCAACAACATAAAAAAAAATTAAAGGTTGTTTTCTGACGTTTGAGAACGAAGGATCTCTGATGGTCTGTTAAAGGTGGTCTGTGTAATATTTACTGATAAATGTAGATGCTGGACAAGGAGTGATGGGGATGCCCTTCTCTATGCTGTGAATATATATTTCTCTTATTGGTTGAAATGTTTGGCAAGAATATCCACATAAAAGATTAAAAAGTGTTCTGAATGTACAGAAACAGAGCTTCACTGGGCTTCCGAGTCTCACAGCCCCAATCAGGCCATGATGCAGAGAAGCTGTGACATTTAGGCTTAAGCCCAGCATGATGAATTCCTGACATGGTGCACAGAGGCCATCTTCAAGCCACACAGCATGCTGCATGGCAGATGTAGCTTTTACTCTTACAGGCAAAAAAGGTTTATGGGCAGTGTGCTAAAAGTTGCTTGATGGCAGCATAGATCAGAGTTGAGGCAGTGAGCACAGCTCCCAGAGCTGGCGGTAAACATACCCTCACCAAATTGGAAAGCCTAACTAGGTAGAAATAGCAGCCAAAACCTCTGCTTTACTCTCCTAGCCTGGAGTTTAGCAGATTAAAGACTGGTGGTTAGAAAAAGTCAGAGATATACAGATTCAGATGAAGAAAACTTCTAAACATTTTACAGTGTGTTTAAAAATATACATAGGCTTGGGAGAGAAAAGAAAAAGGATAGAGAAAGTCCTTAAAAAGAAATATAGTAGTTAGACATGGTGGCACAAGGCTTTAATCTCAGCATTCTGGAGGCAGAGGCAGGGGAATCTCTGTGATTTCAAGGCCAGCATGGTCTAAAGAGTGAGTTCAGGATAGTCAAAGATACACAGAGGAACCCTGTCTCAAAAACCAAAATAAATTAAATAAATAAATAAATAAATAAATAGAAAATAAAAGAAATACAGTTAAAAACACATAAAGATGGAAAATATTCAGAAAATTTGGATATTGTATTTATTGTGTTGTCTTTGAATTGTTTGATTGCTGAGGAAGGAGCAATAGCTGCTAAAAAGACATTTGATTATAAATGCTGCTGGATTAATCCAACCTATGAAAATGCCTTGACTTCAAAATTTAAGTCTAAGGACAGGTACTTTGGAAAAGAGGTCCTGTTTTTGTTTCTATAGAAGATGAAACACTGTGGACTCCTTCCAGACTAATATGTTTTGATCAATTAAGAGCCTCAGAACCAGTGGCCCAGGTGATCCAACAAACAAAACAGCTGAGATCATGCAGCCTCACAGACCACTACAGCCAGGATTTGGTCGGGTTTCTGGGTTTTCTCAGGAGCCTCTTGGGATTGACAGTGCCTCCAAACAGCAGGAAGCAAGTTTTGAAGAACTACACCCACAGTTCGAAATATTGTTTGTAAATGTCTGTTTTCATTTAAGCGGGGTTGGTTATAAATGGTTAATGATTATAGTCAATCTCTTTCTAAAGAAAAAGAAAGGGAATATGATGTAGAAATGAATGCATTGGTATGGATATTTTGGTTCATTGATTGACACGAATTTAAGGTCAACATATATATATTTCTACTCTTGTTTAGGTGTTGTGTTTATAAAGCTCTTTTTGAAATATAATGTATAATTAAATACAGATTATAGTCACCTGTAATAGTCAAAACTTATTCATGTCAGATAGGTTTTCTAGATATACAGAGACATATTTGAGATGGATAGATATTCTTCAAACCTTTTAAAGACCTACACAAGCATTTAAAATGGTTTGTTAACTTAGGGATTTTCATAACAATGAGACACAATTGCTCCTGGTAACACCAATTATGTCAGGGAGGAAGATGGGTATCAAAGAAACTCATGGGGTTGGCCTTCAACATGGCAGGGATAACCATTTGAACAAGAAACTGCTCTTGCATGGACTGCTTGACAGCACACTGTCCAAACTGGACAAGCAGGTTACAAAGAAAAGTGACTGCTGAACTTGGCAAGGGACAGGATAGTCCTTTAAGGTTTCTGTTTCATCAAAGAGTCTGCCAGACATTCTGGGCCTGTAGGCTGAAAAAAGATGCCCCAGAGGAACTTTGGGTGACTGTCCAGACAGTGAGATGTCTCTGTCAAATCTAGAGTTTATATATTATCATTCTGGGGTCTTTGATGGAGTTGAGGACAGATAGTTATGGTTATGGTTTTTCTTAGTAGTTATGATAAAATGTAAGTTACATATAAAACTTTAGACTCACAAAGCCAGAATGGATGATAGAATATTTTCTTTAAATTTTGCCAAATATTAGTGGACTAAATATTGTTAACTACAGTTCTGGCTTGATACCTGTTTTGTCATATATAATTTTATTATGTTAAAGTTAAAACCTTCCTTTTTATTTAGAGTGAAAGGATGAGATGATGGGGGATGTCCATTTGTATGCTGCAAATATGTGCTTCTCTCATTGGTTGAGGAATAAAGCTGTTTTGGCCAATGGTCAGGCAGGATTTAGCCAGGCAAAATTCCAAACAGGGATAGAGAAAGGTAGTAGCCAAGGTCAGAGAGATGCCATGCAGCTGCCGAGGAAGCAAGAGTCTCAGGAATCACTGGTAAGCCAAGACTACATGGAGATACACAGATTAATAGTAATGGGTTAATAATTAAGAGAGAGCTAGCCAATCAGAAGCCTGAGCCATCGATCAAACAGTTTATAATTAGTATAAGCTTCTCTGTGTTTATTTGGGAATAAAGGACTACGGGACCAGGCAGAACAGAAACTTCCATCTACATGGGAGGTTGGGTGGGATTTGGAACAATGTACCAGTCCTTTGTGGCAGCTCACATTTACTAGGCTCAGTAGAGAGCAGTTAGTGATTAACAAGATTACGACTGGTATATTTTAAAACCATATTCTGTCAAATACATAATCAGCAAATCAATGCTTACTGTACAGTTTTAATTATCAATGTGACATAACTTAGAATCCTCTGATTAGAAAATTTTTATTAAGAAATTGCCTAGATCAAACTTGCCTTGCACATATCTGTGGAGAATTATCTTAATTATTAATTGATATAGGGGAGATCAGCCCACTATGGGTGAAACCTTCCCTAGGCAAATGGTCCTGCGCTATAAAAAAATGTAGCTAAGCAAGAATCAGATATTAAGACAGAAAACAGCATTTATCCATGGTTTCTGGTTTGAATTCTTGCTTAAAGCCCTGTACTGATTTCCTCCAGGGATGGACTAAGACCTAGAAGTGTAAGCCAAGCAACTCCTTTTCTTCCCCATGCTGCTTTTGTTCAGAGTGTTTCATTATAGCAACAGAAGTCAAATTGAAACACTTACCAGTTCATAGATGTTTGTATATTAGTACATGTTCATGTAAGTCTACTGTATATTTTTAGTAACTTTATGCTGATGTACACTAAAATACTGTCTAATGATATGGCGTATCATTTTAGTGTTGTTCTTTTAAAAGCAAAATGACTATATAATAGTAACAATTGTAAATTAAGTATCAGAACTAGTATCAGGCAATGCATTGTGTCACAAAGATTCTTGTCTTTTTATAAGTTTAGCCTGAATGCTTTGGGGAAAACGGCAGGTCTGTAAGTCAATCATTTTCAAACATAATGTTCCTGAGTGGAATATATGTCTTTAACAACAACTTTGTAGTGGCCCTCAGGTATCAATTCTCAGCCCTTCTGTCAGTCATTGTTCCTTACAAGTATTTGTCAAGCACTTTATGACATGCACAAGCAACTCCTCATGATCCTTAAAATCATGATTTTCTGTAGGTAAATGAGATTTGTTTAGGAAAAAAGCAAAACACACAAAAGCTAAGCTACAGTTAATGAATTTCAATCAGCTGAAAAAAATCTTGAGAAACTAATTATAGACAAATGCATCCACCTTCTCATAGAGAAATATGACTGTTTTGAACATTATTTATTTATAGTTAATACAGGTAAAATTCATATATAGAGAGAGAATTCAAATTCATTTCTGCAGATACATTTACTAAATTCTATGTAAGAAAAGATCTGATAAAGGTATAAGGATAGCTTATGTATGTTAGTCATTGGAAATATATTTATTGTTTGAAAAATTCTAAACCTTTTCAACAGTCCCACTTTGTAGTAAACTGTGTTTGTGCTAGTTAGAACAAACCCCTTTCACATGCGTGTGGACTAGAAAGAGCATCTTTAATGTTCAAGGACAACTACATGCTGGTTCCAATAACAAGGGTTCAGAGTATGCTCTTTTTTCCTTTAAAACACTTCAGAGAACAAAGATGCTACAGCCATAGATCTTGAACAGCTTCTGTCTAAATTCAGGTAGATTGCACAATATAAGATAAAAACAGCAGATGTTAATTTGAATTTAAATGCAATTGAATTGTCCGTCAAAAGGAATATGGTTCCGATTTATAATTAGCTTCTAAATAAGTGAAACCCTATTCCTGTCTGAAATGAAACTTAATCTGTTTATTGAGCAGTCATCAGCTCATGTGTTTGCACTGCTCCCAGACAGAACACGCACTTCTCTAATGGGCTTTTAAGCCCATGTAACTGTCGGCAAAGTAAGAACAAACTAAATGGGCAGATGATGCTGCATTAGTCAAACATCCCTTTGCTCCAGCAGTCAGGTGTGATGGGTCTTTGTGCTTGTGTGTAATTTTCAAAAATGAACTCAGAAGACTGAGTTTATATCTTCTGATGCAGTTTGTCTATACAAACCGGACCATAAGAAGTCTCTTTCTTCATGGTGAACCTTTGTGTAAACGGTGGCCACTTATATCAGAGCTGACAGACAACAGAATCCAGTGAGAGTTGATACAGTGTCATCTTTCTGTAACAATTCCGTTCTAACCATAAGTAAAGAAGCCAGACAGGAACAGATGCCAAATTTCCTCATTATGTGTATTCCAAACACAGTGCCTTTAACAAAACAGCCTGATCACATTTGGGGCACTCAGTTAAACAATCATTCTGCATGCTGCTGGCAATATTGCATGGTGCCCTGACCTTCAGTACCCCAGGTAACCTTTCCTTCTTTTCTGTGAAAGGTTCTGCTTGTGAAACTTCCAAGACTGCTTTCAACTTTGTCCTAATCTCCTAACACACACCCACTCTACCACCCTCGTCTTCTGGACATAACAGAATCCTGCTTCTAGTCCATTGAAGTCACATTCACTCCAGCCAACTTTTAAAGTTTATACAGTATTTAATGACTACCATCTTTTTACTCCCCAAAGATTCAGACAGTGAGAGGAACAGTGACAAGGCTCCAGGAATAGCCACCAGCAAAACAGGCTGCCATCACATTGTTCAGGATGCTTTTCACACCCAGGTGACATTTCAATCACTGGTCCAATCTCAGAAGCAAGCCCAGGTCTAGGAGTGGCCACCAGCAAGCTAGGCACCAAGTCCTCAGCACCCGTTTCTCATTTAGAAGACCAACCCAGAATACAAAAGAAAGACATGCTATAATCCCAGGAACAGAGACCATTTTAATTTCTTAAAATAAAGAACCACCACTAGCAATTGCTGACAGTTCATCAATAGCAACAAATTACCTGCCGAGCACCTCAGAGATGATCACAGAACATCAGTGTGCATGTCTCTGTGGCAAAGACCTTCTGCCACAGCCCGTCATTTTCTTATAAACTGTCCCCAAACCTTGTCATTCATTGAACAATGCTAGGCATGCCACAAAAAGTCCTTTATTGATTTTCCAGCTAGGCTTAAAAATAAATGATGCTAGCCAAGTCTAATGGGACATATGAATTTTCAAATTAAAAAAAAATGGTGGAGACAACTAACAGTATAGAAATGTCAGTGGTGAGCTGATTTAAACCTAGATGTGGTGGATGAAAGCACCCAAAACCATACTACCAACACGGGCGTTCTCAAAACCATCTATCTTCCCCTGGAAATCCCTGGCACCATATGGAATCAAATAATGCCAATTAGGCTCTGTCAGACTATTGGAAACTGTGTGACACTAATACTGTCCCGTTTCATGTGGGAGTCCTCAGCCACTTCAGCATTCATATTTAAGTTAACATTAAACAGACTTTCACTGCATGAAGGAATGCTATGCCATACCTTTGTACTATTCTATGTGTGTGTCACGTGCCATGGTCTCTTTAGCACTTGAAATATGCCTATTGCAACTGAGCAAATGAAATTTTAATTTTTTGAGTTGCCATACCCTAAATGAAGAACATTTTGCCCACAGCAGGGTCCTATTGGATGCTACATTTCTAGAACTCTAGCAGGTTTTAAGCTAAGAAGCCAAAAGGAGGGAAACATTCAGAGGGAGGCGTGGTGCTGGAGAGGAAAAGTGGTGCTTTCTGAATGTATGGTAACAGCCAGGGAGCTTGTAACATGCTTTTTCTATATGTGCACAGGGATGGCTAAGCCCCCACCAGCAGGTGTACGAAAAACATCTGACTCTGTATCTTCATGGAATTTCTTGCCATGCTGCATCATTCCTTGGCACCTGCATTTTTTGAATGGATTCATATGGTTATTACAGAGTCATCAGAAACAAAAAGAGATTAAAAAACATCATGTCGTATCATCTAGAACGTAAAAAGGAGTGTCAAAAGGCATGTATAAAAGACATGTTATATTATGCATTTGGCAGCAGGCATGTGAAAAGTGTTGTTTTAGAGACAGCATAGGCTTACAGGGAGACAGAATTTAAGAAAAAGATTGATACTTTTCTTATTAAGGCAATCTAGGAATACTTGAATGGTCAACACTAAAATTGCATTACCAGTGATCATCATAGCAGTTACTATCATTTATGGAATCCTTGTTCGTTAAAGGCCCCTGCTTAAATCAGTCACCCTTTGAATTTCAGGTGAGACTGTCGCTATCAGAGATAAAGAAGTAGACTGGAAAGCAGGGAGGTTTCCATGGTGAACCTCTTTCTTACCTTCCTAAGTGAAATTTCCCAAAGGCTCTCAGAGGTGCACTCAGCGGAGTGATGCCCAGCAGATAACAGCCAGCACCAGTCAAGAAAACCCATGCCATTGCTTCAGAGCCCCATCCAAATCAGTGTGCCTATCTCTAAATGGCTCTGACAATTCTTCCCAGCTTTGTGTTTGGTATTCACAATTATTGCCAAGGCCAATATTAAAATTTATTAAGTTTTTGTATGAATTGGTATGAATAACAATTTCCAGATGCATTTAAAGCATTCATGTTTTGTCAGGACCTATGAGGTTTAAAAGACACCAACCCATCTCTCTCTCCCTAACTTGATCACATTTCTCTTCAGTTTGGTCTTTAATGTAGGCATTGAATTGCTGCAGATGAGTGTATCTTTAAGGAAATAATAAAAACCTTGGCTGTCTGCAACATCCATCTTATGGTGCCTGGAAATAACTTCAGGGAGTTAATTATTAAATAATCAATAACAATAACCCTTTAGCAAGACTGAATGTGCCAACGTCTAACTCAGTCCTTGGCACAGAACACCCACTCAGTAATTGGTTCCCTTTTCCTTTCCTAGTCTGAACCTCCTTGAAAATCAGATTATAATATCAAACCCCAGTCACACATAAATTTAGCCAAATGTTTTCCACTCTAATTCCAAGTCACAATAGAAAGTAAAAACTCTACTCCAAAACTTGTATAGCTGTGGCTTTGAAGTGATTACCAATTCTGTCCTTCAGACAGTTTGTTGTTATTTACAATAAAAGTCCCACAGCCATAAGTTTACCAGATTGGAGTCTGGTATCCAAAGGAAATATATACTTACACATGTACATTTTAGTTTAAAGGAATATACTTAGAAAATTATACTTTGTCTTATTAATGGATTAAAGCATGGTTGGGAAATGTACTTTTATTTTGTGCTTGGGGTAGCTTTAGAAATTGTTCTCACTGATTGAATAATTTATATGGTAGATTTTATAGCAGATACTATGTAGTCATTAAGGAGAATAGGTAAGTACAAAAGTAGGCACAAGGACATAGATACAAAATACAGAGTTATCTGATATAGCCAGATAAATACTCATATGCAGGTTAAAGTTTTTAAAGCAAATAATTTTTATTTGAATAATTTTCAAATATATACATGAATGAAAAATATCAAAGGAGAGGACATGACTGCTCCTAGGTATGGCGGAGAAAAAGATTATTATAGGTACATGGGAGAGCAGAGACAGAGACAAAGACATCTGGGAGAGTTCAAAGTGGACATGACCAGACTGAGCTGGGCCATGTGGGGAGAAAGGGAAGGGAATGTAGAGGGGAGAAAGGGGGGCCAGGTGTAGCAGCCAGGAGGGCAAAGGTACAAAAAGGTGTGTAACCAAAATGTTTGGATTATATAGAAAGTAGCAGCCCACCCCCTAGTCTGGAGAGTTCAAGGTAGAGGTGTGGTATACAAACCAGGAGGACCCTGGAACAGGTAGGGACTGAGAAAAGCAGGGAGGACCTGTTACATCTTAAGAGGGTGGGGACAAGTCATTTATGATTTCTTTTATGTTTATTGTATAATTTAAAATTTCTAATTATATATATATAGATTATTTTCTGATAATATTATCAGTCATTGGGTGATTATTGACATTGCATTTCTGTTTCTAATAGTCTATGCTAGTAAGTAAGCCAGAATAGGTTATTTTATAAATCTTTTTACTTTATTAATAAAAGTCTTAACTAGGCTATTACTTTCTTTGCTAAATTCTCCGTGCCAAATGGCTGGACTTTTAAATAGATGCCTTTGAGGAAAAAATAGGTCAAGGCTGTTTTGGGGACTTAACAACATGGTCAGACAAATACCAAGTAGGCAAGCTTGTCTACCCTGGTCCCCCCAAAATTCAGAGCTTGTCTCTTCAGAGTAGCAGAATCCAAGATAACTTCCACTTACTTATTATGAGTTCAAAAGACTCCAGCTTCTCTTATGTATTCCTCTGGGTTCCAACTCAAAATAGAAATGTTCAGAACCTATGAAACCCTGGCTTGAATGGTTTATCCTTGAGCCTCACTCAAGAGTTCCCCTAAAGTCTGCATACTGTAACAGCCACTGAAACCTCCTTTCACTTGGAAAACATGACACAGTATAATATGTTAAATATGTTTTAGAAATTGAAGTTTAAACAGGAATATATCATGGGGCATAAAACCTAGCAATAGGACATCTATCAAGGAGATCCGGGGCTCTTTGTCCTCTCGCCCCCCTTCCCTAAAAAGAGAGAGCCTTTAATATCGTTCTTTCACTTGGGGTAAAAGCCTGACAGCCATGCTGTCCTAAGAACTACCAGTCATTCAATTTTAATGGCCTGATAGGCCCTTGGCAATTGCTCCCTTGGCCCAGTGAAACAGGCCTGAGCATGAATTTCAATCTTTTCCTCTTCATACATAAAGACCAAGTCAGGATTGACAAGCTTTGATAAACGGGCGTCAGACAGTTAAGATTTATCTGGCATGCAAACATTGATGAGGCATAGCACAGAAGACTGGGCCAGGTCACAAGGACCAGGAAATGGTCTGATTTTTCTGAGATTTTCTCACACTCTTAAATACAGAGTTCAGGGAAGTCCCATAGGTTCTGAGAGTTTGTGATGATATAGTAACACACACACACACACACACACACACACACACACACACATACACACACACACACTTTCTAAGTGTTGTTTGACAAATTGTTTTCCTATTAAACTACATGAAGAAAATGTGCTTGTCTTATGGCTTATTACCTGTTGTAATGCCAAACCCTTAATTGGACAACTACTGTACAAGAAAGGCTGGCTCTGTGGAGTACAGATCCCATGAACTAGTTTCTGACAGGTGTCCATGACCAAAGCGTTTTCTAGAATTTGTACTAGTGGTAATTCAGCATCAGTCTACTTAAACTGGTAAAGTTTTAGAGGAAAAATAAGCAGCATAAATTTTAAATAGTCTGCATATTAATTTTATCATGGAAAACCATCCTAATATCCTAATATCCCACATACATGAACTGTAGCAGGGCATGCTGGAAATAGCAATAGCCCTGGGCCACAGAAGACTGTCAACATCTCAGAGATCACCAAGGAGACAGCCACAAACTCAGCATGTGGTGACCAATCAGCATCCAGAAATCTTACAGATTAGACCTTTTCTGAGTAGCAAGCCTTCCTTATGGTGACTCACATCAGGATAAGAGGCAAAGGAAATGAGAACAGTGGGAGTAGGCAGAAGAGGTCTTTAGATGCCCAAGAAGTCGGCCAATTCCTGTTTAGAAATGAAAACACCAAGGTCATAGGTAGGACCCACCATGGTCCATCCTACGCTCATCCTTAGCAGGATCTAGTACCCTGAGTGCCACAGTTGCCCTGAGTGGCACAGTACCCTGAGTGCCCCACAACTGTGAATGCCAGAGTACCACAAGTGTCACAGTACCCCGAATGTTCCAGTACTTGGAGGGCCACAGTACCCCAAATATCACAGTGGCCAGAGTACCAAAGTAGCCTTAGGGCCACAGTACCCCAAATGCCACAGTACCCCGAGGGCCACAGTACCCTGGACTCCCATAAGCTCCTGTTCATTGAGAAGCAGCTAGATAGTTCATTGACTCACACATTACTCAACAATCAAACAACTTTTGAGTCTATAATGTAAAACAGAGAGTTGAAGAATGTAAAATGGTTTTATAATTATGTAATGTAATGAGATGTGTTTAATGTTTGTTTCTTCTTTGATATACTTCCTATTGTTCCTGAGATATGAAGTAAAGGAAAGCCATAGAGTGTGTTATGTACAATACCATGGTCTGTTTGCTGGCTACAGCTCCTTGTCTTGGTTGGCTTTCTATTACTGTGATAAAGTAACTATGGGAAGAAATGGTTTACTTGTCTTGCGTGTCCCAGTCAAAAGCCATCACTGAGGAAAGCCAGGACAGCAACTCAAGCAGGGCAGGAATCTGGAGGCAGGAACCATAGAAGAATGCTGCTTACTGTCTTGTTCTCCATGGTTGCTTAGCCCACTTTCAAACACAATCCAGGACCAGCAGCCCAAAGGTGACAGTGCCCTTAGTGGGTTGAGCCTAATCATCAATCAAGAAAATGCCCCACAGACTTGCATACAGGAAATTAGATGGAGACATGTTCTCAACTGGTATTCTTCTTCCCAGATGACACTACTTTGTGTTATTTAGAAAAAAAATCAGCCAGGGATCCCCTCTATTGATCACAGATATCACAAACAGCCAACAGTCAACAGAGGAAACATAAGTCAAAAGTCCCCTCATGTATACAGGGCCTCATGCATCAACAGACTGCTTGTCTTATTCACCTGCACTTTTGTATTTCTTTATTATAATAGTGTCAACAACAGAGTAAAATGCTATTTGTGTGCTATTTATGTCTCTGACACCATTGTAAATATTTTAAATATGTATTAATTTTACTTTTTAAATTATATTTATGAATGTTGGTATGTTTCATGTGAGTACAGGTGCCAATGAATGCAAGAGGCATGTATACCCCTGGAACTGGAGTTAAATGGCATTGTGAGCTACTTGACCTAAGTATTGGAAACTGAACTCAGATCCTCTGCAAGAGAAGTACCTGCCTTCACCCATTTTAGGGCATCATTTGAATTGATTCTATGATATTTAAAAACATGGGAACTAACAATCAGGTAATTTTAAGATTTGTCCCACATTTCATAGCTCTGGGTGGTACAGATAGGATTTAAACCCAGGCATTCTGAGGCCACAGCTGGAATGCCTCAGTAATTACAGTGAGGTGCCTCCATGGGTGTCTGTGGTGGCTCTTCAGAGTATCTATTTTCAAAGTCACTCTTTCTTGTCCATTATTGACTCTGTCAAAAACAAACAAACAAAAATCCACTGAGATTCTTATGGGCTACTGCTTCGAGGAGCCATGCTTGGGAGCCATTAGTTAGGGTTCTTCTCTATTTTCAGACTGCCTTGTTCATTACAGAAGCTACTTGGAGCACAGGGATCACGGAAAGGAAAAGGCATAAGGAGGAAGATGGGTGACTCTGCCTTTTCCCAACCAGGTTCTGCATCTCTTCTCACACAGTAAAGTCCCTGAGGGCAATCACCAAGTGCTACAACTCTGATTGGTTCATAAAGCATAGTAGGTGCTCAGTTAGATTTTAAAGACAAGTTTTCTAACAATTGTCTACTGCTCTGATGATGACAAGGCCACCATGTTACCAGCCCACTGTAAGAGGAAGATGTGGTGACACCTTGTTCACTACATGGACATACAGGAAGGAGGGTCAGAAACTAAGAGATACAACAAGTGAATATTGATGTCTGGCTGAAAAAACTACAAATTGAGGGAGAGGTCAAGTGCGATCCTCTATATTCATTTTTACACATTCATTACACCAAGACACTAACAGGTGTTCTAAAAATTCTTTCAGGCCAGCTCCATAGGGCCCTCAATTGAATCTACCCACTTTTCTCAGCCTAATTGGTCCACAGCAGGCTATTGGGCAAATAGTGTCAGCAGCTGTGTTTTAAAGTCTTCTAGAATCCCATTGGCGATGGTGCTAGGTAGGCTTTTCCCTTGAAGCTTTCTTTTAAATCTCTTATAGATTTGCTTTTTGAAGCATATTTGGAGATCCCTTTTGCTGTTTGTTTCTGAAGCAAACTAGAAACACCAACTTGCTATTGGTGTATGGAAGCTCCCTTGGTAGGAACAGTTGTCAATGACAAGGGTTTCTGCCTGGATGGAAGAGAATTGGAGTGCAGGAAGACTGTTGAGCAGGTAGGAAAGTTAATATTGGGTGAATACATTCGTCAGGAGGCCTTCTGTATCTGGGGACTCAACTACTCTCCAAATGAAAACTTTTTTAGTTGTTTCTGCGTGAAAACTGTACAGACTTTTTCAGTCTTTGTCACCATCCTATAAACAGCCTACCACAATGGTTATTTGCACAACATTTGTTCTAAGTAGTCTGCACAATATAAAAAGGATTTTCGGTGTATGGGAGATTGTGTTTAGATTATTTGCAAACACTCCATTGTTTTCCCTGAGGGACTTGAGCATCCACACATTTGGGGGGTAGCTACAGGGAATTTTCTTAAGATGCTAATGGGTGGAACTGGGCAGTGGTGGCTCATGCAGCAAGTGGAACTCTGTGAATTTGAGGCCAGCCTGGACTGCAGAGTGAGTTCCAGGACAGCTGAGGCTGTTACAAAGAGAAACCCTGTCTCAAAAAGCCAAAAAAAAAAAAAAAAAACTTGGGGGTGCTAATGGGTAATGGGTGGGATGACTGTATTCTAAAGCTGAGGAAACAAAACCTGTGATTTTCTGTGATTTTTAAGAAATGAACCAAGGAGGACATAGAGACAAGGCTATCCACAAGCCTACATGTGTGCATGTAATGTACACAAGCCAGCATCTGCTTTCTAGGATGGGAGGTCCTATATTCCTTAGACGTGAGAACCTTTTACAGATGCAGCACTCACTGTACATACAGCTGAAGGAAGCAGACAGCTCATTTCAGGGTGACAAGGAAAGCATTTGGAAGGGTGGAAATATGGAACTCTTCTGAACTTAGAACCTATAGATTTTATCCCTAGCTCTTCCATTAATTGACACCCTGTTCCATTTATCCCCTCCTTTCCAGAAACAGGTCCAAGCCCCTAGGCTAGAGTCCCTTGCCATTATGTGGTACAGACCCCACACTGGGAAAGAGAACAAACTCTGCGGGAAAGTGAAAGAGCTACTCTTCCCTGTTCTTATCACAAGAGCCACGAACCACTGCACTGAAAATGGTGTGCATTGCAGTGAAGAGTGAAAGACAGGCCCTGCTAGGTTCCTAGACAACAAGACCAAGGACATAAAGAGGAACTGTGCCATGAAGCTCCCCACAAGGCCAGAGGGCCTCTTGCTAACAGCAGGTCAGTATCTATGACCTAGAATTGTCTCCTGGATCAATCTACAGGATGATCAGACCCAAAATTACTTTCTTTGGTTTTATTTAAAGAAAAGTTATATTAATAGATGCTAATGTTTTGTGGATTTTTTAAAAAAATGTTCAAGGTACATAACTTGAGGACACTATAATGCATTTTTATTCTTATAATCATATATTCGAAACTTTTCAGTATTCCAGAGAATAGTGAAACTGTTATTCTCAAGTTCTGTGAAACATTAGACTACCAAAAGAAGATACAATTGTGTTTACCTTATCTTTATCTTATCCATTTATGATATTAAAGTGGAATGATTTTAGAAGTGGATCAAAAGATAATAAAAAACAAGTAAATGTTAAAATATAAAAATCAATTTCCTGATGTGAATTTTAAATTTATCATAGCCCTTTTATACAATATAAATATTGGATTTACCTTATACAATATTAATTTTTATGATGCATTATATTATATATGTTACTTTGTGCATTTACAAGTGTGTGCACATGGGTGCTCAGCATGTGGACACCACAGGCCACTCTCATGTGTCATCTTCAGGAACAGAGTCTGACTCTTTTAAGAAAGGTTCTCTCATTGACTGGAAGTTCACCAAGTAGACTAGTCTAGCTGACCCTCCTGCCCCAGAGATCTTCCAGTCTCTTCCTCCTGGTATATATAAGCACCACCATACCCAACATTTTTATGTGGGTTCTATCAATTGAAAAAAAATACTTCTTTTCATGAAGTAAGCATTTTACTGACTCAGCTATAACCCCAACTCATGTATTAGATATTATATTTCACTATTTTCAATTACACTGTCTCATAAGCATAACTTATTTTTTTCTATATAATTATTTGAATGGCTCACATATTAAGATGTATTGATATTCCATAACCTATAAAATCACTATCTTGTTAGATTTTAATTTGTTTGTAACTTCCATTAATGTTGATTGCAATAAAATATATGTTTTTATATTGTTTTAGTTTGTTGAAACATTTCATAAATAAGGAGTTACAAGGCAGTGGATATGAAAAGGCTGTGTGTGGCTTTTTCGATATATGGCCATCCTACTTTTGAACAGACTTGTACTGATAATGCTCCCACCAAAGCATACATATATCATCTTCACAAAAATGCATTATTTTTGTTATATTGTATTTATTTTCATGGATTGCAGAACTTGGTGGGGTGACACAGATATGCTTAACAAATGATCCTCAAAAATTATGCTTTTGAGTCTGCTCATGACAATTTTGGGTTTGCTCTTAAGACTCATTAATACATTGTTTTACTTCTCCTCATTCATTGTGAACATTTCATTAAGTACTCTGAACTGATGAATGTTTAGACTGTGTCTGTACATGGATTACTTTGTTTTGGGGGCGGGGAGGGTAACTGTCTCAAAGAGAAATAATAATAGAAGTGTATACAGTTTCACAGCATGGCCCAAGATGCCTATGAATATAGGAGAGACATTGAATCATGCACTGTTTCCTTAAAAGCATACTTTCAACAAAATATAATGGGTATCTATAATTATCAGAACTGGTTTTTATAAAAGTAAGCCCTGATGTTTTGGTATACATTTATTTTGTCTTGCTTGGTTTCTTTTTCTTTTCTTTTCTTTTCTTTCCTTTCTTCCTTTCTTTCTTTCTTTCTTTCTTTCTTTCTTTCTTTCTTTCTTTCTTTCTTTCTTTCTTTCTTTCTTTCTGTTTTTTTTTTTTTGAGACAGGGTTCCTCTGTGGAGCCTCGGAGCCTATCCTGGCACTCGCTCTGGAGACCAGGTTGGCCTCAAACTCACAGAGATCCTCCTGCCTCTGCCTCCCGAGTGCTGGGATTAAAGGTGTGCACCACCAATGCCTGGAGTCTTGCTTGGTTTCTGAGAGCAGTGTATATATTGGCCAGGCCAGGCTTGAACTTGTGACCATCATGCAAAACTAGTATAGAATCAGCCTCCGCACTCTAGGAGGCCCCTGGTAGTGGATTAGTATTTTTCCCTGGTGTAAGAAGGGACTTTGAGAGCCCATCCCATGTGAAGGGATGCACTCTCGGCCTGGACACATGGGGGAGGACCTAGGCTCAGCCCAGGATCATGTGGTGGACTTTGGGGAGCCACTGTCAAGGGCCCTACCCTGCCTGGGGAGTGGAGGGTAGATGGGGTGGGGGTCAGGTTGGGGTGGGGGAAGGTTAGGGGAAGGGAAGGGAGAGGGAGAAGTGATTGACATGTGAAGCAAGCTTGTTCCTAATTTGAACTAATAACTAATAATAATAATAATAATAATAATAATAATAATGAATCAGAGCTATGAATGGGGAAACAATGTCTGTGTTAGTTATTTTCCTATTACTGTTATAAAACATCATGATCAATGACATTTATAGAAAAAGTTTATTTAAGCTTGCATTTTCAAAGGGTAAGAGTCTATTATGCGGCAGAAATGGCAGTCATGGCAGTAGGCACGTGGCTGGAGTAGCAAGCTGAAAACTCAAATCTCGAAACAGCAAGAAATAGAGAGCGCACTCAGAATGGTGTAAAACCTTTACATTCTGAAAGCCCACCCCCAGTGACATATTTCCTCCAGGAAGGCCACATCTCCTAAACCTACCCAAACAGTGCCACTAACTGGGGACCAAGTATTCAAAGATCTGGTCCTTATGCTTATTGAAGCCATCACAAGTTGTAAGGGTCCAACTTAGCTGTAAACATTTTTAAAAATTGGGGAGGGGGAAAATGTGATCAGGCAGATGTTATTTTTGATGTTTTCAGACCAACTTCCTAATCTATAGCTTTCCCATTCTCTGTGGGCCTCCTTTAGCATTCACAGAGAGTGCCTTGTCAATCAGTGATATCTTGACTCTTTTACTTTCACCTCCAATCCTGTACATAGCATTCTTTCCTTTAAATGCTTTCAATTGAAAACACATAAACCCATTCTTCAAAAGCATAGGTGTGTTTCAAAAGGCTCTGCCTCAAAATAATGGCAAGCATGCTTATTTGAAAGTTTTTAATGAACGCAAACTTTGTAGTAGATGACTTCACTCTTTAACTTCACTCTTCTATGACTCATTTTTAATCTTATTTTTTCAGAGAATTTAAATAATGTGAACAAGATTCCCTAAGCTTCTAGGTTATAGTTGGGAATTACCTCTGGGTGTCTTTGGAATACCTCTCGGTTCTATATTTTATTAAAATTTGTTTCCAACGCTGGAAAAAAGGACCCAGGTTTATGCTATGTGCTATAGTGCCACCTGTGAATTACATCAGATGCCTTTCAGGGAAAACATTCAGGCAGGAATATTAGGCAGACTTTTCTCTGGCAACACACACACACACACACACACACACACACACACACACACACACACACACACACACATTTTCAAATCTTTTGACTCAATCCAGACCAGAACTGACTAGGCCATTCAGAAATGTCATTGTTAAATAGTCACTATTTCTACAGTGGTAGACAGTGGAGTTGTTGTTAAAATGATAAACACTCAATTTTGATGTGCATACATTTTTACTGTGGCTAATCAATGGTCTGTTGCATAAGCCCAAATGGCTGCTAGTGAGAGAAAATGTCAATGCTTTGGAAAGACAGGTCCCAGAGAATTATGTCATTTTGCACTAATGTTGGCTGTCCTGCTCAGGGATATCTCAAGACTGTCACTTCTAGATTAATCAGAGCTGAACAGTATTGAGCTCTGAAGCAAAGGTTCCTCACAAATAACCTCAAAAGATATAAACATGGAACTTACCTTTTATGACAAGTCACCCCTGGCTTCCTGAGGTATCTTAAATGCCATCCCCCTACCAGGGCACTTTTGCTGTGAACAGCTCACAGCTCCAGCTACAGTCTCTAGTTCTAAATATTTTATGTCTCATCTACTCCGTGAATGTTTTCTTTTTAAGACTGATTTTCTGCAAAATTACTGACATAGAATACTAATTTGCATCAACTTCAGTTGTTAAATTAATATATAGAAATCTGTAGATCCTTATGGTGTCCATAAACAATCAGATTTATCCAATAACTCTTAGAATGCACAAAGTATTTTACGTTCTACAGTAAAATGGTAAGTCAAATGGGCAAATAAAGAATATGGCAGTAGAGAAATGGGGTCTAGATATTTTATAGAAAAAGGCACTTTAAAAATCACTTAGGAACTTAATTGCATAAGCATTGATCACTTTGTACTTTCACTCAAATGAAATGGAGAATCTTGCTTTTGCAAAATATCACTGAAACATATTTTTCACCATAGTGGATACAGATTGTAGCATAGACACTTGGATTTCATAAGTTCTTTGGCTCCATTTTGCCCAGTAGAAGTAAAACGATGGGGGAAGTGCACCTCCTCTCTAAACCACCAACTTCAGTAGTTGATATTGCCAAACTTCTGTTAATATTGACTAATGTCTGCATCATTAATGCCATCCTTTTGAAGTGACTCTTAGTAGATAATTCGAGAGAAAACACAAAACCCAGGGTCAACAGACAGATCATTAATTTGTCTTTTATATTTACTATGGTCCTATTTTTATTGTCTTAAAAGCATTATCCCTCTATTTCCTAGACAAATTAAAAGTCTATGAGTTTTGTAAATGAGCTTGGTCTAACAATCCTACTCTGACATATGGTAGAGAGTTCAGTAATTCATGCCATTCATCCTTAGTGGTTTATATTTGGAAAGTCTCTTTGTAGAGTGCAATGTTCATTCATTTTACTTCATAAAACACTTGTGTAAGTATTGTTCTCCACAGACAAAGCAGCATAATGTGGAGACAAATTATTTGGAAGTAAATTAAAAAGACTGAATATTTCAAAATGCAAACCACTCAAGTATTCTACTAAATTGACAAACAAGACAAGGCAAGCATGGCTTCCCTTAGCCCTCCAAAGGCACAGCCCACTTTGAGTACCGCTCACATGTCTCAGCCACAAATTCCTCCTCCCAGATCTCTCTTCAAGCACATTCAGGAAACCATACAGCTCTAGAGATACAAGAATTGTGAAGTCATCTTACTGTGTTGGTCACTTTTTCAGTATGATGTATATTATATAGTGAACTTTGAAATTAATTCCAAATTAACAGGAGAAAAATGATTTTCTCTATATACATATGGATAGTGTAAAATATATCCCCATGATATTCACAAGCATTAAAATCTGCTGTGCATCTTAAACTCAGTCTCAAAATGTCAGCATGAGTGAGAGGGCAAGAGCAAAGGTGTGTGGAGCAGGCCAAAATGTCAGGTGACTTCACTCCAGAAATGGAAGCTGGCTGGAATACAGGTTAATTCATGTTCTTCAGTCTTTAGTATAATAAAGCTAACAATGGCTGAAACATGACGATATAAATGTAGAATAGTACTTTGAATTAATCCAGGTATATTTTCAGATTTTAGTAAATGTGTTGCTTCTATAGATATTTGAGTTTTATAAAATGCATTACCCTTGCCACAAAAGGAATTACAAGCCCTCCTTATGTAAGAACCACTTAAATGTGTACAATGGGGTGGTGACACTTCTTTTTGGCCCCTTATAGTTTCAACATGCTTATTACAAATGTAACTATCATTCCAATGAAGTAATAAAATTATTCCTGCAGATACTTATACATGGAGTGGTGGAGATCCAGGGCAGAATTCAGCACTCTGACTCACTTTCCCATGTCGCCCATCAATTTAAAGACATATGTAACATCTTTTGTCTTCTTTCCTTGAGAGATCTTAACATTGAGTGCCTGAAAGCTTTATTCTCTTTCATTCTGAGGGTAACCACAGTTCCTCACCGAGCAGCTGAAAGCGGAACATACCACTGACCTCTCAAAGCCTGTGCTTACATCTGTCAAATGCTACTGATGCTAGTAACTTCACAAAAGAACTAACCAGATCATATGACTAGCTATCCTTAAGGATACAGGGCATGTAGTATGAATTCAATGTGAACTACTTTTATTGTTAGTTATTCCAGCTTATACTATTCCTCTATATACAAATATGCCCCATATAAGCCTTATATAATGATAATAAGAAGACATGAGAGGACCTACCTTAGTTTAGTGCACTCTGATGGGGAAGACATATTTGAGGACTGTTTTCTCAGGTAGAGATGAATATGGGTGATGATAGGGAAGTAAATTGATTTCTAACATTTTTATACATTTATACATGGGAACCATATTTTTATATTCATTTTTAATTTTCAACATGGCAAATATTGATACTTAGTCAACTGATACTAATGCAGAACATGTTCCATTTCTGATACTGTGGTCAGCACTGAGGGTTCTGCAGTAGCTGAAGCATCCACAGCTTCAGAAATACAACCCCACACTTCCAAACCTCACAGTTCTTACAGTGCACTTACTTACTCTTAAGTGCATCTTTGGCTAATTTGAAACAGAGTTTCTCTGTTCTGCCTTATTGTGCCAGGGCTGCCATGACGAAAACACAAGCAACTGAAGTTCCACTCTGCTGAGTTCTGGGAACAGACATCCCAGAAGAAGGTGCAAGTGTCCCATTCACCCTGAGGTCTCTCCCATTGGTTTGCAATAGCTGTGTTCTCACTCTTGTCTGTGGGTATGTTCTTGTATGTGTATATGTCTGATGAATCTGTCTGTCTGTTTTTCCCAAATATCTCCTTTTAGGTAACAGTTAAGTTTCTCTTTAAGTGGATTGCTTCCTGAAATCAGGCCCTGTTTTCAAATATCACCACATTCCAAGTATTGGATTAGAGTTTCAGCATATGTTGGGGGAGGAGTCAAAATACACTCACACACCCTTTATACAGCACACCACACACACACAGACACACACACACACACTTCACACACACCTAAGCCCATATCCTTCACACATAATACACACACACACACACACACACACACACACACACACACACACACACACCCTTCACCCACCACACACACACTTCCTAAGCATGACTGTGAGTTGCTAACAGTTTTTCTTCCCTACACAAGTCCATTCTTCCTGAGACTGTCTAGTAAGCACCTTGCTGGAAATACACCTTTGGTTTCTAGGAGCTGCTCAGCTCCCAGGTGATGCTGTCTATGGTTGGTAATTACTGCAACTGACACCATCTGTTTTCATAATGCTCTTCTTCACCCTGTAAGTCCTCCCATTACCCAGTGGGTCCATTTACCTATCCTAACAGATTTGAAAAGTCAAATATTTTGTGGAAGGATTTCAAATAAGGGACAAGAAACCAAACACAAATAAAAAACTGGACCCACAGATGGCCACTTCTGGAGATAATGTGAAAGGATTACCTCCAGTGGAGGCTCCTGCTCCTGGACAAACCAGCAGCAAAACACTGCAGAGGTGCTGTGTGTGTGTCTGTCTTCTATGTTCCAGTCCTCAAAGTGATGCTTTTGGAGAAAATCCCTTCTCAAAAACTCTTTGAAATCTCTTCTTTTAGGTTCTCTATACAGAAGCACAAAGCAGGTCCACACAGTTGCTCTCCCGCTGTCCCAAACTGTGTTTGTGTATCATTTGTCAGCAACAGGTACCTACATGAGTCAATGGACTGGGATTAAAATTTGGGACCCTGGATATAGAAAAAAACTGGGTTTGGATTCCCAGATTAACAATTTGTTAGTTTGTTTCACCCTTACCACAACCATAGAAGCAAAACTCGACAAAAGCATCACACCCCATTGTCAGTATGAATCAGTTCAACTGCTTGAACATCATCAATGACAGAAGGCCCTTTAAAAGAAGAGTTGGCAAAGCAGGGAGGAAGTACTACTGTCCCCAGCAACTGTTTGAACATCAGGGAAGAATAAGATCAGGGACAGGATAGGATCTGCACCTTATTATTTTTAATAATTTTAAATGGATCAATACAAATATTTGTAACTTCTACAGACAACATGACATTTTGAATGTGCAGCACATGTAAAGAGTTCTTCTCTTGCCTTACTTAGACATGCTAGCTCATTTTTCTAGTTTGAACAGTCTCCTTCAGTTAAATATTGTCTGTACTGGAAGCTAGGCCCTTAGCAAGCCTGTTTATAGAGCCATTTCCTGGAGAAAATCTTTTTTATGTTGCATGCACAGTCTTCCATCTCTTCCTTTCTTCTCCAAGATAAATCCTGGCTATGATATTGGATGGATGGTAGACCCAATCCATGCTGCTGAACTTGGACTGATCCCAGTTTCCTCACAGAAGAAGAGGACAAACTTGTTTCCACCCAATGAATAAATTGGAGTAAAATTCAAAATATTTAGCAATGGGTATGGTGCGCCATGAATCCAGCAGCATGCATGGCAGTCTGATACAAACAAAATAATGTAGATGTGCCATTGCCAGCCTGCTAGACATAAGCCCTGGGGACAACTACTGTAGTGTGGATGCATCATCAAGAGTTTTGAAAGGAATTGCTGGTATCCTTCACTGGTATCAATAGTCACAGCTACTTTTCTGAGCCCTTAAACCTCCCCCCCCCCCCCGGTCCCTGTAGAAGGTAGCTGCTTCATTCTGATCTTAGGAACTCCAAAATTAACACATGACTTCTGGATCCCTCTTTGGAGGTTGGTTGATTGATGAACTAGGCTATGGCTACCATTCCACTCTTACTTATACCACACTGCTGCTTCTCCTAAAACTCTTCAGTTTCCCTACAGATAATTCAGAAAGCATGGTCCTTAATATTCCTTCCTACCCTCTATGTACTCAGGTTTCCAATCTTGAGCTCAAGTACAAGGAAACTTTCTGCTTCTTAACACCCAGCTTGCTTTTGTCTACCACAGTGTCTTATGGACCCCGAGTCGGGGGCGGGGGTTCGTGTTGTCTGTCTCATCTTGTTCACTTTGCCAGCCGGAAAGCATTTCCACCCTTCAGACTACCCCCAGTCTTGTTTCTTCATTTTCTACGCAGATTTAATAGATTTAGAATTTTATATTATATTTTCCTCAATAATATCTGTCTTTCAAGATCATGATGATGATAAGGAAAAAAGTCGAAGGCATGGTTCTGAAGTTTTGTGGCACTAAGAAGCTCTCACTTTCAGATAGCCAACTCCATCATTCTAAGGACAACAAGCCTCTTGGATATACAGAAAACATTCAAATATACCCAAAAATAATTCCTTCACCCAATGATTTTTAATATGAATAACAATGAGTTGTAATCTATTTTAAAAACAATGTAATAAGATATATAAGTACTAACACTTGTATTTACATAGTAAACAGCATATCAAGTGTCGAAACACAAATCTCTCCATTAGGAGAACAAATATTTTCTGATAAATTGGCTGTTGCAGCCAAATAAATAAGTAAATAAATAAATTAGGAACTGGTTGGCTGGCAAAGTCCTTCTAGGAAGCTGTGGGTCATCAAAGGAAGTTTTAGGCTTGTTGGGGGTTGACTTTCTCTTGCTGATGATGTTATTGTCCTTAAATCCCATGCTATAACTAAAGCATCTTGGACTTATATCAGTTCACTGCTTTCCTCCTTCCTCAATCACTTACTACCCCAAGACTTTATAAAAGGACAAGACTGAAATTCCAATCTTTGAAATCAAAATTCAAAAGGAAGCAAGATAGAGTGGCAACTCACACAACAACTGCAATCCAATCTGAAAGGAGAATTGAAGAGGCCTCTCCCTGCCACCCTAGTGGCTCACTGCATCCTAGGCTCCCAGAGTACAAATCCACTGCTAATACTTCAAAACTTTAGCACATGGGGAGCCAGTAATGCTTTGTCCTTTATGAATCTAGACCTTAAGGTTCTGTGTAGAGCACAAGCTCATACCCTGACAGGGTGCCTTAAGAGAATGTGCTATGACAGGGGATGACATCTCACACATAAGTTCTCTAGAAGAGTCCACTAAAGATGCTATTAACCCGGCCCAAAGCCAACTACAGTGACATGGAACGCCAAACCACTGCAAATCAAAGCATGGATTTCACCACACTGACAGAGAAAAGCTTTCTAAATTGGTAAGTGATTTTTTTTCCCCAACGGTGCTAAGATCCTATTCATGTGTCGTCTTCCAGTGTTTAGAATCTGGCACTTTTCCCAGTTGCTAAAAATTCTCATGAAAAGAAGCAGTCACAGAAATGCAACCCGACAAGCCTAAGATCTTTTGTTGGTTTTCTTCTATAATTGATATTACATGTATATTTAGAATAAACGGACAGTACAGCCTTGTGCCAGCCGCTCATTCTAACGTGTTTCAAATTCTCTTGAATTGTGTGCAACTTCAGCAGTTTCTAATCATCTTACTTTTAAATACCTCCGCTTTACAATATGAAAAGGCTTACGGCTTCATTTAAATTAAGACATCCCACATAACTCTGCCTGCATTCTTTCAAAATACTCAGTCAATTAACATAAGCTACCTTCTAGAGGATTTGCTGTAAGTCAGATGGAAAGAAATATTATTTCAGAACCAATGAAGAACAAAGCCATGAAATAGACAGCACATCAACTAACTAAATGAATATTAAGCTTGTTTAATTTCCCTATATTTTAGGAGAGAGTGTATGTCCCCTTCAACTGTGTTCTGCCATAGATGGTTTCTGGGCATACATAGTCTGCCAGGAAGCTATAAAGGGACAAACAATTCAAAATCTTGCAGTCCTCTTCTATCAGATTCAGCCCAGAAAGTCTCTGCAGATTGAAACACTGCAGGCTCAATCACCTTAGGGTACAATGAGCTGAATCCCTATTCATCATCCCCAGGGCATTAAATGCACTGAGAAACAGTCCTGAGTCTAGCAAGCAACTTCAGGACTGGCAACCAAAGTTAGGGATGGCTAAAACCAGAACACATCTGACAGTGGGGCCAGGCTGCCACCTGCAGGACAGCAGGAAACACAGCACCACAGATGGTAGTCGGTTTCCAACAGCCAGAGAGGAGGCTGTGCTAAATAAACCATTTCCCCTCATTCTGTTCTCCTCTCTGACAAAAACTCTGTGCCTTTCTGCTCCTTGGTCCACTGCTTTGCTGACCATGTGGCAGCAGTGGCAATGGGTGGAGCCAGGTGCCCCAGGGCTCTTGCCTTCCTTTTTTGTCTTCATCACAGACTCAAAGATGTGGGAGCTCATGTTTAGGCACACCTTAAAAGTTCCTGCATCCTGATAAGCCTCTCCACTGACGAAATAATGTAGATGAGACCAAATCAAACTGAATAAAAAAAACACGTTTAATGGATACAGTGCTCCAGAATCGCTTTCCAACCCTCACCCCCATCCCAGCAGGTCTCAGAAAGGACAGATTTAAATACCCTGTGGGAGAAGTCTTCAGAAATTCTGGGGGAAGAGGTCATAATTTAGCAGGCTTTCTGAAATGCAGCAGGGTTTGAAGCAGGGGAGAGGGCTTTGGGTGGAACTTGCACCCGAACATTCCAGACTGGGTATATGGATAACAGGCACTGGGGTGAAGCTTCCACCATAACATCTTTTCTCTTGTTCACCCATTGGGTTCTTAGGTATCTTATGTGCTTTTCTAGAAGCAAAATTATCAGTTCACTTCAGAATGTCTAGACTCTTCGTGAAGCACCACACACACACACACACACACACACACACACACACACACACACACACACACAAAGTCACACTTTGGTGATGTGTCGTTCATATAGAGTGAGCCCTGGGTTCTGTGTGGGACTCCAAGAACAAAAATCTAATTTAGTGAGGATAACAGTGGGGAAAAGAATTGAAGACTCAAAGAGTATCTCCTTTATGGGGGGGGGAGAGCGTTATTTAGAATTGGTTGAAATTGGATGGGTCAAATCCACAAAAGCATGCTGCCTATCTTTACAATTCTTAATGTTCTCACCTAGGAAAATACAGTACTAATAACCACTTCATCATATTATGGAGAAGATTGGAATTATGCTCATCAGATAGTGAAGATAGTCTATTAGTATAGCTCCCAATACAAGTTTTTTTGAAAATCAGACATATCCAAGTAAAGAAAAGAGAAAAAAGAGAGGACACAGACATCAACTGACAAATGAGACGGCCTAGAAATCACTGATTAGGAGACCCTCCTTTCAAGAGTCTGCATCCATTCACCTTTCTTTTCTCTGCTCCTTGTTCTTTCTTTTCACAACCCCCTATAATTACTCAAGAAAGTACAGCACTTACTTCCAAAATAGTAAAAAGAAAAAAAAACTCTTTATTTGTAGCTAACTCACAACCTAATAACATTTTGTTTTAAAAAGAAATAGGATTCTTGAAATAATTTTATTGTCCTATTCTGTTCCTTCCAGGTAACTTAGCAGAGAGAACTTTAGATAGAGTGGATGCTGTGAGAATTTGCAGGTGGGTGCCAATTGGTCCCTACAGGATGTACTGTTAGTCTGAGAGAGCTGTAGTGACACCTCCTGGCAAGACCAAAAGAGCATTGCCTATCATAAAACTTGCCACACTGTCACAATTTTATAATCAGAAACAATGAAGAAAATATATTTCCCCACATATACTGTTCCTTGATACAAAAAAGAATCCATCTATGAAGAGAGGTAGTCATAACACTTGTACCCATGTTTGAGTGACTTCTTTTTTAAAAACCAGCTGAGTCCAAAGAAGAAGATAGTTATGTTTTTATTTTATGACATCCAATAACTAAAGCTGATTTTATCTACTCATCTAGGCATTACACACACAAAGCCCATTCAACAGTGTCTAATGTTAAGCCATAACATCCTATAGAAATACTTTAAAGTGTGCCTATTAGGTTTTCTATCTTGGCTCTTTGTAAACTGTAGATCTGAAATTTCTCTTGAATGCCTGGACAGTCAACCCCCCTCACATTTCTACCTCATCCCCAGCTTCCTCCCTCTCTTCAACACTGTAGTGACTACAGAGGTCTGCCTTGCTTGGAGCATCTTAAATCTAAAATCTTCTTATTCACTGGATATCTCTCCCCAAATTCTTATGTCTTTCAAAATATACCTGTGTTTTAAGAAGGAGTTTAATGCTCTGAGCTAATGTAAAAATAAATATTAATATCCAATTTCTACCTCTTCTCAGACCTTGTGAAAGTGAAGATGGTTCGAGAAATACAGTCTACATTCTCCCTCCTTCCCTCTCCCCACCCATCCATATAGTCTTTACTATATACTTTGGTCTTTATGTTAGCTATTAGGAATACAAGAAAAACTACATGGCAGATATTAACCTTGTGTCACAAGGTTTGAATTCTAGTCATCAAGTGGAGAGGAAAGGAGTCAACAGCACAAATTGCAATAGGGCCTATGAGGACATAAATTATTAAAAAATGACAGGAGTCTTTGCAAGGGTGGAAGTCAAGGAAGGACTTCCAGATAAGCATTAGTAACAGGCCTGTGGCAGGACAGGATTTGTTTTTTGTGGAAACACTAAAGAACATTCAAGTGGACAGAGTTGAAGTTGATGAATATGATTGTATACATGACCCTCAAAGTGCAAAAGGAAGCTTGAAAATGGCTATACTGAGACTCAGCACAGCCCCAGGGTTCATGCATCAAACAATACAATTACAACCTCTCAGATGATTGTTTCTGCAAAAGCAAGAGTCCCAAAGAAAGCCTGTGTGTTCATCCCAGAAGTGATGGTCAAAAGGACAGTGGGGAAGATGGAGAATTAAGTGGGTCTATTATGTATCTATATTGAAATCCCAAAGGGGCCTGTTGGTAGAATGGATATCATGGGCCAGAGGAATGCCTGGTGGGGATGCAGCTTTCTCTAAACTAGGCATATTTTCAAAGGATTTGCTGTACACTCCTTTCAGTATTCCATGGGGCAGGCTTCTAATAGCAACCATTCTTTTGATCATATATATATATTCAACATTTTGTTCTCTACTAGTGAAGTTTTGAATTTTATATCACATCATCTACTTAGATTTTGTTAATTTGGAGATCTGTTTATAAACACTGGTTAACAATCTACTAGGGGCTGGCTACACACAGCTCACTAGTATAGCACTTGTCTAGCAAGGGCAAGACAATGGGTTCAATCCCCAGCATCACAAAAAAATTGGTGATAAGAATACACTATAATTTGTTGTTGCTGTTGTTACTCATTTTCTCCCTCTATCTTTGGTTAGGCACTGTTTCTAATTTTTCACTTGTCTTACTAATTTCACTCATATAAATATTTTTATTGGAATCATGTTTGTTTCCTAAGGCTAAGAAAATAAACATGAAATTTATGTAATTCACTAATAAGTTAGTTACTTATTTTTGCGTTGCTTTTCACTACAACTATTGAACATTTGCCACTGCTTTGTGAGAGAAACTGCAAGAATGCAGATGAGCTGAGAGCTGATGCTGGCGTGTGGATAGACATAGCAGTAGGTGTCCATGAAGGCCATTTTCTGGTGCCTTCAATATTCACAGTGGCAGGAAGACAGACCTTCATCTGAGAGTGAGGCATAACCACAGGAGTGTTTAGAAGAGAAGACAAACTGTTCTGCAGTTTTCCAGGTAAATGAATGGAGCCAAATATATAGTCAGATTACCTGAAACCAGTAACCCTTAAGGCAATGACCAAGAGGTCACAGTGTGGTTTGATCCTTTCCTCTGTCATGTTCAGTTCCACAGAATTTAGAAGTCAGACTTCATCAGGTCCAAACTTCCAAATCTTTGTTTCCATGCTGATGGCTACTGTGATGTGATAGTTCCTGGTTAAGCTTCGGGCATTTTTCATCTTTCTCCGAATGTCTGCCTTCTTCCCAGCAGCTCTGGGCTGTAGTTAGGCCACTACTTTCCTCTTCCACACTTACATTTGCCCTTTTAGGTTGAACTCTCCAATTAAGCTGTATCTTCCCACCTTTCACCCACCCAAACTGAGAAGCACATCCTTCCTCATAGGCCCACAAGCCCTGAGCTATTCAGGGTTACTCACTCCATTGCTCATCACTTTCAGTACCTACTTTATTCTCATTCTTTAAGGAAAGCAGACTTTTCTTTTCTTCTTGTTAACACTCATTCCTATTTTTCAACATTCTGGACAGGGTAAGTTCTATTTCAAGTTTATGAAAGTTGTTTTTCCTATTTACAAGATACGTTTCCTTTTAAGACCTTCAGCAGTGAAAAGATCAAAGTTGCCTTGATCATACTTACAGAACAGCCTTATTACTCCTGAAGCCACTTGTCAGTAAACACCAACAAGGTGCAGAACAATTTATGTCCATGAGAAGTCTGAAAATGAGGCATGTTTCCCCTTCTGAGTGCTGCTTGTTGCAACAGTTAGATTGTCTTCTTAGTTTTACAATGACCACAATAATTAAGACAAATACCATGTTTCTATGGTGTTTTTTTTTAAGAATATCTGTACATTTCTAGTTTCAGTATGTCTAAAATATTCTCTCTCTCTCTCTCTCTCTCTCTCTCTCTCTCTCTCTCTGTCTTACCACACACACACACACACACACACACACACACACACACACAGTCTCTCTCTCTCTTTTTCTCATTAAGTTCAATCCAACTATCATGATTACTTCAAATAGAAATTGCCATTTTAGTTTATTTTATTGGCACATTTAAATCTTTTATTGTCATTTGACCAATCTAGTAAGAAAAATTCTAGGTTGGTTAAGATAATAAATATTTTAAGTTAGTAAATGGTGAAGTTGTCTAGGAAGTTGCCTTTTTTAAGGCAGAAATTACCACATATAGATGGCAACCTCATGAGGTAAGGTCTAGATGCACACTGAAGAAGACCAAACAGAACAAAATTTCAGTGGACACATACATGGAATAAAGAAAGCCTGCAGTGGAACTTAATAATCTAGTATGAGCAATGGAGATAAACAATATTTTTTCCCTGTAAATTCATACGCAATATATAATGGGACCTCAAGTGCCATTAGAAAATAAAAATAAAATTTCCACTTACATCTTTAGAAACAGCTACTCTTCAAAATTAATTCACTTAATAAATGTTCAACTTTTTCACTCAATTTCTTCTTGTGAACTTCATTTTACATGCTGAGGGTAGAAATGATATTTTCAAAACCTTGAGTTCAAGTCCATTACCCTGAAAGTTACTCATGCCAGGACAAGCTGGTGAGGGATACACAGGTAGTTTCCAGTCCCTTTAAGGGCAATTAGAAGACAAATTCTTTGCCCAAATGGAAGGAAAGCTTAAACATGAACCTGAACACACCTGCATGGTGAGGGTTCATGCCTGCTCTGTGTGGCAGTATGGTCTATAAATAATCCTCTCAGGTTTCTTGCCAATTAGGACTCATCACGTGGCACATACCTTAAAAGTCAGCAGTTAATTTGCATGTCAATGAAACAATAATTTGATGAAAATTTAAAGCTTTATGCACTGTTTATACCATAATTGGAAGCATTGTGAGTGTACTCATATGCAGATTTTTATTGTGTTCAATGATCTCTTTAAAAGCTGTATTTAAATCATCAGTGTACATCATCTCTGAGTTTCAGTTCAGGACAACAGATCTGCATTTTAGACATTAAATTCTTTTAACATTAACTCTAATTAAGATGTCTGAGGAAAATGTCAGTCATGTCCACCACATAGTGGAAAGGCAGCTGCTTAGATATGGGACTTTAATCCCTTTGTGGCCTTAGCTGCAAACATGCCACCCTGGGTAAATGAATTTTTTTTTCAAGTTTATTTTTTCTTGCCTTCCTTTCCCCGCCCTTCTACCCAGATTTACTATAGTTAAAAGGAACACTTTTGTGGGTGGTCTCTTCTAAAAGCTGAAAATGGTTGTTGATTCTAGTACAAAGGGAAACAACCAGTGGGCACTTAAACTTAACTACGGTACTTAAGGGCAGTACTTAGAAGAAATACTATATTTACATGGACAGAAATTTCAAAACCTGCCAGCCCAGTGGGGTAAGCTTGCTATTGGAATGGCCACACCTATCAATCAGTGCCAGGCAAGTAGCAAGTAGAGAAACCAATTAGTAAAGCAAGGAATGGGGTGGGAGAAGGGAAGGAAAGGAAGACAGGAGGTGGGAAGAAGAAAAATGGGAGGAGAGAATGAGGAGAGAAAAGAAAGCATGAAGAGAAGTTGGGAGAACACTGGGGAGCTGGAGAGATGGCTCAGGAGTTAAGAGTGCTGGTTGTTCTTGCAGAGAGAGGAGTGAGTTCAATTTCCAGCAACCACGTGGAAGCCAGCAACTCTCCTTAACCCTAGTCCCAGGATCTGGCTCCCTCAGCCACAACACACATGCAGTGAGCAAACATTTAGAGGGGTAGAACACTCATACACATAAAATAAATTTGTTTTTGTTAAAAAACGAAAGAAATGTCTTAGTTTCCAGTCCCATGGCATCACAGTACTCTCACAGAATTCCTTTTTAGCCTCACCAATAAAGAATGCTTGAGATTGATATACTCCAAGGGGAATTCTTTCTACTGGGAAATGTGACTGCCTTGCTGTATTGCTTAAGGCTTGCTATGAGAGTGATCAAAGTGTGTACTCAATGTCATTAAGAACGGGGCTTGGATTTTCATTTTAATGCTATAGATGTACATGGAAGTTGATTCAATTGTTAGTTATTTACCACATCTTCATCCAGACAAGATATAAGTACCATTATTCCAGAGTACTCTAGGATCAGTGTTTATCTCTTGGTTTGCTTACTATCCTATCACCATTAATCCTCCTCTTAGACCTATTTAGATTCTGTTCTAAGTACTTCCTGTTCTCTACTTTGATGGGTCCACAATTGAAAACAAAATTATGTATCCTGACAGAGAAAATGAGTAGATAACCAGAGTAAGATAAGGAAAAGCAGAACAAGAGCAGCATTGTAGATCAGATCTTTTGTCTGGAGCCACTTAAGAAATTTACATTACTTCTCTAAAAGCACATTCTTTTCAAAAAAAGGCTGTACTATATATATATATATATATATATATTATATATATATATATATATGAAATTGATTCTCTTAGTCTTTTTCTTATAAATGCTTTCCTTCTCGTTAATTAAGCTGATCTTCATCTTAAAAGAAATAGAAACCATTGTTGATTTTTAAATTCAACACTTAACTCAATAATGATTTCTTCAATTAGTTTACATCAAAGGAAATTAAAAGCACTATTTTAATGGATTTAGTTTAGTCATTTGAGCTACATTTCTGGTTTTGTCTACTCAGGCAAATTGAGGGTCAAACATCTCATGTTTAATGAACGTTCAGTGAGCAGTCATGGAAGAAAAACAAAAAGGGGTTGCTAAAATATTCTGGAAACATACATTGACACATTTCATTCTTCTATAAATGGAAGAGCACTCCTCCCAGCAACAGTATGGGAAACCAGAGAATCTTTGGTACCCATGAAAAGCCAAAGCCAGAATTCAAATATAGCCAGCAAAGACAGGGTTTCTGCTTAGAAAAGTGGAGTCTGCAGAAGCCAAATGCACTACATGGGCTTAGACTTATGGGCCCTGAGGAGCTCCTCTGTGCCTTCCATGCAGGGAAAGCTGTTCTTCTTTCTGCCTGCTAAGTTCTGACTCAAGTTTTAATGGAAGTTTCTCTCCTCTCTTCATCCCTTCCCTCACCAATCACTGCCTCCCACCAAGTGTTCAACAGTATGTTCCTTCATCAGTCAGTCCATGTGCAACATATTTACCATACATTTATGACACAGGGGGAAAATATCAAAAGACTCAGGTTTGGCAGGTATTGATTTAAAAGACTATTTAATTTGAAGAAAAGGGGATGGCTGGCATAGACTCAGTAAAGACTTGAATGACAGTGTACAGTACAAATAATTCTCTATTTGGGGGTCCTGAGGAATTACAGCAAGTGGTTGTAGAGTAATGAATGTTTGTAATTCATTAGCTGCTATTTTAAAATGCAAGGCACACCATGACATCAATAATGTTCTTTTTAATCTCAATGGACAGACTATTACAATGAAAGCACTTGGAAAAAGAGAGTACACTCCAATATATATTTGATGAAATTTCAATGTTTTGGTAATGGTGATTCAGCAGCATTTCATAACTTACAGAATGTTGAAAATATTCCAAGATTTGCTTAAAAGTTCAGGCTTTATAGAAACTTCTCATGAAATTTTAGCAATAACATGTCTATACTGGCCCATAATATGGTTTTAATATACTTTTAAGACAAATAGTATTTACTTAAATCACATTTTCCCCCTGTGAAAAAAAATATCATTTTAACTGTTTCTTTTCTCACTTTCTATCTTTCTTCAGCTCCTAGACAACAAAACAATGGCTCTTTCTGTGGAAGAGAAAACTCAATAAATACAAATGGCTACAGGGCCTCAAAGCAGTGAAATTATGGCTTTCTAAGGACTTGTTTTTTTTCTTTTATGAAGAAACACATTTAAGAAGGACCTTTCCCTACATGCTTTAAAGTCAGGCATATTTCAGTGAAATAATTATTTTGGCAATGCTAAACACTACTGACTGATAAATGAGACCCAAATAATTAAGTTCTGTTCTTTTACAATCAAGATTTAGTGTAGTCATCAATCTGAGTAAGAATTTAGAGTCTGGAGACTTTGGAAGATGAACAAGCTACTAACTGAAATTGGTCACGTGGGAAGGTGGTTAAATGAGTGCTTAGTTTAAACATAGCTGTGGATAACTTTCATGTCTTAATCTTCATTAGAGCTTGGCTGATTCATTGCTCATTTGGTCCTGCACTAACTTGGACACTGTGTGCAAACAAACAAAAGAAAATCTGTACAGATAATTCAGTGCATCCAATGAACATCTAAGTGTCAAAAATGAGATATAACAATAGGCTGCAGTGAAAGTTCTTTTTAATAGGAAAAACACAAGAAAAGCAATAAATGTGTTAGGATATAAGCATTAAAAGTGATAGGAAAGAGACGAGAACACAATATAGTTTACATGTATGTCTGTGATGAACTGAGATGCCTGCCCAGGTTTCCACCGCTACTTATCATCTACCTCATTCACACTTCCAGTCTTAGAACCAGTCTATACAGTTTTTCATATCTTAACCAGCACCCACACTTCTCCATCTATTCATTCTCCCTCCAAGAGCAAAAAAGCTATGGTCAGAGAGATGTTCACATGAGTTATTTCTCCTGGGTGCTGAACTCTAGGTTTCAGCAGACAATGCACTTAGCAGGTCTTGGGCACAACAACATCAAATCTAGGGAGAAGGGCAGGGGTGTTTGTTAGTAACTACTGATATTCACGACTGACTAGAGATATACAATGCATATGCATAAACATGTGTGCATGCAGTACCCACATGAAGTGATATTTAAATATCTCTTGCTAAGAGTTGTGCACATCAGGAAAAGAGGGAACAAATGCATCCTTTGCTCAGGGACTAAGGCACTGCCACCATGCACAGGTGATACCATTGTCACTTAAATAATGGGGGAAAGCCAAATAAGGATATATATGCTGTGATGGAAGAAAAGGGTTTACTCAAGTTGTCCTGGGAATGCCTTCGGAAGAGAGGATGGAGATGAGGCTCCCCCTGCGTTTGCCTCTGGCTCCACTTCCATCCATAAATGTTAACATCCCTGTCAGGGTGGGGAGCCATGGACTCTAAACCACTGAGTGGTCATATGTACAGAGGAAATTACACTTTGTTTATTAAAAGGGACTCCTCTCCCAGAACCATGCAATCTTACTACTTGAAGGTACCAAAAGAAAGAATGCAAATCCACAAAGAGAGGGAAAGGGCTGGAAAAAGAATAAACCCCGCCCAAGAACCTTTAAGGGAAACAGGTGCTAGCCAGAGAAAACAGGCAGTTGCCCCAAACGCTTAAAACTCCATCTTCATTATCCTGAAAACAATTTCAATGCGGGAGGGGGATATCATTCCTGTTTCCGAAGCTCCTCCATCCGCTAGGCAGTCTGTCTGAATCAGTCAGATCTAAGTTTTGCACTCAGGGACGGTTTCCGTTGTCGACTACTCTTGCTCTCTGAACCGACAAGTCCCTTTCCAAAATGTATGGTAAGTTGGCTCTGACCCTCACTCCTCCAAGTCAACACTTTTATTAACCCAGTGAGCTGTGTCTGTGTCGCCCAGCCCGGCTCCAAGAACAGTCACCGCGAACAATGAGCCAGACAGGGACCCACCCAGTGTGCACCTGCTAGCCGGAGCACAAGCCTGGGCACCGGACGCTCAGGCCTCGGGTTCTGGTTTCCCACCTTACCCCTCCAGACCCCAAGAAAAGCCTGGAAGCAAGTGGGTCCCTGCAATGGACTAGGAGCTCCCAAGTCGACCGGGCCTCCCAACACCCACCAGTTAGAGCCGCTGTACCTAAAAAGAACACAAGCCCAGCGGTGCTGCCGGGTGGTCCAGCCACCACCCACCCGCGGCCCTGGGGGTTCTGGCAAGCACCGGCGCCGGGTGGCCCACACTGAAATCCCTGGAGCTGTGGGGTGGAGAGAGGTGGAGCCGGTAGCCTTAAAGTGGCTTCCTCTGGCCCGCCCCTGGCCTGGCAGGGCTCTGGGATCCGGTATGACACAAAGATGGGCAACATCCGAGCCTGCCACTGTGCCTTCGCCGGGGTGAGCAGCGGGGCCTCGGGCGGGTCCCTGTCCCCTCTCCGCACTGTCCATTTCGGCTCCCTGGTCCACAATCCCGCTTCCTGGCTCCAATCTCAGTCCCCTAGTCCCAATTCCTGCTCCCTGGTTCTGATCTCTTTTTTGGTCCCCATCCCGGCTCCCGGGTGCTTATCCCTGATCAGTGGTCTCCGCCCGCCCGCGGCGGGAGCATCGCTGAATGCCGCCGAGCCCCGCGCGCTTCCCGGGAGCTGGAGTGGATAGCGAAGGGTGCAGGCGGCGGAGACAGGAGACACTTACTTGCTAGGAAGGCTGAGCGCCACTCGCTCTTCACTCGCAGGTGTCCGGTCCCCACAGCCAGCGAGGGCGCTGGAGCAGCTTGGAGCTGGGCACTTGGCGAGCCTGGGACACCCTCGCCTGCGCTTAGCTGCGCGCTGTCACAGCACCCCGCACTCCGCGACACCATCCGCAGCCCCAGGCCTCTGCCCCGCTCTCCCGCGTCGCCCGCTCCAGGCAGACCACACCCTGTCACCCCCGCAGCCCTCCACTCCTGCCTCCTTGACACTTCACCGGTTACTCCACCGCCGCCCGGCGTCCTCCCACCCCCTCAGCCCACGTGCTTCAGCGCTCGCTCCAGGCTCCAACTTCCCCTGTTGGTCCCCGCCCGCCTGGGAACCTCTGGACTCAGGCTGGAAGGTGCCAGGTCCTTTCACAAGCCCAGCCTTAGCATCTAGGTCCTCCTGTTGATGGTGTCATTGCGATGTAATGTATGCTGCAAGCTGTGTATCATGTGTAAAAATGTATTTTGTTGTTGTTATTGTTGAGACACGTATTACTTTTAGTATTACAGAGATGTGGTTATTCCCAGGAATCAATCACTGATTAGTCACTGGCCTTCAGGGGTAGACTATCAGGCCAGCTGTTTCCACTTGCAAAAACCTTCCTAAAGTTCCTGGCATCATTTTGGCCAAATCAAACCTACAATTATGTCCTACTCTGTATTTATTTATTTATTCTTTTATTTATTCTCTTTGTGTTTTTTGTAGGAATATTTTATTATTTAGCTTTTTTTTTTCCTTCTAGAGAAGTTTGAATTTCCTTTCTGAGGGCTGCCTCCTCAACGGTTCAGTCACGAAGACGCTAGCACAATTTCCTTGTCTCCCTGTTGTAACTTCCTCAGCAGCCTCTAGTGTGATCCTCAAGACAGAGTATAAATTCATGAATGCTCAAAAATGCGCTTAACTTATGAAGACAAGCTTCAGTCATTTTATATCACACTGAAACGAAGAGTTTAATTGCATGCTTGGCTGTATCCCAAATACTAGATCCTGTAGAAATCCCGGGACATTTTACATTTGGTTGAGTGATTTCTCATACCATGACAAGGCTTAGCAGGTGTAATAATTTGGTTATCACTAAATGTGACACTTCTAAGCGTTTTTTGTTTGTTTTCCTTTTATTAGAGCCTGGACTCCAAGTCTCACACACTTGCAAGCTCCAGGAATTTTGTCTTTCTTAACACCATACTTGGATGCCCACCTGCCCAGTCACAAACCACTTTAAGGACCACCACCACAGAAAGCCACTCAGACACTTTTCTTTTTAAAATAATAATGTTGTTCTCTTCACTTCTTATTTTAGTCTTAGTCTCTTAAGAGTTTTAAGAAACAAAATAATAACCTCTTAAAGGTCATATCTCTTGTACTCATTGTCTTAACTCTTCCATATAAAAAATGATATGGGTATTTCCCCCCCCCACCAGCCATTCACCCAATTAATCTTATCACTTTAGTTTCTCCTTGAAGCAAACAGCAACTCATGTTTACTAACTTGCAGAGACCATCTACCAGCCAGCACTGCTCTAAGAACTCTGCTCATTAGACATTTTATAGATGTCACCAAGAACGCTTGGTGAGGTCATGGACACTATAGCCTGCCTTTTAAACATGGGAGGGAATATGACCTATCTTAGGACTTCAGGCTGTCTGTGTGAAATAACCCAGCCTTCAGAATTGGATTCAAGGTCTGTACTGGCTGGTTTTGTGTGTCCACTTAACCCAAGCTAGAGTCATCAGAGAGGAGGGCTCCTCAGTTGAGGAAATGCCTTCATGAGATCCAGCTGTAAGGCATTTTGACAATTAGTGATCAATGGGGGAAGGTTCATCCCATAGAGGGTGAACTTGGGCTGGTAGTCCTTTGTTCTATAAGAGAGCAGACTAAACAAGCCAATAAGTAGCACTCCTCCATGTCCTCTGCACCATCTGTTCTTGCTTCCAGGATCTTGCCCTGTTGAATTCCTGTTTGAACTTCCTTCAATGATGGACTATGATCTGGAAGTGTAAGTCAAATAAACCCTTTTTGGTCATGGTGTTTCCTCGAAGCAATAGAAATTCTAGATTTGTGATCTGTGAAAGACAACTCAGCTAAACTGCCTTTGATAGAACCCACTTCCAGGCTAATTTTTGACTTCCAGAAACATGGTCACATGTGCAATGCAACATTCAAGTCATTTTCAGACCAGTGGACACCAAGGATAGCTAAGTCCATTCCAGTTCCCTGGTACTTGGGCATGTAGTTAAATATCTTGAGGTGGAGAGATCTTGCCTCATGAGGATGCTGAATGAGATCACGTGGCTTCATCAGTGGGAGGTAAAGGGAGAGTTAACATAAAGAGGACCCCCAATGTACTTACAGGCAAGGATTATAGCAATGTAGCCAAGAGCTAGCCAGTGGCAAAGAACATCAGGAGCCGGAAGAAGCACTGAAGAGTCTCTGCCACAGATCCTCTGGAGGGAACATAGATTTGGTTTCAGGTTGGCTTCTTTCCACTGAATGTGATTTTGGAAATATGGCTTCTAGGGATGTTTTGTAACAGTCTTCTCCAAGATCAAAACATTCCATCCCATAGGAGAGCTCCTTTAGAAAGAGATAAACACTCCCTACCCCAAATAATTGCTTCAAGAACTCCCAAAAAGCGATTGGATTGTCTAATCACTTACCTGCCAGTATAAGCAGAGCCAAGGTACAAAGAAGGCCCTCAGACAAGAAGAGCTTCCTAGAAGAGGTTTAGGCCAACTGAGGCAACTGGAAAGGACACTCTCAACCTGCCAGGCTTCCAGTAAGCTGTGCAGTGTACTCCAGGTTCCCAGCTTTGTGAGCTGTCACCCATGAAGGGGTGGGCTTTGGTGATATAGCTCTCTTTGAGTCAATTCTGCTTCTGAAAGTAACCCCTCACCCATATTCCTGAAATAACCCCCACAGAACTCATTGGCTCACCAAGTTGGCCCTTAGTGGTAACCATATTTTGGTCTGTTGTGGGAACCATATTTTGGGTGAGAAGACAGTGTGTTTCATCTCCCCAGGAAAAGTCTTGTTACACTAAAAGGGCTAGCCCAAACCAAGTTTATGGTGATTTACTATAGCATCTAAAAAATTCCTGAACATGTCAACTCCTTTTCCATGCCTGTGGGTCAAAGAATCAGAAGACATCCTGAACAATTGGTCACTGTCCTGTTTTTGACTGGAGGAACCAGCTAGTGAGGAAGAAGGAATGGCTTCCAATGTAGAGATGCATAAAACCTCTCTGATTTAGATGTCACTATTTTTTTTTAAAATACATGTAATACCTAATAGAAAGAAGACTTACAATAGATTTGATACTTAAAATTTGTTATCAGCTTTCCAAGAATACAATCTAAAGTCTACGGAAATTAAACTTTTCTTCCAGTTTACAGTGTGTAGGATTTCAGTGCCAATGTTTACAAATGCAAAAAATAACTATTGTCAGATAAGAATAGTCTCCAGTCAGTATAAATAAAGCTCTATTTGAGTAATGAGCCAGCCCTAGAGATTGGCTCCACAACACTAGACCTACATCAACTGTCATGTATTGAACACTTTAAACTTAACAGTAGATCTCATTTAAGTATTTTAAAATAAAAATTAAGGTAAAATATAGCTACATTTTAAGTACATATGCTAGAATTTCCCAGAATATAGCAAATTTATACTTGCCTCAAGTTAAGAGAATGAATTCTTTAAATAATAAACCATTTATAGACTCTTCTTCAATGTATTCCAGATTCTCTTGATCTCTGAGAGATCCACATACTTTATATTAAAATGCAATAGATTTAATTTGTTTATCTCTTAAAGTATATAAAATAGGACACTTTCAGTTAAACCATAGATAGTCAGTTAATAAAATTTTAATATGACTTAATACTCCATGTAATATTTGGGGCACTAAATTCTCTTTGTTTCACATCCTGTTTCTAACCACAGAGTAGCTAGAACTTCTGAATCCAAATTAAAAGTTATTTATTGATTCTCTACTGGCTTGGGGCTGTTGCCTTGCTTTAGAAAGCAGAAAAAAGAGGATGAGTTGATTCTGGTACGGTTTAGTCTCAGAGTCCCCAAGTGCCCAGCCACTGGTGGATTTCTCATTGGCTTGTAGAGTGTGCAGCATGTTACCATTCATCAGACAAAGAATTACATTTTACTGTGGCTTTTTTCCCCCACTTTGCCCTTATTCGTGACTTCTTGAATTCAGTACAGTATTTCTAGTTGCTGAATTATTTCTTCCCTTTTGCCATCTGTCCTCTAGTGTTTCTGTCATCAATATACATGCAAACTGTCCAAAAAGACGAAGGCAGCAAGGATGCTAATGTATGTGTCCAATCAGTAAATTAGTTATGACTTCACTTCCTGTTCCACAGAAACAAAATACAAACCATGTTCTTACCCACCTCACACCTGTAATCTCTTAAATTTATCTCTTGGGGCTGGAGGAAATGGTTCTGCCAGTAAATGCCAGGGCTGAAGGGGGACTGGAGCTGGGATTCCAGGTGGGCAGTGTGGCCCAAGTGGAACCTTACCTAATGCATGGGAGGTGGACATAAGGATGTTCCAGCAAACAAGATAGCTAGACTAGCGAGTGGGAAGATCTGAGTGGCAATGAGGCGCCTTAATATATAAGGTGAGGAGTGCTTGAGGAATGTCCAGCAGTCAACTTCTGGCCTCTACACATATGTGCACACATATGCATGCTCAGTCACTTCCACATGTTATTCACATACATGTAAACACACAAGTGAATACCATACACACATAGATGCCAAAGATAAATATATGAACTTGCCATTTTTATGTTTTCATTAGAATCCTAGAAGTCTTCATGTTGTACTAAAATTGTTTGGAGGCAAAAGTTGGACAGTTCCTAACTTGTTATTTGAGTGAAACAACTAGTTTCTAATCAATTCACACTTTAGCTACCTCACTCTCAGAAGAAGGAATAACCAGAGCCATTTCATTATGCTGCTAATTCTTGAGGAAAAACCTGCATGTCCAACATAAGGCCTCATACAGAGTACTTGGTCAATATGTCTCAATGCATTTTTGGCCTTGATTGACACAATTCCATACTATGATGCATCTTCCAGCCATGCCTGTTACAAGAATCTTCACATATTAAGTCCTTAAAATCTATTAGTCATATAAGGGAGTGAATGGATGTGAGGCAACTTTGCTAAGAGTTGTAAAAAGTGCTTCAGAGTTCTACAAGGCAAGGGCTAATACTAATAATTAATAAGTAATAATGGGCAATACCACCAAGTCTTTGATTCTGGCTGAGCCTTGGAGAATTGCTCTGCAAGAAATGTTTGATGCTTTGCCTTTTTCATCTAAAAATTCAGTTGAGAGCCCCAGAACAGCAACATCTATTGATCAATGGACGCTGTTTCATTCATTCTGCTTTGCTCTGTAGGAATTCCCATTCATCCTAAGTACCTTTTCCTTTTTCTGTATTTTGACTTACCAATGTGAATTCAATTAGTGATGGCTGCATTTAACAGGAAAGGCGGCCTCTGGCTCCTTTATCAGAAGTATGAAGCCCAACTGGATGCAATGAGTGTGATTTTATAGTCACCAGGATGAAGCTCCCAGCATCCATCCCTGGGCCACCTGGAGCCTCTGATGTCTGTAGAATCACAATCACGGCTGTACAAAGTTGGAGACAGAAAAGGGGACAAAGAGAAAGTGATTGTTAAAAATGTCTTCCTACGTTAAAAAAATCTTCCCAGTTAAAACATACTTCTGTTAATGTGATTTTCTCAAGGCAAACAGTGATTGTCAATGTTACAGATTAATATTTTAACAAATAATTATGATTATAATTTTTAAAACACAGAAGCCCTATTGTTTCTATCTGATACTTCTTCCCTTTTATTTATTTTTAATTAAGCTACAGAGTATGAATTTTCCTTATAGCATTATCAAACTTAATTTGCTTTTGTGGATTTTCCTTCCCTCTTTTGGCTCCATTTCCCTACTGTCCCCAATTGTACTCTTCTACTTCCAGTAGCCTCATTTCTGCTTTCATATTTCATACCTTCTAGTACCTTCCCCTTTTTCAGAACATTTTCACTTCTTGAAGTCCCTTTTTTTGTTTCATGGACTGCACACTGTAAATGGAATCTCGTATGCATTCTGCCCAGTTCTGCAGTCACTTACAAAATAATCACTCTGAGGCTTAATATTAATTATAATTGTTTGGCCAATGACTCATGCATATTACTGACTAGTTTTCACAATTAAATTAGCCCATTTTTACTAATCTGTGTATCAACACATGGCTATGGTTTACCAGTAATTTTCTGGCATCTTACCTCTAAGGAAGCTACATAACATCACCTTGTCTCTGCCTTCTTTCTCTCCATATCTCTGTTTCGATTTCCTGCCTGGCTCTATTCTGCTTGGCTATTGGTCAAAACAGTTTTATTCATCAGCCAATAAAAGCAACACATTTTCAGTATACATAAGGACATCCTATACCAACACACACACACTGAACTTAGGATACAAATATGAGAGAGAAATTGTGGTTCTGACTTCAGGGTTATCTGATTTACCTGAACTCAGTTC
Organism: Cricetulus griseus; assembly: GCF_003668045.3. Classification (NCBI taxonomy): domain Eukaryota; kingdom Metazoa; phylum Chordata; class Mammalia; order Rodentia; family Cricetidae; genus Cricetulus; species Cricetulus griseus. The sequence continues at coordinate 54,454,789 of NC_048599.1, forward strand.
TGAGTTACCTGATTTTATATAATAATTTTCAGATCTATCCGTTAACTTGCAAATTTTATGTCATTATTCTTTACAGCTGAAGAAAATCCCATTCTCTATATGTACCACATTTTCATTATCCATCCATCTGTTGACGGACAGCTAGGCTGGTTCCACTTCATCACTAGGAAATAAGGCAGCCATAAACATGGATATGCAAGTATGTCTGCAGGATGCTAGAGTTCTGACGATGCCCAGAAGTGGTACAGTTGGATCATAGTAGTTCTGTTTTGAACTTTTTGGGAAACTGCCATACTACTTTTGACAGTGGATGTACCAATTTTTAGTCCCACCAACAAAGTTTTCTTTCCCCATATCCTCACCAGTACTTTTCACCACTTGTTTTCTTGGTGACAGCCATACTTACTGCATTTCTCTTTAAGTTGTTTTGGAAACCTTAAAAATTGATCAGCTGTCTTCCTTCCTTCCTTTCTTCCTTCCTCTCTCCATCCCTCCGCTTGTCCCTCCCTTCCTCCCTTCCTTCAAAACTGTCTTTTCCTTTTATTAACCCATTTATTATAATTTTTGGTGCTTAATGTTTGTAGTTTTTCATGTAGTCTCCTTATTGCAGTCCTCTGTCTGAAAGGCAGCTGTCAGTGGTTTTCTCTCATTCTGTATCTGCTGTTCACTCTGCCTTGTAGTTTCTTCTGTTGTATAGGGGCCTCCTGATTTGTCAGTTCTTAGAGCTTTCTCCTGTGCCAATCAATTCTATTAAGAATTTTTTTTGCCTATGTCTAGGTATAAAGGTGTTACATATGTTTTCCTAGGGGATTTCACCATTTTGGGTTTTAAATGAAAGCCTTGGTTCCCTTTTGAATTGATTTTTGTGTAGGGTAGGAGACGGGACTCTAATTCTAGTCTCCTGAAGGTGGATGTCCAGTTTTGCCAACACCTTTTGTTGAAGAGGCCTTTTTTTCTAAGTATGTGTTTTTGGTGCATTTGTTAAATATTAGATGGCCATAATCATATTGGTTTGTTTTTTGAAGCCCCTATTTTATCTCTTTTTTCCCTCTCTTTCTCCCTCCTTCCCTTTCTTCCCTCCCTCCCTTCTCCTTTTTATTTTCTGGCACAATACTGTCTATCACTCTGTCTTGGTAGTATATTTAAAATCAGGCTCCAACAATGTTATTTCCCTTTTGAATTACTTTGTCTAGCCATCGTCTTTTCTGTTTCCATATGAATTCCAGTACTTAGTTCTATGAAGAATAGCTTTAGAATTTTGATGGAGGCTGCATTGAAACTATAGGTTAAGTTGGTAATATAACTATTTTCACATTAATTCTGCCAATCGGGAGTATGAAATCTCATTTGATCACCCAATGTTTTCACTTACTATTTTTTTAGTTTCTTAAGGTTTTCATTTTAAAGTTTTTTTCCACTTCCTTGATTAGATTTATTTCTGGGTACTTGATTTTAGTAAGCTATTATGAATGGGATATTTTCCTAATTTTCTTTTCATTAATTATTTACATATAGGAAAAATACTGACTTAGAACACTTAGTGAAAGTGTTTATCAGCTGTAAAGGTTTTCTGGCATAGAGTATTTTAAAGCTAGCATGTGATCTGCAAACAGGGATGACTTAACATCTTTCCAATTTGTATCTACTTTATATCTTTCTCTTGCCTTCTTGATGCACCTAAGACTTCAAGCACTATTTTGGAAAACAATAAAGAGAGAATAAATGCTGGTCTTTTTTTTCTAGATTTTAGAAAAAAACTGTTTTCCATTTAATATGATGTTGGCTAGAGGTTTGTCATAAATAGCTTTTATTATTTTGAGGTATGCTCCATCTTTTACTAATTTTTCATGTTCAAATTTGACAAATGCTTTTTCTGTATTGTTGAGTTGATCATATAATTTCTACCCTTACAACTTTATACGGTGCATTGCATTTGTTCATTCGCATAAGTTAAACCAAACTTGTATTCCTAGGATGAAACTAAATTGATTTGTGGTGTATGATCCCCTTAATGTATTTTTAAATAAAATTTTACTTAACATGAACAACATTAGGTTCCATGTAGCATTTCTAAACAATTTTTTGTTAGTTCTCCTTTGTCCTCTTCTCCCAGGTACACCTGAGCCCTCTATGTCCTTATACTCTAGCCTATAACATCCTATCAGATTTCAGGTTACTTGTGTCTGATTACCCCTAAACCGTCCTCAACACCTCTTTGTCTCTTCTCATAGTTTCTTTCCAATTTTAATCTCCCAAATTCACTCACTCTTACCCCATTTATATACAGACATGCAACCCCTATAGTCTGGTTTTGCCTATGAGAGTGAATAAACAAATTTTGTCTTTTTAATTCTTCATCATCTTGCTCAATATAATGCTTTCTAGATCAACCCACTTTCCTGAAGTTTTTTTATAGTTTCATTTTTTACAACTAATTAAAATTCCCTTGTGTACATATACTACATCTTAGTTATCCACGTATCCACTGAGGCACATATACTCTGGTTCCATTTCTTTCTTTGAGAATACATGTAGCTAAAAATAAAGACACCCAAGTGTCTTTGTGGTAGGTTATGAAGTCCTTTGAGTCTGTGCTCTGAAGTGGTATAGTTGTACTGTGATATTTCAATTTTCAATTTTTTTGGTCAACTGCCATACTGATATCTATAATGACTATATTGGTTTCACTCCTAATAGGAGTTCCACATTTTTTTTACTGGATGATCATTATTCTGACTTAGTTGAAATGAAATTTCTAAGTGATCTTGATTTAATTTCCCTAATGGCTTAGTGTGGTAAACCCCTTTTAAGGTATTTCTTGAACATTTGTGTTTCTACTTTTGAGAACTCTTTTCATATTACCAGGCGATTTGTTAACTGTCCATTGTAGGGTTTTATTTTTCCTTTTGATGTTTAATTTTTACAAGTCTTCAGATATTGACCCCATCTGAAGTGTTACTGGCATGGATTTCCTCCCACTCTGTAGACCATCTGTTTGGTGTGCTGATAGTTTTCTTTGCAGAAACTGTGTGATTCTATATAATCAAATCACATTTGTCAGTTTATTGGCTCTTTTATATGCCCTTAGTATCCCGTCCAGAAAGTTTTTCCCTTTATCTCTATCTTGAAATGTTTTCTGATGCTCATCTTTAGGAGCTCTTGTTTTATGTTTAAAATTAATTACAGTCTTTGATTCACTCTGAATTCATTTATTTTTATTTTGTCAAGGTGAAAGATATGGATCTATTTTAATTCTTCTACATGTGGAATTAAAGTATTTTTGTCAGAAATGCTTTCATGTATATTCATTAGGGAAAGTGCTCTATACTTTTCTTGTTGTTATAAATTCAGGAAGTGTTCTTCCCATTCTATTTTTGGGACAGTTTGAGAATTATTGTGTTGGATATTTCTTAGAAGTTTGACAAAATTCAGCTGTGATTCCATTTAGTTTTGCTTTTCTTGGTAAGGAGTTTTTTCTTTTTTTTCCAAGAAATTATTTTTTATTAGTTCAAATTAGAAACGAGCCTGCTTCACATGTCAATCCCTGATCCCTCTCTCTCCTGTCCTCCCCCCTCCCCACCAACCTCCCACCTCATCACCCCACTGCTCCCTAGGGAGGGTAAGGCCCTCCATGGGGGATCCCCAAGGTCTGTCATACCATCCTGGGCAGAGTCTAGGCCCTCCCCCATGTGATCAGGCTGAAAGAGCATCCCTCCATGTGAGATGGGCTCCCAAAGTCCTTTCTTATGCCAGGGATAAATACTGATCTACTACCAGAGGCCCCATAGAGTGCCAAGGCCTCCTCATTGACATCCATGTTCAGGGGTCTGGATCAGTATCATGCTGGCCTCTCAGATATCAATCTGGGGTCCATGCCCTCCCCCTTGTTCAGGTCATATGTTTCTGTGGGTTTCACTAGCCTGGTCTTGACCTCTTTGCTCATCACTCCTCCCTCTCTGCAACTGGGTTCCAGAGTTCAGTTCAGTGTTTAGCTGTGGGTGTCTGCCTCTGCTTCCATCAGTCCCTGGATGAAGGCTCTAGGAAAGCATATAAGGTAGTCATCAGTTTCATTATAGGGGAAGGGCATTTAGGGTAGCCTCTCCACTATTGCTTAGACTGCCAGTTGGTATCATCCTTGGAGATCTCTGGAAATCTCCCTAGTGCCAGATCTCTCCTCAAACCTATAATGGCTCCATCTATTATGGTATCCCTCATTCTGCTCTCCTCTATTCTTCCCCTGACTCAACCTTCCTGCTCCCCCATTTCCTCCTCTCCCCTCCTCTTCTCCCCCTCATTTTCTCCCAGCTCCCTCTCCTCTACCCCCATGCTCCCAATTAACTCAGGAGATCCTGTCCACTTCCCCTTCTCCTGGGTATCAGTAAGGAAATTTTAATCCTTGTTTTGGTTCTGTTTAACTTTAGTCTTGGTGAGTCACATGGATTAGAAAGTTTTCAGTTTTTCGAGGTTTCATTCCATATTGAATATAAGTTTCAAGATATCTTATGCATTTCATTTCTAAATTTTTATTTTATTAATTGTGTTTTTCCTCCTCTTTTCTTGTTAGTTTGTGTAGTGGTTTTTTCAATCTTGTTAATGTTTTCAAAGAACTAACTGTCTGATTGATTTCATAAACCATTCTTGATGTCAGTTTCATCAATTTCTGCCCTGATCATCATTATTTCTTATCATATTCTGAGTTTTGCTTTTGGATTCTTCTTTTTTCTTCTTTTTCTGGAATGTTGAGGTGAATTACTAGGTTGCTTATTTTGACAGTTCTTGCTCTCTTTTTTAATGTTGAGGATTTGTAGCTTCTAACATTTCTCTTTTACTGCCTTGACTCTCATAAGTTCTAATAGGTTTTGTTACAGTTTTAATTTTAATTACAAGAATTTAAAACTTTGTCTCCTGATTTCTTTAATGAAATTCAAAAGTTCAGTCTCTGATTATTTGTGTTATTTTTGAGGGTTCTCTTGTTGTGATTTCTAAGTTATACCCTCTTGTGTTCTGATATGTTATAAAGGGTTCTTCTAGGAGCAGAAAACCACTTAGGTTCTCTCCTTTCATAAACTGGAAGCTTAACTAGGAGTGGTTTTGTCCTGAGGGCACCTTTCCTATCTTTCCAATTCAGGACAAAAGGCTGCTTCTTCAGTGGTACAATTGTTTAACAATTACAGCCTCTCTTTTGATGCATAACTTGGCTGAAACATGAAGCCTTCCAGTGCATTTTTCTTCTTCAAATTGCACATTTGTATTTCTGCTTCACTTGTTGCTGTTTTTCATTGTATTCCTGTATAAGAAGAATCAGCAATCAATAACAAACATTCCTCAGACTCAATATTATGCTGTCTTATAATTTCCTCTATCAATGAAATTCATTTATTACCTTTTAATTCCACCTTATGCAAGTTTTCATGATAAAGGGCAAATACTGTTATATTCTTTGCCAAAATATCACATGAAGGCTTGTTTCTGACAAACTCGTTGATTCCCAGTGAACTCCCACAAGCCAAGCCACTACTGTTCCAAGTTCTTTCAGCGTTGTTTTCTTCCAAGCTCTTAGTAGGACGACTAAGTTTTACTTCCAAAAGTCAAAGCCTATTCCAGCCCTAAGTTCCAAACTCTACAACCCAAAGCATAAAATAACCCAAAAGCATAAAAACCCATATGGTTTAGTCTATCATAATACCCTGATTTCTGTAGCAATTCCTGCGTTGGTTATTTTCCTGTTTCTAAGACAAAATACCCTGGAATAAAGCCAGTTTTGCCCATCAATGATTAAAGTGTGATAGTTTAGTTTCTAGGTCATTCTGTTACTTTGGCACACCTACAAAACTCCTGAACAGGGCCACAAACTGGGTGCTAACTACATGAGCCAATAGGGGGCATTTCTCACTCAAACCACGATGCTATCAAAGATAACACTGGTCATGGTAGCAGTAGCAGTGGTTGATATGGTCCATTTGTGGGAGAAGGTTGCTCGAGCATATAGAAAACACTGTGCTTTGAGTCTGTGTGACAGTAAGAGCAACTGGGTCTGATGTCATAGCAACATCAGTTATCCTTCCTTAAGTGTCTTCTCTGACATGGTTTCTATTTAACATTAATGAACTGTTCCAAAACCATATTCAAGGCATTTTTACCTACTGAGTTTACAAGAAAAAATTGTATTTCAGCAGGGCACAGTGTTGCCTTCGTATAGTTGTGGTTGCATTAATGAGAAGAAAGAGACAAGAGGAATTAGGTGAACAAATGTCACATTCTCATTTGGATATTATATGCTTCATTTTTATCTTCTAAAAGCTATTTATTACCCACTGGAAATTGAATGTCTTTTATCTGAGTAATTTTCTCCTCCCTTCATTCCTGCCTTCTTTCCTTTCTTTTTCTCAGATTTATTGACTTCCACCTTTATCCAATTCTAATCTACTTATGGCTGTTCCAACACATGGTCTTGTCTCTATGCTTTTCAAATCTTGTTGTTTGAACCCCAAGTCACTGACTTCATGTTTTCCCACATGTAGTATAAATGCTTTCAGAGTCTTTGGTTTCTTGTAATCTAGACTATCTTAGCTTGTAACAAGCCAGGAGTTTGTGTCTAATACTCTTGATATTAAAGGTAGTATACAGTTAGTGTTAATCAATGAAGTAACATAAGCTCAATAATGGGTGACTTGCAGTCTCTCTAACAAGTTACATACCCATGGAAACACAAAGGTATTAGAGTAACTTGACATTAGTAGCAATCTCATCTCATATTTAATATAACTATCATTTATCTCCATTTTTATATTTGTTCAAGTCCTTTTGACTCAGTTTTCTGATGATAAATCAACAGAAGGTATTTACACTCTTTATCCAACAATACATCTCTTTCATTTTGGCTGATTAGAGCACAGGTCTGGACTTCAGAGCATGCTTGGCTATCATGAGACCATGTTTTTATATAGCAGCATAACAAGACAGAAGTAGTCTTTGACTCTAGACAGTTTTCTTTATTCTGTTAGGAACCCAAGGGAAATAACATTTAATTCACTTAAGAGACTCTTATTGTGCTCTGCATGTTACCATATTTGGTTACCCTTAATCTGATGTGATCAACTAACTGAGCATTTTTTCCTTCCCTAGACAAATGTAATTCTAGAGATTTTGAGAAAAATTTCCCTTCACCTCAACATTTCCATTCTTACATTTATCCCCAGGTCCAGCCATATATTTCTTTTCTTATCTAGACTTGTTATTTTCCAAACAAACATCACAAAATCCTATTTTAGAGACTTGAATTTCAGTTGCACATGACTACATTAAGATAATTTGGTGGTAGTTTGTTTCAGTCATGAATTTTTACTAACAATTTATTTTCCATATACACCTGAAAATAGCAATAATTTGTTTCTTTCCAACATTCTGTATGCTTGCTAAGGTAATCTGGGTTGTTCTCTTCTACTCAGTATTCCTATGTAACTGAAAGAAGTGACATGGGTAGAATGTCCAGGACAACCTCTCACTGTCTGCAGCCTCCTTCCTTCTAGCCTTTTATTATTCTCTTGTCTAGCTCAAACTTCTTCATAGCATGCTGGTTAGCTTCCATGAGAAGGTTTTTTAAGAAAATGGGGCCTAATTTGCAAACACATATTAAGCATTTCATTGAATTACCCTTGCTGATTTTTACTTGATCATTAACTTAGCCAGTGAAAATCACATGGATAAGTTAGTGTTGTACAAATTAAACACAAAATAAGCTATATGATAAAATTATAGAGTCTGTGTAATGTGGAACTTTGTATTTCTTTATTTCTGACTCAGTGAATGTTTGAAAGAAATGCATATGGCCATGGTTATCAATAAGATCTGCTCATTGCTCATATATTCTGTCTCATCTGTGACCCCTAAATATATATATATATATATATATATATATATATATATATATATTTGTATGCTTAATTTAAAGTATCTCTAGAGGTCAAGGGGATAGAAAAGGTTTCATAATACAGGGTGAGAGAAGAGGCCTTGAGATGGGGAAAGATAGCAGAGCACTTGTGATAATAAAGTTGGGAGGAATACACAGATCCAAAGGTTTAAGCAAGGATGGGGACAGAAGGATGAGGGAAAGAACTCATAACTAATTTATGAGCTAACCTAAACTAAGGATGTGTGAAAAAACATACCTTGTAGGAACCACTACATTGTAATCTAATTAAAACAAGTAATTTTAAGGGGTTTGAGTGGAGGTACCATACATGGATACATACATGGAAAATGCTTCTCACAGAAGTCATGGGTTGCTAAATGAAAGTCTTAGTACCAGTCATGAGATAACTTGCTATGAGTTATAGATTAGAGAAACCTCGGAGACCAGATAGAATAAAATCTACTGCTATTACTTGTGGCTGCCCATTGTAACTAGATGGTGAGACCCTATTGATGAGTTTAACACACACTTTGATTGCAGAACTGAAATCAAGCTGAAACTGGTCTGAAAATTTTCTCCCTTGTAGACAGATTTCATGGTACCCTACAGTACTATGAAGGCAGCCAAAAGGTAAAAGTCACCAGTGGCATTGTTCAGTGACAAACCCTGCATGCTGAAACCCTAACCTCCCAGGCAAGATGTGTCTTCTGGTCTAATAGTGGCATAAGTGCTAGAGGATAACCAACCATCTTCTGACTGGATATGAGACATGCTTTATAGGAAGAGAACTCATACACTCATATCTGGTACAAGAAAGCTGGTCACAGTCTGTGTTATTGAGGTCATAGGCCTGAGACAGAAACCTATTATTGTTGTATTGTTAAATGGATATTTTGGCAACCTGCCTTTAAATGTTTATCTTCATACTTATGTGTTAGCCTCACTTTCAATGCTAGCCAGGAAAGTTTCTTCCTACAGTGGGCATCAATAAATACAAAGACTCATAATTGGTCATGATGTTGAAAATACGTGTTTATTGACTGATCAACCCTAAATGAAACATATATATCCCTCAAGGCAAAAATGACAATAATACACACAAATTTACAGTATTGTTATGGTTATCTTTACAAGACTACAAAAGATCAAGTAATCAGGATTCTAGATAAATAGGGGAGGGAATCATGAGTCTCTGGTCCCTAGTTGAAGTATTAACAGTTAATAACTATTTTTGGAGGGAAGCATCACTTTACTTTGGGTGTATGATCACTGGTGGATTGCCTGTGCCTCACTGGAGGTCCCCATATCAATGTTCAGCTGATCTTAAGTTCGCTTATTGAATGACATATATACTGAATAACATACACACACACACACACACACACACACACACACACACACACACACACACACACACAAACACACACACACACACCATGTTATCTATCATGGGCTAAATAAATATCCATGTCCCCAATGTACTGATGTTTGTAAATAGAATGTTTGAAACATAATTAGGTTTAGATGAGTTCATGAGATGGTGGATGTCTTAAGTAAGGTTTCCTTTTTCTGTGAAGAGACACCATGGCCATAGCAACTCTTATAAAGGAACATATTTAATTGGATGGCTTACAGTTTCAGAGGGTTAGTTAATTATCATTGTGGTGGCACATGGTGGCATGCAGGCAACCTGTTGTTGGAAAAGGAGCTGACAGTTAATACATATTGATTAGCAGGACGTGAACTGAGATACCAGGCTTTGTTTGAGTATATGTGAGACCTCAAAGCCTGCCTCCATAGTGACACATGTCCTCTACAATGACATACTTCCTCCACCAAGGCCATACCTACTATGACAAAGCTGCACCTCCCAACAGTGCCATTGCCTATGTGCTTATGGGGGCCAATTACATTCAAACTATCACAATGGACTAGCATTCTTATAAGACTAGGCACAATAAAGGGAAATAATGATCCCATGATGTGCATGCATTAGGAGAGGATATGAAACACAGCAATAGAGTGGGTCTATAAACAGTCTATAAAGAGGACCCTCTCCTGGAACCTAATCTGCCAACGGTTTGACTTAGAAGTTTCCAGCATCTAGAGCCAAGGGACAAGTGCCTGTTGTTTAAGCTGTCCAGACTATAGCAGGCTGTGTCTGAATAACATTTAGCTGTCTATTTTTAAATTTCTCACACATCATTAATGAATAAAGAAATAATGTCATTTGGCTTATAATGATTCCATCATGCAGAGAATGGGACTTTAAGATGGAATGGTTTTCTTTCTTTTTAACATTTTTTCTTTCATTTTTATTCTCTTACATATCATATCCTAACCACAGAGACATCTCCACTCCCACTTTTAGGAGTCCCACAAGAACACCAAGCTACACAACCATTACATATGTGCAGAAGATCTAGCTCAGATCAAAACAGGCTCTGTGATTGCATCTTTTTCCATCAATTATTGACTAAAGCTTCTCTGGTGATGATCTGAATAGGCACTGATCTGTGAGTATAGCAGAATTTCATTAGGAATCATTTCATTGACTTTTTTGGTGCAAGTCATGTTTTGTTTTATCCTAGGTCTCTTGGCGATTTAGCCTCTGGTCTGTGATTATCTAGGTAGTGTGGGCATGGGCTCCCTCTCATAGTGAGGGTCTCAAGTTGTACCAGTCATTAGTTGGCCATCCCCACAAGTTCTACACCACCATTTCCCCAACACATCTTGCATGTAGGACAAATTATAGGTTGAAGTTTTTGTGGCCAGGTTGATGTCCCATTGCCACTGCTGGAAACCTTGTCTGGTTAAAGAAGATGACCCATTCAGGCTTGGTATCCCCCCCATTATTAATAGTCTTTGCTAAGGTCACTCTTGTAGATTCCAAGGAGTTTCCACTGCACTATGTTTCCACATTGCCTCCCCAATACATCCTAATTCCAGTCATCTCATCTCTCCTAGTACTCTTTCCCTTCATCCCCCCAATCCTGCTACCTGTTCTTTCCTGTTCCCATCTCCACCGGCCACCAGTCCACCTGCAAAATCTACTCTATTTCCCATTCCCAGGGGAATTTAAGGGTCTCCCTCTTGAGCCCTCCTTGTTAGTTGGCCTCTCTGGGTCTGTGGATTGTAGCATAATTACCCTTTACTTAACAGCTAATCTCCACTAATAATTTAGTATATCCCTGTTTTTATTTCATCTTAGGTTTTGCTTTGTTGCTAGTTAGTACATGCCCATTCTTGGGTTAGGTGAGAATATTACTCTGAAGAGAAAATATATGTATTAGATTTACTGTCACTAGAAAAAATAAAATTTATTCAAGATTAACCTCACCACTTCCTCCCAGAGGTAGGAGATGGGAATGGTTAGTCTATAGTATTAATGTTAGTTGTAACATTTATTGCCCTAGATATCATGGCATAAGAATTATGTCATTCATTTTATTTCTCCTCTATACAAAAAAGGTAGCGTTTTTTTTTTTTTTAACCCAAATGAGTAGACAATTAATTCAAGGCACAAGACATCTCAGTAATTTACATCATAGATTTGCTAAGAAGGAGAGACAGGTCTTAAAACTAGACTGACACTACACCATAGAAATGATATAAAAAAAAACCCTGCTGAGCATGAAACCTGGTTGTTCAAATTTTATAAATTTAAGCTCTGTCTCCATAACTAGAAAAAATTAGTTATATTTTGTGTAGAGCTACTGGATAAAACCTTATATTTTTTGAAATGTATAATTTTAACTTTAATTGTACAAATCCTAAATGTGAAAACCACCTTATTTTTGTGTATGTTCAACAGTTGTAGACACAGAGAGTCCTTCTGCCATAGAATTGACACCCTCTGCTGTGTCTGCTGGAGCTGGTATGAAGTGAGCTGCCACTAGAGAGAGGTGGGGCAGGTGTCTGAGGCCTTCTCATGTCAGGCTGAGCTGTACCTGAGAGTTGAGCACCACTCTTCCTGTGATGAACTGAGACACTTGGGTTACTAGTTGAGTCTTCACGAATCACCACTGGAGAACACCTTTGGCATCTAAATAACATCTATTTGAGTTCATATTATTATTCCACGAATGCAGCAGTCTCAAACCAATTGTTGTAGATAGTAAACGGAGCCCCAAATGCTCTGTAATAGAATTTATTTTGCAAAAATATCACAAAATGCTTCACAGGTAATTATGTTTGATGTAGAAAAATACAAACTCTGAATAAGAAAATATATTATGCAGCTTGAATTTAGAACAGACATGGTCAGGATTCAAGCAGTTTGCAAAGATTCAGGAAAGAGAAATTTCAAAACTAAGACCCAAGTGTTTTTTAAATTGAGTTTGAAAAGCTAAAGGGCTTAAAACTGGCAGGGTTTTCTTGTAGAGAATTAGGATCCTATTACCCTTTGCTTCAAAATTCGCTAAAAGACATAATTAAATTAAGTATATTATTACACTAACATATCTAGTATCTACCTAACTCATTTCTTGTGTGTCATTTTCAATTGTTTGTGTAAAGTACCATGCTATAACTTATCTGCCAACTGGGAGATTCGCTACTCTTTAGACTGGACCACTCCTGGTTTAACATCTTGATCTTTGTAATACCTGGAACATCTTCCCCCAGGCACTATGCTGCACCAACTCACTCTCTTACCTCTTTCACATCCTCAGTTAAATGTCATCTTCTCCCCAAGGCCCTATGTAAATGTTCACAGTGCCACAATTCCCAGAATCCCAAGCTCCTTCAGCTGCTCTGCTATTTTTATAGTAAAAACCACATTCTTACCTATAGCATAAACTATTGTCACTTTTTGCTGTTTATCTTCATTGTTCGCATCTCTAAGCAAAACTCTCATAATGACCTGAAATCTGTTTCAAGAACACCCACTCTAACTACATTGCCTAGCACACAGGAGAGCTTCAATAGAGTGAAATTACTATTCTTGACTCATCTCCCATGAAATCCCTGATTTTGAAGTTTTGTAAGACAACATAGCGTCTAAAACACACAAATGTAAATTAAGAGAAAGAAAATGAGAGTGGGGGCACAAAGAATGCTATCACAAATTACAGATTAGGTAAGTGTGCCTATTTATGTTTTTGATGCAGTTACACCACAAATAAATACAATTATTTTTTGAAGTACCTGGGGAATGTTTATAAAATTAATTGGGTCCAAAACTACGCCAATGATGTTGATATTTAAAAACTGGACATTCAGTTACATCCTTTTTTCAAGAACAAACAAAACTAAAATTTAATTAAGATTCCATTTAAAAACAATTTAGTTAAGGAGGGAATAAGAATGCAATTAAAATATCTTTAGGACATAATTAAACTAAGAGAGCATGCATCAACATTTCTGGAAATTTCTCAAATACATTTCAAAGGTACATTTGTATCTTTAGGGGCTATCATTTAGGAAATAAAAAAATGATGAATGAAATAGTGTTTCACTTAAGAAGTTAGAACCATGTAAGAGAGGTAGTTCCACAGAAGGCAATGGAAGAAAAATGATGGGTTAGGGAAAAAGGAAAACAAATAGATTAAACACTCAGAAAGATTTCTAAAAATAGCCACCTCTGGGAAATAGAGTTATTTAAAATCAGCGTATAAAAAGCAAAGCATTGAAGATGTACAGAAGAGATTTTTAATTTTGCATAAAAGTTTCATGCATACTTAAGTATGGAAATATAGGAAAATTCTAATTTTGTGCAAGAAATGATAATCAGGGCACAAAACCCTGAAATCTTGCTTTGTATGTAGCTCTGAAAACACCTTGGTTAAGAAAGCTTTGTAGGCAAGTTTTTCTAAGTTTACAAAAAGCCAGTCACTGTGTCATGTGAAATATCCAAGAACTTAGCAAATAGCACTATACACATAGAACTGTCTCAGGCAGGCAAGATGATTCAGTGCCAAGATGTTTGCTGCTGAGGTTGAGACCTGGATTCTATTTCTAGGGCCTACCTAGCTGAAGGAGAGTGCTACTTCTACAAGTTGCCCCAAATTTCTACATGAGTGCCATGACATGTGTGTGAATACACACACACACATACACACACACACACACACACACACACACACACACACACACACACACACTGTAGTGGAGATTCTTCAAAAAGAACAATCTCACTGATGAAATAGGTACATCCTTCCATAACACACAGAGGCTACATTCAGTACACTTAATGAAGGTGACCCTTCAATACATAGAACAATGTTCAATAAAGGAAGGACAGTGAAATATTTTAAAGGTATAATATCAATAGCGTTTCACTAAAATACATTAAGAGAGTAAGCAGTTGTGAGATTTGTAAACATGTTTCAAGCCATTCACAGGTAGATTTCTTTTGGCAATGGAAAATGATTCTACAGGTTTCTGATAAAAATAGAAAAAAATCAGCATAGATATTTGTGATATATGATTTTTATAATATATTTTAAAATGAAATAGAATTACAAGGTATTTTTGAGTTTCATTTTTTTAATGATGTAGAATTCTATTTATCCAAGTGAAATAGAACAGACAACAGTGAAACAGTTGCTAATGTAGTAAAATCTTCACACATGTAAGGGAATGTAAAGTAGGTTCTGGTAATTTTAAATGCTTACCTGAGTAACAAATTAGAAGAAAGTGTGTGTCAGCAGCAGGCTCTGTGTTCAGGGTCTACACAAGTTAGAAGCAATTGGTAGTACATAGTAGATCTTTTTTAATTCCTCAATAATTTTAAGACATCTGCATAGAAAAAGGACTAAACATCTTAAAAGGCCATGTGGGAAAATAACTTTTACCTGATTTGACAAAGTTCAATACTCTTAATGTTATAAATCATTAAGAACAGCAGTAATGATTCTCTGAAAAGTCCCAAAGAATGTTTGAAAATATGTAAAGTGATGAGAAATGTGAAATGAAAATTTAGGCAACAAAGCCATTAGTCAGTATGGTGGTTAATCTCCCTTGTCAGCTTGATACATTTGGGAAGAAGGAATCTCAATTGAGGTGTTAACTCCACAAGACTGGCCTGTAAGGAAGTCTGTGGGGACATTTTCTGAATTGCTTTATGATGTAGGTGTGCCCAGCCCATTGAAGGAAAGTGACATTCTTAGCCATTCTTAGCTGGATAGGCCTGGGCTAAGTTAGACAGGTGCCTGATCAAACCATGGAGTGCAAGCTAGTAAGCAGTAGGTATTCCTTCATGCTTTCTTGTTCAGTTCCAGATTGAGCTGTTGCCCTGACTTCCTTAAGTTATGGATGACAGCCTTGACTTGTAAGACGAAAATTGCTTTTGGTCATGGTGTTTGTCATGCTGCAGAAATGCAAACTATAGTAATCACTACTAAAATTTATAGAGTCTTTAAAAATGAGTGTCCAGGGCAATCAAGACACATAAGAAAATATGTATTTTACATTATACACAAAAGCAAGTAAGTCATGAAAGCAAGGCAGGCCAGGTTACCCAATTTTCTATAAATGTTGAACGTGTGTGAAAACACAGACCAATATTAGACAGCAGAGTATTAATGGGGATGTCCTTCTGTATATATGTTTCTCTTATTGGTGGATGAATAAAACACTGAAATAGGTAGGGCTAACAGAAGAGGAGAATTCTGGGAAGAGGATGCAGAGAGGAGCCACCAGGGAGATACTATGTCCAGGGAGATAGATTGCCCTGGGAAGATAGGACTCCAGACACTCTCTGTAAGATAAGGCCATGTGGAAATAGATAGATTAATAGTTATGGATTAATAATTAAGACAGAGCTAGCCAGTAAGATGCCTGAGCCATCAGCTAAACAGTTTATAATTTATATAAGCCTCAGTGTGTTTATTTAGGACTGAAGGGTGGTGGGATTGGACTGGACAGAACCTTTGTCTACAAATGGTGACCCAACATGGGGCAAGAATTTTCATGTAAAACAGAAATGCAGTGGGCTTCCTAGTCTCACAGTCTCATGCAGGCCCTAGTGCAGAGACTCTATGGCAGTGTGCTTGTGCTACAAGCTGCTTGATGGTGACATGGACCAGAGTTGAGGTGGTGAGTGCAGCTCCCAGAGCTGGTAGTAAGTATACCCCTGTCAAGTTGGAAAGCCTAGCTGGTTGGAAGCAGCAGCCAAAATGTCTGCTTTAATCCTAGCAATACTGTTTAGCAGATAAAAGACTCATGGTTAGAAACAGATAGAGATACACAGCAAAGACATATTTTTAAAAACCTCTAAATGGATTAAACTGTGTTTAAAAATATATATAGGCTTTCGAGAGAGAAGAAAAAGGATAAAGTGGTTAAAAAAGAAATAGAGTAGCTGGGTGTGGTGGCAAATGCCTTTAATCCCAGCACTTGGGAGGCAGAGGCAAGCAGATCTCTGTGATTTCAAGGCCAGTCTGGTCTACAGAGTAAATTCCAGGACAGGCAAAAATACACAGAAAAACACTTTCTCAAAAGCAGAAAAAATAAAAGTAAATGAAATAGACAAATGAAGCAAAAGGACAAGTAAAGTTGAAAAATACACAGAGAGTCTGGATACCATATGTCATTGTGTTGTCTGTCTTTGAATTCTTTGATTGATGAGGAAAGAGCAACAGCTGCTAAAAGACATTTGATTATAAATGCCGCTGGATTAATACAACCTATATATTTTTGAAATTATTATATTTTTATTTACTTTAAAACAGTAAATAGTAACTTTGACACCAAAAAATATAAAAGAAAAATTCTTTTCCAAACATTGTGTAGTCATTTTAAATTATATTCTATTCCATTCTTTTTTTTTTTTATCAGTTCAAGGTAGTGAACAACCTTGTTTCACATGTAAGTCCCTTCTCCCTCTCCCTCCCCTCACCCCATCCCTTCTCCCCCACCAACCTACCCCCCACCCCATCCACCCACCACTACCCAGGCAGGGTAGGTCCCTCAACGGGGGCTATGCAGTGTCCTCCAAATCTTCCTGTACTGGGCCTGGGCCCTTCCCCGTGTGTCCAGAGCCAGAGTGTATCCCTTCATGTGGGATGGGCTCTCAAAGTCCCTTCTTGCACCAGGGAAAAAATACTAATCCACCACCAGAGGCTCCCTGGAGTGCAGAGGCCTCCTTATTGACATCCATGTTCAGGGGTCTGGATCAGTCTTGTACTGGCCTCCCTGACAGCATCTGGGGTCGATGTGCTCTCCCTTGTTCAGGCCAACTGTTTCTGTGGGTTTCTCCATCCTGGTACAGACCCCTTCGCTCTTCATTCCTCCCTCTCTTCAACTAAATTCCAGATTTCAGTTCAGTGTATATCTGTGGATGTCTGTCTCTGCTTCCATCAGCCACTGGATGGGGGCTCTAGGATGGCATAAAGAGAAGTCATAAATTTCATTTTAGAGGAAGGGCTTTTAGGTTATTCTCTCCACCATTGCCTGGATTGTCAGATCGTGTCATCCTTGTAGGTCTCTGGAGATCTCCCTAGTGTCAGATCTCTTCTCGGACCTATAGTAGCTCCCTCTGATATGGTATCTCTCACCCTGCTCTCCTCTATTCTTCCCCCAACTCAATATTTCTGCTCCTCCATTTCCTCTCCTCTACTCCTCTTCTCTTGCTCTCATTGTGGCAGCTCCCTCTCCCGTACCCTCATGCTCCCAATTAGCTCAGGAGTTCATGCCACTTCCCATTCCTGGGGACCATTTATCCCTTTCAGTCCTTCATGTTTCCTAGTTTCTTTGGTGAAGAACTTTGTAGACTGGTATTCCTTTGCTCTATGTCTAAAATTCATATATGAGTGAGTACATACCATGTTTGTCTTTTTGTGGCTGGGTTACCTCACTCAGGATGGTTTCTTCTAGCTCCATCCATTTTCCTGCGAATTTCAAGATTCCATTGCTTTTTTCTGCTGAGTAGTACTCCATTGTATAAATGTACCACATTTTCTCTATCCATTCTTCAGTTGAGGGGCATCTAGGTTGCTTCCAGGTTCTGGCTATTACAAGCAATGCTGCTGTGAACATGATTGAACATATGTCCTTGTTGTATGAACATGCACTATTTGGGTATATACCCAAGAGAGGAATGGCTGGATCTTAAGGTAGACTGATTCCCATTTTTCTGAGCAACCGCCATACTGATTTCCAGAGTGGTCTTACAAATTTGCACTCCTACCAGCAATGAAGGAGTGTTCCTTTTTCTCCACATCCTCTCCAGCATAGATTGTCATTGGTATTTTTGATTTTAGCCATTTTGACAGGTGTGAGGTGGTATCTCAGAGATGTTTTGAGTTACATTTCTCTGATGGCCAAGGATTTTGAGCACTTTCTTAGGTGTCTTTCAGCCATTTCAGATTCCTCTGTTGATAAATCTCTATTTAGTTCTGAACCCTACTTTTTAATTTCATTGTTTGGTGTTTGGTGGCTAGCTTCTTGAGCTCCTTATATATTTTGGAAATCAGTCCTCTGTCAGATGTGGGATCAGTGAAGATTTTTTCCCACTCTGTGGGTGGTCATTTTGTCTTACTGACTGTTTCCTTTGCCTTGCAGAACAACCTATATATTTTAAAAATGCTTTGACTTCAAAATTTAAGTCTAAGGACAGGTTACTTTGTAAAAGAAATTATGTTTTTTTTTTTCCACAGAAGGTGAAAAGTGTGGATTCTTCCAGACTAATGTGGCTTCATCAAGCAAGATCACCTGAAGCATTGGCCCAGGTGATCCAACATCCAAAACAGATGGATGATGTAGCTTCAGACTACTACAGCTGGGAGTTGGCTGTGGTTCTGGGTTTTCTCTGTATCCCCCTGGGATTGACAGAGTCAAACAGCAGGAAGCAGTTTGGAGACAACCATGCTCACATTCCCAAATATTGTTTAATAATATTCGTTTTCATTTAAAAGGGGTTGGTTATAAATGGTTAATGATCAAAGTCAATTTCTTTCTAAAGAATAAAAAGGGAATATGATATAGAAGGGAATACTTTGCATTGTTATGGATTTTGTTTATTGATACAAATTTAAGGTCATTTTTATTATAAGTATATTTTTACTCTTGTTTAGATATTATGTATATATAGCTCTTTAAAAATGTAATATATAATTAAATACAGATGATAAATAGTAGCCTATAATAGTCAAAACATAGTTATGTTAGTAAGGTTTTCTAGACATACAGAGATATAGATCAACTAAATAGGTAGTCTTCAAAACCTATCAACAGAATATGGCATTTAAAATGGTTTATTAGGGATTTTCTTGACAATGAGACAAAACTGGTCCTGGCTATACCAATTACACCAGAAAGGAAGGTGGGCATGGAAGAAACTGGATATGGAATTTGCTTTCAATATGGTGAGACTGGGCATTTGGGCAAGAAACTGCTCTTGTCTAGACTGTATTCTGTAAAAACTGGACATGCATGACCTCCAGGAAAGTGACTGCTGAACGTAACAAAACAAGATGGACAGTCCTTCATGGTTCCTGCTTAATGGAAGAGTCTGCCAGACATTCTGCAGGACACAGAAAAATGACTGACAAACTACTAATATAGGTAGGACAGTTTGGAATTTCCTGCTTCAATGAGAAGTCTACAAGACACTATAGGCCTTAGGCTGAAGATAGATGTCCCAACATTACAGAAGTACTTTGGGTGAATATCCAGGCAGCAAGATGTCTCTCTCATTTCTCAGTTTATATATTATCCTTCTAGGGTCCTTGATGGATTTGAAGACAGATAGTTATGGTTGTGGTTTTCTTTAGTTATGATAAAAGATAAGTTACACATAAAAGACTCACAAAGATAGAATAAATGATAGAATATTTTCTTTAAATTTTGCCAAATATAAATGGACTAAATATCGTTAACTATATAGTTCCTGCTTGATAACTGTTTTGTTATATATAATTTTACTATTAAAGTTAATACCTTCCTTTTTACTTAGACAGAAAAGAGGAGATGATGTGGGATGTTCTTCTGTATATATGCTTCTCTTATTGGTTGATGAATAAAACACTGATTGTCCAGTAGTCAAGGAGGAGTATAAGCGTGGCTACCAGATGTAGAGAATTCTGGGAATAGGACACAGAGAGGAGCTACCAGGGAATAACATGTAGCTACTAGAAAGATAGGACTCCAGGCATTCTCTGGTAAGATAAGGCCATGTGGAAGAAATATATAGATTAATAGTTATGGCTTAATAATTAATAGAGCTAGCCAGTAAGAAGTCTGAACCATTGGCTAAACAGTTTATAATTAATATAAATCTCTGTGTGTTTATTTGGGACTAAATGGCTGTGGGACCAGGTGAGACAGTAACTCTGACTACAACATATAGTGTTATATTATAGTCTATAATAGGAGCATTTGGGAGGGTGAGTAAGGAGAATTAGGAGTCAGACCTCAGACTGGGCTACATAAATAAAGAGTTGAGTGGAAGTCAATAAAACTCCTCTTTTTGCTAGGAGAATGTACACCATTTTATTGTTGTCTTTCTACAAAAATTAATTTTGTATATACAGAATTATGATTTAGTAGTAAGAATAAGTATAAGGAAATGTATCAGGACTTTAGATGTGTAAATATGGTAGTCGATTTCTTGCCCAACTAACAAGATACAACTGAAAGGAAGGAAGACTTGTTTGGCCTCCTGATTTCAAAGGTTATAATAACACACCAACTCTGTCTCTGTTGTTTCTGGGCTGGAAGTGAATCAAAAGCACCTGGTAGAAGAAAATTTGGATCATTACAACCAAGAGTCAAAGAGAGGGATACAGGAAGTCCCAAGGTAAAATACTGTCCCCAACTCATGCCTCCTGTTACCTATTTGGTTCAGCTATGCAGAGCCTCTCAAAGTTTCCAACCTGTACTAAAATGATGCCACTAGCTGAGGACCTAGGCTGCACCATAGAAGCCTTAGGGGACATTTCATATCCAAACCACAGCAATAAATATTGTAACCTTAAAATGCCAGAAAGTGCCATTGGGAATAGTTTTCTTTTAATTCTTTTAACATTTATTTATTCTTTGTGGACTTCACATCATGCATTCTAACTCCACTTACCTCACCATCCCTTCATCTGCCCTCTGCCCTTGCAACCTCACCCACCAAAACAAAACAAAATTTAAAAGAAAAGCAAAAAACCAACCAAACAAACAAATAAAAAACAAAAAACAAAACATAAAAAGTAAAGGAGATGAATCTCATCGTGGAAGCTGTAGTGTGGTCCATTGAGTCAGACAGTTTCCCCTTTCGTCCATTCATCTTTACTTGCAAGTGTTCATTGACAGAGTCATCAGTCTGCCTCCAAGCCTCTGGCTTCTGTTACATCACCAATAATGGGCTCTCACCAGGGATCCTCTTGAATATCCTGTTGTTGTCCTGTGACATGAAGAGCCTGCTGTTTGGGCTGTGTAGATTTGTACCCTTCACATGCTCCAACAGTTCATAGATGAGGTGGACATTGGGGTGGGCCAGCTCCTAGCCCTGGTTCTGGACCTGAGTCAGCCCTGCAAATTTGCCTCATCTTTACTACCCAGGACAAACTCACAAGTACTGCCTCCTCAGTTAGCTCACCCAGTGCCAGCAAGGAACAGGGCCAGTTCTCCTGTTCCCATGTCCTCATATCTGGCTCAGCCACACTCACACCAACAGGGTCAGCTCCAGTGTGATGCTCAGGTTAGTCACAAGCCTTCTGTTGCACTGTTCTGCTAGGGGAAGGCCAGCTATCCCAGGGCCAGGGAAGGACATTACTGGCTTAACACAGCATGGTTTCAGTAACCACTGTGCTAACAATGGCTATGGACATCATCATAGACCCAAACTGTAGCAGGACCATGAACCCAGACATGGCCCTCAACAGTAGCTTGGGCCTGGATGTCACCATGGCCTTGTGACATCCTAGCACAACCCACCCATGTGAGTACCATTCATTGGTTAATTTAACAATGATTACTTCCGGTTCTTTTGATGAGCAGTAAAACTTTTTTTTTTTCTTTCCTACCTTTGATTACTGGACTTTTTATGAGCATAAGTTACTTTCACTTTCATAGAAAAAATATTCAAACTTTAAATATCAATATAATTTGTTGATTTAATTGTAATAATATGGTTTATAAATTAGGGGCTGGCATTTCATAGTTTGAGATAGATTTATTTCCAGTATTGTTGAGTGAATGAAAAACAGAAAGCACTAACAAGAACTGTTCTTTTCTTTTGTTTTTAGTATTTTAATCTATTTGTTTGCCTGCAATGCAATTATAAACTGTGTATGCATGCAGTGCTCAAGAAAGCCAGAAGAGGGCATTAGATCTCCTGGAATTGGAGTTACAGGCAGTTGTGAGCTGCCACATGGATGCTGGGAACCCAAACATTCTGGAAGAATAGTCAGTTCTCTTAACAGCTGAGCCATCTCTCCAGCCCGAGATCTCCTTTTTAGAATTATGCAGGCATGGATGGCATTTAAGTGGTGTGATTTAACAGATATCACTTACCTGTATAGTAAGACAGTAATTAAATGATTATGTCCTGATAAAATTTAATGTTCAAATAAAAAAGAACAATCTATCTATGCGTGCATTTTTTTCATTTCCTAATCTAATCAAGTGGTTGCATTCTGACAGTCCTCTCAGTTAGGTAAATATGAAATTCCCATCCTAGTCTGTTGGGTTTGATGTGAGGTCCACTCTCTCCTCAGTGGATCCCTGGGTGAATTCCAGGAAAGGCAGGGAGAGCAGGAGCTCTGTAGTCAGCATTTATATGACTATGATGCTATAAAGATAATGAGAGCTGTAATGGAATCTGTATATCAGGAGAATGGATCATTAAGATATTATTACCTTTATTTGCGGGTTTTGAGTCTGCACTGTAGTAGATTGGCTGTGTGTTTTACTGGGTTGATGCCAGCAACTATAGTTTAGATGAAACGATGTGGCTCTGACTGTGGCAAAAGCATCTATAAGGAATATTGCTAGAAATATATTTTTTCCAGTGCCTGATGATCCATATTTGAGGGAGAGTATTGGCTAACATGTGTGTGTGTGGCAGGGGTGTATGAGTTTGGCTGCACATGCTCCATAATGTCATAATGCATGTGTGGTCAAAAATTTCCTTGGATGTCAGTCCTCGTCTTCATTCTTCTTTGAGATGGGATATTTTGCTTGCTGCTGCATAAACCAGGCTAGCTGGCCATCCAGTTTCTAAGATTCCTTTCTCTGGCTCCTATCCAGCTGTGGTACACTGGGATTATACAAAATGGGCACTGTATCCAGCTTTACCTGAATTCTCCAGATTCAAACTCAGGTGTGCATGCTTACATAGCAAACACATTGCCCTGAACCATCTTCACAACCTATTGGTTAGCTTTGCAATTATTAGTTTCCTTGGGAATACTTATTTGATTTGGTTGCTAATCTTATACACATCACACACATTTTCTCCCAGTCAATGGTCTTACATGTTACCCAATCATACATTTAAAAGTAAGAAGGCATCAATATGGGTAAAGGTCATTAGCCCTATCCTCCTACATTCAGCACATTTTCCATCTCACAAGTATCCGCTTAGCTTTTTTCCTTTGACTTCTCTGAGTTTCAACTGTCACATTTATCTCTGTTTCATTTCAAGTTGTGTGTAGTGGATATTAAACTGAAGTCACTGATCTAAAAAACTACATCCAGGTGCCTTGGCCTATTTGCTAAAGAGGGGTCTTTTGCCCTCATTAATTGGTCTGGTAACTCTGTTGCAGATACTTTTTATTCTTTCTTTCCATTTTTATTTCAATTAGAAACAAGATTATTTTACATGCCAATCCCAGTTCCTTCTGTCTCCTCTCCTCCCCTACCCCACCCTCCAACTAACACCTTACCTATGCATCTGGCCCCATTTAGGGAGCTAGCTACCCTGACTGCTTGATCCACAGGAATTATACCCTCAGCAGCGTTCCAAGTACTAAAATTTTCTAGAGCAATTTAAAGTCAGGTAGTATGCCTGTTCTAAAATGTTCCGGTATAATTTTCATCAATTTTGACTTAAAGCTTCCTGCTGAACCCTTCCTTGGTTGATTTTCATTGATTGCATTGACTTGCTTAGTTAAAATGACAATTTCAATAGTGTTGAGTCTTCTAGCCCTAAGGACCTGATCCCGCAATGTATTCAGGTGTCCCTCTAATATCCTCCAGCAGTGTTATTTGTTTTAAGCACAGTGATATTAAATATGTTTTATCCTAAATGTTTTTTTTTGGGGGGGGAGAGGTGGGAGTTGAGACAGGGTTTCTCTGTGGGTTTGGTGGCTGTCCTGAAACTACCTCTTGTAGACCACACTGGTCTCAAAACTCACAGAGATCGGCCTGCCTCTGCCTCCTGAGCACTGGGATTAAAGGCATGTGCCACTACCACCAAGTTTTCCTAAATGTTTAATCTTTTGGTATGAACATAAATCAATTTCCAATTTCATTTTCTAATCATTTGCTGCAAATGTATAGAAATGTAAAGGTGTATTTTATTTGAAAATGTACACTTCTTGTCCTTCACTCCTGCAGAATTCATTTTTCTTTTCTTTTCTTTTTTTTTACTTATTGAATATATACATTATTTTCATACACTATATTCTAATTATGGTTTCCCCTCCTCCAAACTCCTCCCCATTTTTCCCCACCTCCTCTTTGATCCGGGGCTACATCTTTTCGCTTTCTCCTTAGGAAACAACAGACATTAAGGAATAATAATAAAATAAAATCAGGTAAAACAAAGACAAACAAATTGGAATAGGACTCAACAAACAAACAGAAAGAAAATGAGCCAAAGAAAAACACTAGAAACACATATGGACCCAGAAACACAGATGTTTCCACATAGAAACATGGACTCTGACTCATAGTGTATATGCAAAGGATCTATGAGGTTAAAAATTCTCTGACACATTGTAAGACAAAGAACTTTCTCCAAAGGAGTCTCACTAGAGAAGAAAATGATTCTTAGGGGGAATCACAGCAGCAACTTGCCAACAGAAAACCAAATCAAAGGACCTTGGAAGGTTCTTTGTTTCATTTATTTTTCTAAAAAGTATCTCAATTGTTATAATAAATACTATTTATTATTTCCCATGCAGACAATCATTTATAGATATAAATTTACAGGTACATTGGAATATTTTCTTTTCTGTTATTATATTGTTTTAGTGAATTACCCTGTTACAATGTTGACTAGAATTTTGGAGAGTAGATATACTTGCCTTTCTTCCCCCAGGTTTAAGGGACAAATGCCAACTGTTTGTCATTAATATGTTAGCTTTAAATAGTGAAATTATAGTCATATGTATTTTATGGGAAATATAGACAATTGGTCAATAAGAGTGGTTTATGCATATATTTTAATTTATTTTACATCATCACCACAGTTGCAGTTTCCCTTCTTTCTTCTCCCCTTTCTTTTCCTGACCTCCCATTCCCCCTCCTGCCCCCATTGTGATATTTTGTTTGTGCTTTAACAAATAAAGCTTGCCTTAAGATCAAGAGTGCAGAGCTAGCCACTAATTAGTAGCTATAGAGGCCAGGTAGCTGTGGCATACACCTTTAATTCCAGTACTCAGGAGGCAGAGGCAGGCAGATCTCTATGAGTTCAAGGCCACCATGGGCTAGGGCTACAGGAGATTGATCCAGTCTAAAGGAGAAACAGAGCCCAGGCATTAGTGGCTCACACATTTAATCCCAGTACTTGGGAGCCAAATGTTTTTTAATCCCAGCACTAGAAAGGTGGAGACAGGAGTGATATGTCAGGGAGGAGAGAGAAATATAAGGCTGGGGGATCTAGGAGGTCAGAGCATTCAGTCTGAGGACTCATAGAAACAGGATCTCCCGGTTGGTCTGATGATTCAGTAGTGGTAAGAACTAGCGAGTGACTGTTGGCTGCTCTGCTTCTCTGATCTTTGAGCATTAACCCCTATATCTGACTCTGGGTTTTTATTATTAAAACCAATTAGAAATTTGTGCTACCTATTTGTAATAGCCAGAACCTGGAAGCAACCCAAGATCCAGCAATTCCACTGTTAGGCATATACCCAAAAGAAGCACATTCATACAACAAGGACATCTGTTCAAAGATATTCATAGCAGCATTATTTGTAATAGCCAGAATCCGGAAGCATCCTAGATGCCCCTCAACTGAAGAACGGATAGAGAAAATGTGATACATTTACACAATTGAGTACTACTCAGCAGGAAAGAAAAAAACAATGGAATCTTGAAATTCAAAGGCAAATGGATGGAACTAGAAGAAACCATTCTGAGAGAGGTAACCCAATCACAAAAAGACAAACAGGGTATTACTCACTCATATATGGATTTTATCATAGAGTAAAAGATTACCAGCTCACAATCCACACCTCCATAGAAGTTAGGTAACAACGAGGACTCTAAAAGAGACATACATGGTCCTCTGGAGAAGGGGCGGGACAAGATCTTCTGAGCAAATTGGGAGCACAGGAGGTGGAGAGGGAGCTAGGGGAATGAGAAGGGGAGAAGAGGAGGGGTGAGGAGGACATGAGGGAGCAGAAAGGTTGAGTCGGGGGTAGAATAGAGGAAAACAAGAAAGGAGGTACCATAACAGAGGGAGATATTTTAGGTTTACAGAGAAATCAGGCACTAGGGAAATGTCTGGAGATCTACAAAGATGACACCAGCTAACAATCTAAGCAACAGAGGAGAGGCTACCTTAAATGCCCTCCCCTGATAATGAGATTGATAACTGACTTATATGCCATCCTATAGCCTTCATCCAGCAGCTGGTTGGAAGTAGAAGCAGACACCTGCAACAGAACTGAACTGGAATCCAGTTGCAGAGAAGACAAGTGATGAACAAAGGAGTCCAGACCAGGCTGGTGAAAGCCACAGAAACAGATGACCTGAACCATGGGGAGCTCTTGGTCTCCAGACTGATAGCTGGGAAATCAGCATGGGACTGATACAGATCCCAGGAATGTGAGTTTCAGTGAGGAAACCTCAGAAATCTACAGGACCTCCTGTAGTAGTTCAGTACTTATTCCTAACATAGGTGTGGATTTTGGGAGCCCATTCCACATAGAGGGATATTCCCTGAGCCAAGACACACGGGGTGGGCCTAGGCCCAAAGGATATGATAGACTCTGATGACCCCCATGGAAGGCCTCACCCTCCCTGGGGAGCAGAAAGGATATGTGATAGGTAGGTTTTTAGTTGGGGGGGAGGGGTGGTTGGGGAAGAGGGGAGGGAGAGGGAACTGGGATTGACATGTAAAACAATCTTGTTTCTAATTCAAATAAGAAAAAGGAAAAAAAAAAAAGAAATTTGTGCTATACCCCTGTCCCCATCCATGCCTCTTCTGTTTCTATTCAGAAAGGGGCAGGCCTCCCATGGGTGTCAACAAAGCGTGACATATCAAATTGCAATAAGACTAAGTATCTCCCCCTATATTTAGGCTGGGCAAGGCAATCCAGTATGAGGAATAGGTTCCTAAGAGCCAGACAAAGCATTAGGGGCAGACTCTGCTCGAATTGTTATGAGTGCCACAAATAGCCCAAGCTCCATAACTGTCATGTATATGTAGAGAGCTTAGGTCTAGTCCATACAGGTTTCCCTGGCTGTTGGTTCATACTCTGAGGCATACTATGAGCCAGATCACTTGTTTCTGTAGTTTTTCTTGTGATGCTCTTGGCCCATGTGGCTCCTATGATCCTTTCTTCTTCTCTTTAGCATACTAGAAGACCTTAATAATATATTAAGATTTCTTTGAAAATATTGGTTTATTAGCTGAAATATTAAGCTTCAAGTCTGTGACAATTTCAGCATAAATAACGGTAACATAGAAAAGTATGACAGTAGGGATCCCCAGAGAAGGTAAAACTCTTGGGTATGCTATTTTGGAAGAAAGAATAAGAGGGGGCAGAGAGAGAGAGAGAGAGAGAGAGAGAGAGAGAGAGAGAGAGAGAGAGAGAGAGAGAGAAAGAAGTAGAACATGAAGCTGAGGGTTGAGGAGGAAGAAAGCAACACTAGTTCACTAAAAGTTCAAATGGTAAAAATAACTAGTAAAGACAGATTTCCAATTCAATAATCCCAGAAAACATTGATTTATTAAGGCATTTTGTGTCTTACAAATACCAATACTACTGGTGGAATAGTGGGACACTATACACTTCTTATGAGGTTTGATTATTTTATGTGCTACAGAGGAGACCAAATCCAAATATCACTATCCTTGTGTGGCTGATACCTTTGGTGTCACTTACTATACTATGCCACTGATCACTGTTAATATTTCCAGTATATTCAGAGAATGTCTTCTCCAGCTGAAGTTCTGGGTTGTCCTGATTTGAACCTCCTTTCTGTTTGGTAAGGGAAAGGAATAGATACTACTTTGAGAGCTAAACTTGGCATGCTTATGAAAACACATATTCATGTTTTATAGAGACTTGTATGCTCTCTATGTATAGAACATTAGCTTGAAAAGGAAAAAGTTAATCTGTTGAGTCAGAAGCATGCAGAGATAGCTCAGTTCTGGAAGGTTCATAATTCCCTTAGGGCATTGCAAACTCAGGCACTAGCTTTGTTTTTGGTAAGAAAGAAAGTAAACCTTTTTCCAAAGGTAAATAACCTTATTCACACAATGATCACAGCATATGTCAGTTCATATTTTATATTCTGGATATAATTAGAGACAATTACACATATGCTGCACAAAAAAAGCACATAGCTTTTCCCCATGATGACTTAAAGCCTGCTCTTTGATAACACATTCAGATTTATAAGGTTATTAATGTGGTTTGGGGAGACATGCAGGTCTCCAGTTTCAGGCCTGCACAGTCCCTCTCCAAAGCATCAGTTTGCTCTCTGCTTGAAAAGTGCTTTAGATGCCACAATATTCCCACCACTCCTTCAGCTGCCACTCTCTTACTTATGCTGAGTCCTGGTAGCTGTTCTGCCACCTGGAAGGTTCTTTCTCTCCTTTTTGAATACCACCCATTGTGTCAATTAACCAGTTATGATTTTATTATTTAAGAATTTCATGCATTCATGTGTGTTTTGTTTGATTCTACCCCATGCCTTTCCCTTCAACCACTTTCCCACCCATCTACCACTCTCTCCTCTTCTCTCAACTGCATTCATTGTTGTTGTTATTGTTTTTAATCTATTGAGCCCATTTAGCACTGACTATATTAAGATGGGTATGGGGCCATCTACTAGAGCACTATAGCCTCTCAGAACCCACATCTTTGAAGAATTTGAGTATCCCTCATCCTACAGGTATCAATTACCAGTAGCTCTTTAGAGAAGGTCAGGATCCATGTTGGTTCATTGGTGGGCTTGATCTTGTGCAGGTCTTGTGAATCTAGTCCCAGCTGCTGTGAGTCTATGTGTGCAGTATGCTGTCATGTTTACCAAATGCTACTTTTCTCTAGGCTTCTACTGCCTCTACCTCTTATATACTCTATTTCCCTTCAGTGATGATCCCTATGCCTTAGGCATGGTGGTGTGATATAGGTGTCTCCTTTAGAGATGAGTGTTCAACAGAGCTTTTTTTATCTTTCTTTTTTTTTGTTTTTTTTCGAGACAGGGATTTTTCTGTGGCTTTGGAGACTGTCCTGGAACTAGCTCTTGTAGACCAGGCTGGTCTCGAACTCACAGAGATCCACCTGCCTCTGCCTCCCGCATGCTGGGACTACAGGCGTGCGCCACCAACACCCGGCTTCAACAGAGCTTTATTCTCTGATTATTGACCAGATGTTGGGGTTGGTTTGATTACCATGTATTTCAAAAGGAGTTCTCTAATGAGGGTTGAGATGCACTAATCTACAGGTATAATCAGGGTTTAGTTTATTTCTCTTTCAATTTAGTAGAATAATAGTACTAGGTTCTCCCTAGGGTCTATCATCTAGCCAAACTGACAAAGTTACTTGACCTAATTGTATGGATTCCATCTTTTGGAGGGGACTAAGCAGGGCCAAGAATAATTTGTCTTTATATTCCAAGTGCTGACAATGTACACAGTTAAGAATTGCTGATTGAGTAGCTCAATATATAGCTTTTAATTTTGCTTTCTTAAATATCTTCTTCTGCTCTAAACACCATTTCATAAATATTTGACACTTATTACTAATTATCCTTATTCATTGCATATATTGCCCATGTTCTCCTATGAAGGCACTGCCCATCTTTAATACATACTAAGATTTATTTAAGTGACAGATAAAATAAGTTCTGCTACACATTTTTTCATCTGCTTTTCATGTGTTTTATTTTTGGTGTTCAGAAAAGTGGGGTGAATTTTTATGTTATTGCCATTTCTAGTTTCTCCGTATATATTATACCTCTATCTGAATATTTTCCTTACCTAAATTGGATTGTGTGTGAAAAGGCTGTGAAGTCTGTTAAATGTTTAAATACTAGATAAACATTATCAGTATTTATCAGCCTTAAAGCCAATCCAAATAGGTTTCCAGGTGATCCTGGAAAACAAACAAAGAAACAAACAAGGTTCGAGGCAGCATGCATTCCTTCACTCAGCAGATAGCTGTCTGCCACCACATAGTGCTTGTTGTTTTTGCAAATTTGGAGTGGTCACTCCACAAACAGAACTTTTATTTGTTCCTGACATCGTTAAGCATCTGGAATTTACAACAGACTTGCAAAGCTATGATTTTTGTTGGACTGAATAAACTTTCAAATGATCATCCTACAGCCGTTATGCTAGTATTTACCTGCTGATTATGATTATATCCAAATTTATCACAACATGCTTTTAATTTCCATAAACCTTTGTTGTATGGACTGAGCTCTGATATGTCACGAAGAATGTAAGTTTCTCTGTGACCAAGGCAATGTTGTCTTTTTCCCTGATCTCGGTTTTGACTTCATGTTTCTATGCTCTGTTGTTCTGTTCTTCTCTACAACTCTTACAGACTATTTAACAAGGTGTTCTTTCTTTTATGAGTCAGCAGGAGAGAATTTTATTTACATGTATGAACTTAACACATCAATCAGTTTGGGTACACAGACTGAAACTTCCTGGACCAAGTGTTATGCAAGTGTTGTAGGATGCTGTCCTTTGAGCATGACAACCATTATCATCATGAGAACAGCCTGACTACTCAAGAGAGACACTCAAGATCCAGCCTGTTGAAATTCACTCATAGAAGAGAGAAATTAGGATGTTGCCAGACCCTCATCTGACATTTCAGCCACTCTTTAATGTACCTGCCTAACAGCAGTATGCAATTCTGTTCTAATTGCATATGACCTCATGGTCTCAGGAGATGCTAGACTGAATGGGAGATTCCATCGTGTCGATGCAAAGAGATCATTACCCATGTTTTGGGTCATCCTCCTAAGTCTGTGTCAATAAGCCCCAAAGCTCTTTGGTTTGCCAAGTTTCACTTTGGTAGAACTGTACTGTGATCTATTGGTGGAAGCAGACTTTTGTTCATCTCTCCTCATGAAAAGTTTACACAGCATTCCATTAACTAAGGGAATGAGTAAATAAAAATACAGAAAGATGTGGAGCAGGATGGGTAGGGACATAAGGATTCTCTAGCCAGAGGTATCATGAAGGGCCTGAGAATGGACAATTTCCATAGGAAGAAGGGAGGTGGCACTGTCAAAAAGAGACACTCATTTCTATTTCAAAAATTAATGTAGGCCAGCACAGGGTCCTGGCCTTAAGAATATTTTATGATAATTTTCACTCAAGCCTTACAGATGTAGCCTGGTGTACAGTCAAGTGTCCAAGGTCACATTCTATTCCCCTGGGTATGAATATTCCCAAATAGGAATCTAGAATGGAGTAGTTTCCATCAAGAATTCTCCATGAAAAGAGCTGTCCATGCTCATGAGAGTAACTTTTACTCCTTCCTTCAGACACTTTCTCAAGCCTCCCACTAACCTGTAATTTTGAAACATCAGCTGCCATTCCCATATGCAACTGTGTCCATACTGAGTCCCTCCTCTCATCTTTCTTGGTGGTTGAGAGGAGATCTCTTGGCAGCCAAGTTCCATTTGCTTCTGATGACAGCACCACTCTTGAGTCCTTCTCTCAGTATCTACTCTGATTCTGATTAAGACATTTATTGTGGGGATGGGCCTAGGCCCTACCGCAAAGGAAACGAAAGACTCTGATGACACCCTGTGGAAGGCCTCACCATCCAGGGAGAGCAGAAAAGATATGTGACAGATAATGTTTTAGTTGGGGGGGGGTGGGTAGGGGAGGACGGGTGGGAGAAGGGGAAATGGAATTGTCATGTAAAACAATCCTGTTTCCAATTCAAATTTAAAAAGTTGGAAAAAAAGACATTTATTGTGGTATCACCTTTCTTGTAAAGTCAGGGTGTAATGCACTGCCATTGATCACATGTTTGTGGTGATCATAGTATAAACAAGCTGTGATAGTTTGAATGTAATTGACCCCATTAATCTCATAGGGAGTGGCACTATAAGTAGATCAGGCTTTGTTAGATTGGCTATGGCCTTGCTTGAGGAAGCATGCCTTTGTGGGAGTGGACTTTGAATTTCCCGGTGCTCAGGATACCACTCAGTGCATTAATTGACTTCCTATTGCCAGCAAGATGTAAGAGTCTCAGCTCCACCTCCAGCACCATGTCTGCCTGTACACTACCATACTTCTTGCCTTGATGATAAAGGACTGAACCTATGAAATTGTAAACAAGCACTCTCAGTTAAATGTTTTCCTTACAAGAACTGCTGTGGTCATGGTGTTTCTTCACAGCAATAGAAACCCAAGAAAAGACATAAGCCTACCTTCCTCCCAGTGCTATACACAGATACCCATGCGAAATAACAAAAATTGGTAACAGCAGTTAAGTGCTGTTTTTTGTTTTGTGTATTACTAAATTGTACTTATTGTTAGAATGTAGTGCTACTTACAGAACAGCAGCTTCAGGCAAATCTTTTAGGAAGTGTTGCAGAAGAATGCAGTGTCATCATTCCTGGCGACAGTTCTAAGTGTGGAGAAGGAGGACAGAGATGCTGACGTGATTGACTCTGTGTACACCTAGGTTAGTGGGTTGTATGTGTTCATGCCATGTGACTTAACAAAGAACAATTAAAAATAAAAGTCACATTTAAAACCTAGCAGAACAGCCATCATGGACTAAGCAGGGCAAGGAGACCCACATGCATGCCCAGGGTATCCTGCTCTGGGGGCCAAAGCAAAAACACAGCTAACCTGGTGCCTAACAGTGCCAGGCAGTCAGACACTATTATGAAGAGCAAATGTGTGGTATGGTGTGGAAGAGAGAGACAGAATGGTTCCTGTCCTGTGTACAGACATATCTGAAGAGGTGAAAGTGGTGAGGTACAGGCTGAGGTGGTGCCTTGATTGCCACGTAGGGCCATACTGATGTCTGGGCCTGGGCTGCTGCCAAGGACCCTTCTCTGGGTTCATGGCTCTGTTGTAGGTGTGGTCTGTATTGATATCTATGGCTCCTGATACCACTGAAGGCCTAGAAGATAGGGATGTACAGAGTTGGCTCCACCTCTCATTGGCTGCAACATTAAGAAGAACCAGTCCTTCCCCCTACAAGCTGCAGCATGGGAGAGTGGGTACTAAACCTCGGCTGGGCAGCACAATAGAGCTGAACCTGTTTTCAGGGACACAGGTGAGCTGGCCCTGAGGGGATGAGAATAGGAGAGCAGATCCTGCCCTCATCATCTGCCAGAGGCCTTGAACCAGACCAATGATTCTTTGCAACGAACACTTGAAAGTAAAGATATATGGGCAAAAGGGCATGCTGTGTGATTCAATGTATCACATCACAGTTCCAAGATGGGATTTTTTCCCTTTATTTTAATTTTCGTTTTTGTTTTATTTTCTCTTAAAATTTATTTTATTTTATTTTTGGGGGAGGTTATAAGGAGAGAGGGCACATATGAAGGGATGGTGAGATAAATCAGATCAAGATTCATGGCACAGAATCTACAAAGAATAAACACAAAGAAAGTTTTTTTTAAGAATCCAAATGATTTTATTTCTCTTGCTTTTGGCTATCTTTGCATTCATGTTTTTTTGCTTTCTTTGTTTTGATTTGATGTCTTTATTATTTTTTGGTTCTTTTTTTTTTGCTCTTTGATTTGATATTTTGCTAAGGTTATATGCTTTATATACAGAATATGCTGCTTGAGCACCCATAGAGCCAAATGACTGTATTTTCATAAATAAAAAAAAAACAATATCTAAAATAAATCCAAATATAAAAAATGTAAAAAAAACAAAAAACAAAAACTAGCAGAACTAGTACTGGCTTAGGTATTATTCAGTAGGCAGGGTAACCCTAGTTTCTGTAAGTGAACTTTGTGATATTCTCATGATGAAATGACCTTGAAATGCATTTCTGGGAACATGTAAGATCATAATGAGGTGAGAAGACATGGCCAGCATGATCACACTTATTAGGAGGCCAAATGTGATAATCTGGAAAGAGAAGGACAAGAGATTACTAACTCCAAGTAATTGGATTTGAGAGTCACCTGAGAGGCAGATAGATAGAGATCATTAAAAGGCTCAGAAGGACTTCAGTGTGTCAGTCACTATTCAAATCTACAACCAGGTAAGGATGCTGATTTTGTGATGAATCCTAAAATGTTCAATATATTATGAATATAATCCATGCATATTGAATAATTATTATATTTTAAGATAGAATACTACAATAAAAAGCTCATATAAAACATTATATTGCAGTTCTATTTAGTGTAATGACTATACTTAATTTTCAGATATGAGCAACAGACCCTCAAGAAATTAATAGAGTTTGGCAACTAGATTTCCTGCAAATGCCACACGGCTTTTTTGCTTCATGTTGCACTAAGAACACAGAACTAAAAGATCAATAAGAGATTCATAAATGTGTAAACATACTTAGTGGTACAATTTGCTTAAGAGTTCTTAGGTCAGTGTATATACTTACAGGTCAGTGTGTGTGTGTGTGTGTGTGTGTTGAGCATCTGTTAAGATTCACTGAGATATGTAAATCTAAGAATCAACCAGACCCTCCCTTGGTTCCCATCTTTCTTCATTCTGTATCCTAGAGAGTCTTTGAACCCCCCCCCCCACTCTTAGGGGCTCTACCTGGACTCAGACTCTCACAGTCTTACTTTTATTACATTAATGACTTTATAAGTGACTTTCCAGCCTTGACTCTTTCCCTGACAAGTCAGTTTTTACAGGATTTTATCCATCCCGATCTTCCCATAACTCAAACTGCTGTGTCAATATATCCCAACATTACCTAACTCTCTACAGATTTAAACCTGAACTCCCAAGAATGACAAGCACCTTCTTGGAAACATCAGGTCCTGCCTATTTTTACCCATTGTTTTGCACAAGTCATGTTTCAGTGCCTCTTGTTTTTCTTCTTCCTTTGGTGTGCATGTACTTTGCTGTAAGGAAATTTTTTCATATACTCTGTTCTTGGCAAATAAATTCACCTTTATACTCACTTATTAAAGCTTGAGCTATTCTTACTCCTTTCATCTTTATCCTTTTGCTATTGTCCTGGTTCCTGCACATGGGAGGAACTTAAATTTCTGTACTTCCTTGAATTAGGGGGCATATCTCTATAACAGAATTCCCACAGTATAATGGTATTGTTACTTCCATTGTGTTCAATTTCCTTCAGATTCTGTGTATTTTGAAAGTAGATATGTGGCTTATGTCTCTTTTGTGGGGGAGGGGCTGAAACTTCATGTGTGAAGTACTTTTATTTAAAAAAGTATTGACAAATATGGGAATTGAGTTAATGAAACTACTGAAACAGATAGAGATGCAGAATTGGGACCTGAACATGGGAGAATGGAGCTAGATGATAATGACTTTCCAGCTAGGTAGTTAGCAAATAGACCAAAGAACAAAATCAAAAAGCAAGCATTATTCACGGAATGTGGAACATTCCTCACCATACACCACTGGCCTTAATCAAAGAAATACTTCTAAAAATCATCCACAATGGCAGCAAATCTAGATAGTACGTGGTTAGAACCCCAAACAAAGCAGAAAAGGAAAATGAAAAAAGAGATTTCATGTCCTCAACCTGTGCCATGAAAGTGACAAGCAAATATTTTGGGAAGGCAAAAGGAGGTGCACAGAGCTATGGAAGAGCCTTTATGGGCAAACACAGGCTGTGTGATGAAATGTTTGATCAAATGTTTGTTTAAAATGCTACCGCTCTTCTCCACTGATGAAAGGCTTCTATCCCAACATTTGCTTTTTGTCATTGTGAGAGCCAGTTCAGTGAATCCAATTAACCGAGTAGAAAAGAGGACCTGCGGCCAGCTGTACTCTCTTATGCCTTCCCATGGGGTTGTCATTCTGTTGTTTAAATGTACTGGGCCGCTGAAGCACTTATCTTAGCTTCTAGGAACTTAACTGCACCATGTGTTTTTTTGGAGGAAGGAAAGGAGGTTTGGGGAGGCAGCTCTGGCCTGTGGGGATCTGTGCAAACAGCACAGAGGCCCAAGTTGTGGCTTCTTCCATGACAGCACCTTCAACATCACTTATCATAAGGTGCCAGACATCATACAAGAACTTCTCCTGACATGTAGTCAAACTTACCTGTCACAGTGGTCATGTGGTGAACATATTTTCCAGAAAATAAAATGGATGTCAATAAATAACTTGATCATGGTTCACATGGAAGTCAAACATGGACCCATTTTCAGGGGTAGATTTCCATGATGAATCTCAAGCTTCAAGGCCATTCAATCACATTGCCACAACTTTCTTAACTTTTTTCACCTGTGTATGTATGTTAGGTGACCACTCAACAGGCAATCGGGCTAAGGTTTTCTTTATTCAGATACACTAGCCAAGCGTAAGCCAAAGCGAGGAGGAGGGAGCCGGGACCAGGGCCAGCAGAAGGGGAAGAGAAGGTCCACATGTCTGCAGTCCCTTAAGAAACCCTTTTTACATCACCTTAAACTTCCCCTCACCCCGCCCTCATGGGCATGTTCTGGCACACCTGTCCGGGTTACCTGGGGTGGGGCCAGAGTGTCTCCCTACATATGTATATATGTATGTATGTATGCATGCATTTATGTATGTTATATGTATGTTTTGGGTATGCATGTCTGCACATTTGTATGAGTATGTAATTTATATGTACTGGGCATGTGTGTATGTATGAATGCATGTGAGCATACATATGTGTGTGTGTGGAGGCTTGAAATCAATGTCAAGTGCTTTCTTCTTCCATTTTATTATTTGAATCAGAGTCTCTTGTTAAACTCACAGCTCTCAGATTCTTGCTAGTTTACCAGCCATCGTGCCCCATGGATATTCTGTGTCTGCTTCCCAAGTGCTGAGATAACAGTAGCCTTCATGCCTGTCCAGCATTCGTGGGCTTTTATAGAGATCTTAACTCCAGTTCTCCTGCTTATATCAGTGCTTTGTCCACTGAGCTGTCTCACCAGCCCTGGCCATTTTCCTTTTGATTGTGTGAGTATAGTGTATGGGCATATCCATATGGGTGTGTGCCTATGTCTGTGGAGGACAGAGCTCATTGCTGACTGTCTTCTCAAATGGATCTCCAAGTATTATTATTAGTGTTGTTGCTATTTTTTAAATATTTATTTTATAGATTGTGTTTGAATCTTTTGCAGGCATGTGTGTATGCATTCCATGTGCATTTCTGTACCTCAGGAGGCCCGAGGATGGCATCAGATGCCCTGCAACTGGAGTTATGAATGGTTATAAGCCTCCACGTGAGTGCTGAGAACTGCACCCAAGTCCTCTCAAAGAGAAGCATGTGTTCTTAACTGCTGGGCCAGCTCGCTGGCCCTTCAACGTTTTCCTTTAAAAGAATTATTTTTCATTTTCCAGACCAATCCCAGTTCCCTCTCTCTACCCTTTTCCCCTGCCTGGCCATCCACCCTTCCTACCCTGCTATGCACTCCTCAGTGTGGGTAAGGCCTTCCTTGGGAAGTTACCAAAGTCTGGCATATCAAGTTGAGGCAGGGCCAAGCCCTTCTGCATTTTATCAAGGATGAATAAGGTATCCCACCTTAAGGAATAGGCTCCAAAAGGCCAGTTCATGCCCCTAGTCCTGGTACGACTGTCAGCCCCACCCCCCAGGTTTCTCCCTAACCCCATAATAGCTCCCTCTATCAAGATATCTCTTTCATTGCTCTCCCCTCTGTTCCTCCCCTAACTTGGTCTTCTTGATCTCTCATGTTCCTATCCCCCATCCCCTCCCTTCTAACCCCCTCCATGTTTACCCAGGAAATCTTAACTATTTCCCTTCCTGGGGCCTTTCATGTGTGTCTATCTTATGGTCCCCCTTTTTCCCCAAACTTCTCCAGGGTTATGGACTCTAGCCTGGGAATCAACCCACCTCAAGATCCAGCAATAGCACTCTTGGACAATTACTGAAAGGATACACAATCATATCACAAGGACACTTGCTCAGCTATGTCCATAGCAGCATTATTTGTAGTATCCAGAACCTGGAAACAACCTAGATGCTCCTCGACCAAAGAATGGATAAAGAAAATGTGGTACATTTACACAACGGAGTATTACTCAGTGATAAAAAATGACATCTTGAAATTTTCAGGCAAATGGATAGAACTAGAAAAACAAAATCCTGAGTGAGGTAACCCAGACCCAGAAAGACAAACATTGTATGTACTCACTCATAAGTGGATATTAGATATAAAGCAAAGGATAACCAGGCTACAATTATTTTTTTAAAACAGCTTCTTTCACTGAACACAGAGCTCACTGTGGCTTGCTTACCTTGGCTGGCTGACCAATGACTTCTGAGAATTCACCCATCTCCACTCTCTAGTCCCTTCCCTGCACCAGGATTCTAGTCATGCTCAGCCACCCTGGATTTTACATGGGTGAGTGGGGCCACAAGTCACATCCATTGATCCAGCCCCATAAACTTTTATTCTAATTATGCCATATTTTTTTGTCTGGAGATCCAATCCTTTATTTAGAATTGGAACCCTGATTACCAGGGGCAAAGATGAAGAACAGGGCTCTTCCTCATCCTTCAGGATTATTGGGATAGAAGAAGTTCCAGAGTTACTCCTCCCAAGGTTATTCTATAAGCAGAGCATTCTGGAATGACTTTCTTATAACTTCATCCGCTTCTACTGTCTTGCAAGGAGGGTGTCCCAGCTGGTTTTCTTTTCTTTTTTTTTCTTTTCTTTTCTTTTTTTTTTTATCTTATTAGGCTGTTCTGAGGCCTTATCTCCTACCTGGTTTTCCTTAACTAATTGAATGCTTGGGATAAAGCTTCATCTAAAATGTACTCTGGGCATATTTCTCACCCAGTTAATTACTTTCATGCTCATTAGTATAATTGCATGTTTTACCTGCCCTAGAGAAAGGACACCAGAGTCAATAGTAGGGAGATTGGGGAGATAGGAAGAGAGGTGAGTCATTGCATGCTTGATCTTACTGAAATCAGCACCCATGCAGTCCATTGCAGAAGGGAAGCTCCACCCAGAGAACCCCAAAGCAGCTCATGACCACCTCCCATATGGCAGACTCCCAACACTGTAGCATGATTTTATGGTAAGACACTCATCTGTAAGGACAGGCTGGCCACAAAATTAGGGCTGGAACTTAATTCAGTGCCATATCTTTCTTCTATAAAAAGCTGTTGTCAGAACTCTGTCATTTTGCTTTTTATATTTATCTATTTTATTTTTAATATTAGAAGATATACATAATAGAATACTTGGAAAACACATGGAAACACTACTAATATGTTACACTTATGAATCTTCTGGTATTTTCACATACACACACATACATGCATGAAGGCTTTATTTCTGGAAAATGATTGAGAGGGTATAACTTATAGGGATGACTGTAGTCGTAGGGTTCCTCTGCACAGTGTCTGCTAAGACCAACAAAGAACACAGAACCCCTGCATGGAGACAAACTAAAAGCTAGCACCTTCATTAATATTCCATTTATTCCTGGGCTGAGTTCTGATATTATTTCAATCAGATTTCTAATGCTTTATTATCCACATGGGTCTGTCAATTAAAGCTAATGTTAAGTTTCAATAGTGCATATTTGTTTGACCTGTACTTAATATTAAGGATAACAGCACATTGCCCAGTCTATAAACAACTGTCTCCCACAGTAAAAAGTATAACCAGAATCACATAAATGTGGTATTTACTGTTTCCCAACTAAGACTGGTATTTAGAAGTCATTGCTAATACATTCAAAAATAAATGAGTGATGACTGAATTTATAATTGCCTAAGCCCATTGCCTAAAATACACTGGGAGTGGACTTTTAATCTAGTTTATACAGTTTTATTTAAAAAATAAAGACCACCATTTTGTTAGAGAAACAATTTCTTACTACACTGTCATTCATATTCTTACACACAGAGATAAATGTAGCCACCCCCTCTCATCAAAGAAGCCCCTTTTTACAGTAGATGAAGACTATCACAGAAAACCATACCTGAATACAATGCAGATACCAATGCATTTGGGGGAGCTCAGCCCCAGCAGACACATCTATATGCCAGCCCCTCCAACCATGGCCCAAGAAGATGGGACAGAAAGACTGTCAGAGCATAATTCTAGGAAGACTTCTATAAAAGTTTAGAATGGCTATATAAGCAAGATTAGGACAATAGCAATGTCAATGGACAAGTTAATGTAGAAAAAGGAAAATTCCACATGGTCCCTCCCTAGATGAAGAACTATAGGCAACTATTGATTGCTGGAAGGAGAGGTTGCCTCTCACAGGTATAAGCCCCCTTATTGTTGTCTAATGCAGAGTGATCAGCCTTGAAATCATATACATACGAACAACAAAGCAGACTCAGAAGATATGTATGTATATATATAGAAATATATATATATGCTTTTGTTCATATATATAACTT
This sequence comes from Cricetulus griseus, assembly GCF_003668045.3. NCBI lineage: Eukaryota > Metazoa > Chordata > Mammalia > Rodentia > Cricetidae > Cricetulus > Cricetulus griseus. Next base: position 54,495,559 of record NC_048599.1, read on the forward strand.
TTTGTATATGAATGTATATATACGCACATGTTGTATATATGTAATAATAATAACCAAAGAAAAAGAAATTATCAACTTGAGAGTAGGAGGTATTGAAGGCATGAGAAGGAGGGTAACTGAGAGGAGCTGGAAAGAGGGAAAGAAGTAATATAACTCTATTTCAGTTAGAAATATAAAATATGGACCAAAAGAAGAACTTAGAAGCTGGCAATTCATTGATAAAGTCTGCATAGAAAACCCAAGTTTCTAATTTGGCTTGAGAGTCTTTAATTCATATAAAAATGAAAGCAATAAATTGTTATATATCCTCAATGATAAAATGCCAAAAATTATTTATTCACATTTGAAACCAGTGTGAATCCTACAAGGGCACATAATTTATTTCTTGCAAAATCAATGAAGAGTAGAGACAAGGCAATATGGCTACTACCATTGACGTTTTGATAAAGAGAATATACATATTGGGTGTATAATTAGGTTTTGCAATACTAGTTTCAAAAACTTTATTTGCTGCCTTTATACAGTAAAGAAATTTACTTGCATATTGACCTCATATTTCTAAAGTCCTGCTACAATTACTTGGTATGTGTTTGTTTTTGTTCATTCTTTCTTTCTATGTAGAGAGTGAACAGTCATGTTATCTGCAAAGATAGTTTCATTCTTTTTCCTTCCTTGTCTTTATTTTTGTTACTGTTATTGTCTTACTGGCTTATGTGGGATTCCTTATGTGATAATGCCAATTAGAATGTGTTGTCCCTAGAGCACAAATGAACTTTGGGAGCCCATTCCCTATGGAGTTGTGCTATTGCAACCCAGATACAAGAAAGAGGATCAAGGCCCTCCCCCAAATGATGTGACAGACTTTGATGGTCCCCATGGAGGTTCTCACTATCCTTAGGGAGTGGGTTGGGGGGTAGTGGGGAGCATGGGAGAATGGTAGGGTGAGGGAAAGGGGGAGTGATATGTAAATAAGAGTGCTTCTACAATTAAAAAGGAAAGAATGTGCTGTCTTGTTGGTCTTTGCAGGAAGTGAGTTCTCACATTTAAGAATAAGATGAGTTGATTCTTTGACCATATTATTGAATTGGTTTTCTGGTATTTGCTGAGGAATTTTTATCTATGTCCATCAAGAATATTGGACTGTAATACCCTTTTTATGCGATACCTTTTAATAACCTTCCAAAAAAAAAAACCCTACGTTATAAGTATTTGACCTTGTACCCACAGATAAGCATAGTCCTCACCTCTCATCAAGGAAACTTCTCTTTGCAACACACAGAAACCATTATCGAAAAATCACAACCAATCAAAATGCATATTTATAGAGCCTACTCCCAGTGGATATATCTACAATTCAATTTGAACACCTAAGACTCAGATTATGGCTGGAGGGGGTTGAAAGACTGTGAGAGCCAGAGGATCAGGGAGTTTGCTGTAGATTGTGTCTCCTAGGAATGTCAGAAGTTACACCCATAAAAGTCTCACCAACATGACTGCCTAAACATGAACTGAGCAAGACAACAATAGGCGTGCCAAAGTGGACAGGGCAAAGTCCAAAAAGCTTTAACCCTACACAAAGAATTATAGGGAACTAAGGAATGCTGAGAGTGGGAGGAATAGTCTTCCCCTGGAAAGAGCACAGCAATTTGCTATCCATACCAAATGGTCATCCATGAAAACATACATATAGGTAACATTATACAGATGGAACAGGTTATATTTAGGAATACATATGTATATACATATGCACTTATATGTAACAACAATTAATTTAAAAAGAGGCCATGAATTTGAAAGAGACAAAGAAGGGGTATAGGGAAAGATTTTTAGGGAGGAAACCTGAGAGGAAAATGATACAATTATAATATAATACTAAAACTACAAGCCTGGCGCTGGTGGCGCATGCCTTTAATCCTAGCACTTGGGAGGCAGAGGCAGGAGGATCTCTGTGAGTTCCAGGCCAGCTTGGTCTCCAGAGCGAGTGCCAGGATAGGCTCCAAAGCTACACAGAGAAACCCTGTCTTGAAAAACCAAAATAAATAAATAAATAAATAAATAAATAAATAAATAAATAAATAAAAATCTACAAGAGAAAACCTTTTAGAAAAGACATATTTTTAATTATTTGAGAATTTCACACATGCATACGAAGTGTTTTGGTCTTAGTTTAACATCCAATACTACCCTCTTTCCTGATCTAATACTCCACTTTCCACTGTCAATTTGTGATTACTCTCTGTTTTTATTTTTATAACCCACTGAGTCCAACCTGTGCTGCTTATGTACTCATTCAAGTGTGACCATTCACTGCAGCTTGGGCAACATTCCAATGGACACACCCTTAAAGAAAACTGACTCTCCCTCCTCTAGAAGCCATCAACTTCCAATAGGTCCTTAGCTGGAAATGAGAGCTCATGAACCCTTCCCCTGTCCTTCCCGGAATGTGGACTGTCTTGATCTAATGCAGGCAACCATGACTGCCGCTATGAGTACACTGATGCAGTGGTCTTGTCATATTCTGAAGACAGTTTTGTTTTCTTCTGTACTGTCTGGCCTCTGGCTCTCATTTTGTATTATCTTTGTACAGCTTTGGTATCTGGGTAGCACTGGCTCCATAAACTTAGTATTTGTAGTAGTTACTTTCCTGTTGCTATGATAAAATACCATGACCAGAAACAATGTTGAGGAGAAAAGGGTTTGTTTTATCTTACTGTTCCAGACTGGATAAAGTCCATCAAGGCAGGAAAGCATAGCAGCCAAGAAGAAGCAGAGAGAGAGGGAGAGGGAGAGAGAGGGAGAGGGAGAGAGGGAGAGAGGGAGAGGAGAGAGGGAGAGGAGGGAGACTAGAGGGAGGGAGAGGGAGACAGGGAGAGGGAGAGGGGAGAGGGAGAGGGGAGGGAGACCGGGAGGGAGAGGGGGGAGACGGGAGGGAGAGGAGAGGGAGAGGGAGGGAGAAGGAGGAGAGGCGAGGCAGATGGGGAGCAGGGCGATGGGACGGTGAGAGAGGGGAGAGGGAGGGGGACGAGGGAAGGGGAGAGCTCCGGACGATGGGGCGAGACGAGGGGGAGAGCTGGAGAGAGGGGAGAGTTGGCGGCCCGAGAGAGGGT